>NW_019392974.1:93564-404170 GCF_000648675.2 Cimex lectularius | reverse complement strand
GAAATAGCCGACAAATTGGTGCAATACATGACCCATCATCCAATTCCCGCAAAAATAACAGTGGACAATGGTCTAGAATTTAATAATACTGTGGTAAAGGATATTTTCAACCTTCATAAAATTAATTTGCATTTTACATCCACACAGCACCCAGAATCAAACGGCCCAATTGAAAGATTTCACAGCACCCTAATTGAACAAATTCGTCTTTTTAACAAACAACCACTTTTCAAAAATGATCCCATCAAAACTAAGGTAAAATATGCCATATTGGCTTATAACAACACATTGCATTTATCTACGAAATTTTCTCTTTTTGACGTTATGTACGGTCACATCGACAAGAGTTATCCATTTCATATCAACTTAAACCAAAAATTAATAAATAATTACGTAGAATCACATAAAGATAAAATTAAACTATTATATGAAAAAGTTAAAGAAAATATAACTAAAAATAAAGAAAGATCTATAGGAAAATTGAACGAAACACGAGAAACACTACCACAGATACCTGACACTGTGTACATTAAGAACAAACAAAAACAAAGTAGATACTTACTTTAGAAAATTTAAACCAGCAAAAATAAAATCTATAAACATAAACTAAAAACAGCCACAATTGTTCCTACACACAAAAACACTCAGGATAAAATACACATTTCAAATATTAAAAGACCAAGAAACCAGACTTACAATCCTGATGTCACAAGTACTTCCAACACTTTGGACTCTTGAATGGAATTGATATTAAAATCATAACCAATCCTGGGATAATACCAATCAAACTGTGGGAAGCTAGAATGCAAAGGTCAGAACACACATTTGTACATTATTTTAAGATTGATTAGATTTTACTTAAATTAAATTATATTGACGACATGTATCTAACTATAGTAAATAATCTATGTAGCGATAAAAACCTAGTTGATAAAGACTCTAATGATGATAACAAGTTCTTCCCACTCCTCTTCTGGACCACAACCAGAGGAATCAACATAGTTGATATTACAAACGGCATTGGCATAATTCCTGTAAACCTTGGTTTGGTAAAATTGGAAACTTCAGAACATACTTTTATTCACTATTTTAGTTTAAGAGAATTGTTTAATCAATTAGAATATAGACGAATTTTATAACCAAGTATCTAAGATTATCTATTCCAGTAATATTTTGTTAAATAGTAAAAATGTAGATTATGTAACTGATAACAGTAGTAAAACAAGACATATTGTAAATACTTTAAAATTAATTAATAATACTAAACATGTAATTGCAGAAAAGTTAGAAATAGTTTTTGTAAAAAATAAGAATAATGCTAGAATAAAAAGAGGTTTATTTAATGGTGTAGGATCTATTTTAAAGATGTAAACTGGTAATCTTGATGCTTTCGACGGTGAAAAGTTAGAACAATTACGAAAATATCAAGAAAACATTAAGAACCAGATAGAATCACACTACTCATTTAATGTAAAAATTATAGACGAATTTAATAAAACATTGTCAATAATAAATGAAAACTCTAACGAATTAAAAACAAAATTTTAGCAATAAACCATAAGTTAAGTGATTTTGTCGAACTAGAAAAACTAAGCGATTCTATTATTCAATTACAACTTACATATCAAATGTTGCTGAATGTTGTACAAGATTTAGAAAACTCCATAATATTTTGTAAGCTACAAAAACTTCACCCCAGCAATATATCTTCTCAAGAATTGTTACCTGAAATTCAGGAAATCGCTAAATTTTATAATAATAGACTACCGTTTGAACCAAAATTAGAAAATATGTTAGAATTTGAAGATTTAATAAAAGTTAACTGCGAAGTTCATAATGAACAAATAATATTTTTATTACGCCTGCCTTTGGTCACTAACAACGATTATAATCTTTACAAATTACTATCACTACCTAGGCAACAGTGAACTAAATTCATAACCATTATACCAAATGTTAACTATTTTCTTAAGCCCAAAATGTATATTCATAATATAGATATCGTAAGTTTAAATAATAATTGTAAACAAACTAAATTGAAATATCTATGTTCATACGAACAAATCAACCATAAGGACAACCTGTGCGACAAGGCCTTACTTCTTCTTTCTGGTGATCCATCGAACTGTACATACACAGAACTCATAACCGACAATCATCTTGCTTGGATACCTGAGCTCAACCAGTATTTGGCTGTATTTCCTACTGAAGAATCTATTAGTATAAGCCGCCAGGATGGGACTGCAGTAAAACGACTGAAAGGAGTATTTTTACTGAACATCAACGGCAGTAAAGTGGTATACAGGAACAGACGATAGTATCATTCTTCCAAAACCTCTGGGCATCCAACAATTATTAGTAACGCTAAGCTTGGATTAAGCAAAAATCAACAGCCAAAATTCTCAATCAACATTAAAAAATTGGGATTAGAGGAGCTGAAACTCAACCATGTTTCGCCAATCATCAAGACTTCCTACATTTCAACGTCTATGAGCATATGGGCCATGCCGGTCTACTGTTTATTGGCCATAGCCTCAGCTTATCGAATCTTCACATGGTATCGCACACGGAGACAACTCTTGGCCATTGCAAGCCCTACCAATCAACCGCCCCCGAAAGCTTCATTTGGGGATAGAGGAGTTACGCCTGCACGAAACCACTAATTCAGCAACAAATGATTCTTCCCCTATATAAATTCCGTGAATATATTATAAGCATAAAATATAGATTGTATTGTATGACGCCCTTTTTCACAGATCCATTCGGGACTCCGAACAGTATAGGCACTTTAAAATAGAATCCTCGTGTAAAGTTGTAGTTTATTAAATTAGTTTCTTACATCGAAACCATAACTTTATATATATATCCCTGTTTTCAATGTACAATCTAATCTTTCTATCAATCAACTTATATGTTCATCTATCAGAGTATACATGTATTTATCTAGTCAACCAGGCAAATATCAATTTATCTTTTAATTAAACCAATTATTTATCCATCTACACTTTAATCATTATTTACATCTATCTATGTACTCATCTTTCCAACTTTTCAACCAATCCTTTTATACATCTATTCATATAATTATCTATGTAAGAATCTACTTATATATTCATAATATATACATTATATTCTTTGAGTGAGTAGAAATACTTTGTTTAAATATAAAATATATTTTGCATTGTATAAATTCACTTTTCCATATCCTAAATGTATTTGTTAAATGTAAACATTGTTTGTAAATCCCAGGCCCTGAAGATGATCTCAATAAAAGATCGAGACTTTGGCACGACAAAGAAAATGTTTTTCTGAAACCTACATCACACCCGACCTTATCTCACGATATCTGAATAATTATATTCTTTTTTCAACGTACAATCTAATCTTTTTATCCATCTATTTATAGATATTATATATCTATTTAAGATTATCCATCAATTTATCTAATCAACTAGCCAAATATCAATCTATCTTTTAATTAATCCAATTATGTGCCCGTTATACTTTTATCATTCTATCCATCTATTCTTTAATCCATCAATCAATATATTCCTCTTTCCAAATGACCCTTTTAATCATCTCTTAATTATTCATCTATTCACCTATCCATCTATCTATCCATTTAACCATCTATTAATGTATTAATTTAACCATATATTTATATAACTATGTAAGAAACTATTTGTATACTCATAATATATACATTAAATTTTTTCCAACGTACAATCTCACCTTTTTATCCAACTATTTATATATTCATCTATCGGATTATCCATCAATTTATTTAAGCCAAATAACAATATATCTTTTAATTAATCCAATTATTTGTCAATTATACTTTCATCATTATATAAATCCATCTATCTATTCATCTTTCCGACTTTTCGACCGATCCTTTTATTCATCTATTCATCTCCTAATCTAATTGATCAGTTCAACTATCCAACTATCTATC
Source organism: Cimex lectularius (assembly GCF_000648675.2). Taxonomy (NCBI): domain Eukaryota; kingdom Metazoa; phylum Arthropoda; class Insecta; order Hemiptera; family Cimicidae; genus Cimex; species Cimex lectularius. The sequence continues at coordinate 400,215 of NW_019392974.1, read as the reverse complement.
CAATTAACCATCTTTTCATATATTAATCGATCCATCTATTCATATGTTCATCTATCCATCTATTTATATATTCATCTATCCGACTATCCAAAAATTTATCTAATCAATAGCCTAATATCAATTTATCTTTTAATTAATCTAATTATTTGTGTATTACACTTAATCATTATATACATCCATCTATCTATTCATCTTTCCAACTTTTCGACCGATCCTTTTATTCATTTATTCATCTCTTAATCTAATTCATCTTTAATCATTATTTACATCTATCTATGTACTCATCTTTCCAACTTTTCAACCAATCCTTTTATACATCTATTCATATAATTATCTATCCATCTAATTATATCTCATCTAATTCATATGTTCAACTATCTATCTATCCAATTAACCATCTATTCATATATTAATCGATCCATCTATCTATATATTCATCTATCCGCTTATCCATCAATTTATCTAATTAACTATCTAATTACCAATCTTTAACTCTAATAAATAATTTATATATATGTAAAGGGTGTCCAAGCTAATGCGCCCACCCCAATTGTTTTCTTTGCGATTCTAGGCAGGAAAAAAGTATGAATTGAGACTCCCCTTCATTTTTCATGTAGTTTGTTCATATAAGGTCGATTTATTTTTTTCGACCTCGATTCGACATAAGTCGAATTCAAATTCTTCATTTTAAACTAAAACCCTCATTTTTCTTTGAAACTAGATTTTTTGGCAAGAAAAATGAGCACTGAGTTATTAAAATCGGTCCAAAATAACCGGAGATATTATGTTTTGAAAATAGCCGGAATGCTGTTCTTGTGCGTTAAATCAAAACCACTTTGTTTTGCCTTCTACTGCAATATTTTGAAGAGGAGTGGAAAATCAGCCAAAGTAGAGAGAAAAATATGAAAGCTTACAAAATTTCCTGCCAAATCCCATAAATTTCGTATTTTGTAGCGTTTTTTTCTCCTAGACCAATACCTAATCTTACCGAAGACTCATTCACCGAAATACCTTGGTTGCAGTTCAAATCCCACCTCCTTTCTCAACCGGGGTCGGGACAAGAGTTAACAATCAATCATAGCTATTGCTATCTGGGAATAAAAAGGTTAAATAGCAAATGAAAGGAATGTAGTAACGAACGCTGTTTAATTTTCGTTTCCAGACACTTGTTGGGACAAGTCCGTTCTTATCTGGGTTAAAAATTTACTATAAACTCTAATTTCAATTTCTTAAAACTCAAACTTCAACTTCTTATAAAAAAGGAAGAAGAAAAAACCTTATGAAAATATCACAACTGTTCGAAATGTCTCCCTGTTGAAATATGCACGTCCCCGATCGCCACAACCATTCATCGCACACAGCACGGCCTACGAATGGGAAGCCTCTGCAACTCTTACTCAGTTCCTCACGAATAGTGATGGGGTTTCAAATCCCCAACGTAAACACTATTATAAAATATGTAAAATATTTGCAGTACAAGGCAAAATAAAGTGGTTTCGACCTAACGCACTAGAACTGCATTCCGGCTATTTTCAAAAAATCGTATCTGCGGTTCTATTGGACCGATTTTAATAACTCAGTGCTCATTTTTCTCACCAAAAAATCTAGTTTTAAAGAAAAATGTGAAAAATGGAGGTTCTCATTTAAAATTAAGAATTTGAAATCGACTTATGTCGAATCGAGGTCGAAAAAAATAAATCGACCTTCCACGAACAAATGTCATAAAAAATGAAGGGGAGTCTCTCAATTCATACTTTTTATCATACTTTGTTTTTATACATCATCTGTCCAATACACCATTACTTTCACTTTTTCATCACTCCCTTCAAACATAAACACACGTATTTTTTTCTTATCTCACTCTAATCTTTAAGATTTGTTTGGATTTTAATGCGCTTTTTTATAGTGTTTAATGAACTTTTCCTGCCCTAGTCAAGTGTGCTAATGGCGGTTTTAGAATGTTGGTAACTAATTGAGGATAAATTGATTTTTTTCTGTTTAATTATTGAAACAGATTTAATTTTGTCTAGCGCAGGCTTTTTTCTTTCCTTCGTTTAGTTTGAAATTCATTAAACCTTTTTCAATTTTTCTGTCGATCCTATTATCTAATTGTTTTATAGCCTTTTCTGCATGCTGTGCCCGTTTTCCGCGGGTTTTCGAGTGAAACAATTAATGTTAGATTAGGTGTCGAGGGGTTCGAGGACGAAGAGGATTTAACTTCCCACCCCCTGGAAGCCGGCACTTCTATTTTTCTCTCATGCTTTTCACCTGTTTCCCCGCCTAGATTCATAAAATCTGAGCTTTCCACATGACTGTTATTCCAGTATAAGTTTGATTTGAAATATACCAACTTTCCTTCGGATCTGATAAACGACTTAAGGATTTTGACTTTATTTATTTATTTTAATAAATATGTATAGCTAGAGCTGAATTGCGGAAAATCAATCTGGGATATTGTCGATTGTGGATTTCTTCGTTCGTGTTCAATTTACGTTTACACCGTCCAACCCCCGGTCTCACACGTAATTGAATTCGCGTATTGTGCAATTATCGGATCCGCAGAAGTCGTCGCCTTGAGAAATGGACCTCCGCCTCCATACGGACTCGAAATCGCAAAATTAGGGCCAAATCCACGTATTAGTAATACGAGATTCGTTCCTGCAAACTAGACATCGTTAGAGATGTACGACCCACGTCGGGTGAGGGAGAGAAATACCAATCTCAATGATCATCAGTTGCACGGCCGTCAAAGCTAATTGCTTGAGGGTCTGAATATTTACCAGCATTTGCATAATTCGGACCCATCCTGTAACGAGATTTATATTTAAATAACAGAATTGTATTTATTAAATGCCTAAGTGGGCAATAAAACCCTATCCGATTGAACCTTACTAAGCCCAATCTTCTTCGATCAATTGTTTCTCTAATTACGTACAAATGAATAAAAAATTAAAATCGTAATGGTCGTAATACGTCATGAATCTGTAGATTGATCTTTTCAATTTGGTCAGCCTATCCTTCCTGTTTTGGTCTGTCAGTCGTACCGTCTTCACGGCATTTTCGTTGGTGAGTCTTTGAGATTGGTGGCGATGGTTGAAGTAATTAGAGGTTGTTGGTAAGAAATGTTTAATGATCGCTGGTTATAGTTATAGATTATGAATGATGTTTAACATTGGTAGTAGATAGTAAGGTTCCAAGACGGAAGAGTTGGCTAGCTGTAGTTGGAGTAGATAAAAGTTGTTCGTGTTGATAGTGATCGCAGGTTATCGTTATGGGTTTTGAATGATGTTTAAAAGTGGTTGGTGATGGGTAGTGATGATCAAAAATGGTCAAAAAGTGGTTGGTGATGTTTGGATGAATTGAAAGTTTGTTAGTGTTGGTTAAAGTTGGTTAGTGATGGATGATTATGGTCAGAGATTGTTAGTAATGTTTAAAAACGGTTTGTGATGGTTGGAATAGTTAAAAGTTGATAGTGTTGGTTAGAGATTGTTAGTTATGGTCGGTTATATTTAGAGATTGTTAGTGACGTTTAAAAATGGTGGTGATACAAATAGTTAATTATTGTTAGAGTTAAAGATGATCAGATATGACTATATATATTTGGAACAATTTGATTAGAGACGGTTAGGAAGGGTAATTGATGACTATTGTTAGAGTAAATGTTAGTGTTATATAGTTGGAAATGGTTAGTGATGATCAAAAATGGTCGATGATGTTTGGACGAAATTAAAGTTTTTTTCCGTTGGTTAGAGATGATGGATGATTATGGTCAGAAATTGTAAGTGATGTTGAAAAACGGATTGTTTTATAATTTTTGAAAGCTGTTTTTAAGTTATCGGACGAGAGAAATGTGTTCAATTTATGTGTCAGGCCTTGAATAAATGGTATGGAAATGTATGCTTGTTTGTTTGTATTTGATATGCTTAATGTAGTATTATTAGTAATAGTGAATGTGTTAGTGTTGAGTTGTAGTTGTTGATTATTCTGTTAATTATGTGCTTAGGGTAGAGATTGTTATGGAGGATCTGTTTGAATATCTTTATGTTCTTGTGGTGAAATGATTCATGGCTCAGGGTAATCATTCTGTGAAGTAACCCTTTGGCCGTGTTTANGCCCTGAAGATGATCTCAATAAAAGATCGAAACGTTGGCACGATAAAGAAAATGTTTTTCTGAAACCTACATCACACCCGACCGCATCTCACGATATCTGAATTACTATCGATTAACGATCACTAATCTCTACACAAGTATTTAGAGTGAATGATGATTTATCAGACAAAAATTTTACTTAAAAACGAAAGAATAAAAATTCCGTTTCTGTTTCAAAAATTGTATCTATTTTCGTGTTGATTTAACGAGAAATTTGTTTTTCATTTCTCCAGTACGTAAAAATTTAAAATAAAGCTGAAATTATTGAAAATTTGTCGAAAATTGAATGCCTTTTACAACTAAATAGCTTGTGTTTGAACAATTTTAGACTAATTTTGTTATATTATATTTCTATTTCGCGGAATATTTGGGTCTCTTTCTGATCCATTTTAATAAATGAATGTATAAAAATTTGATATTGATATTTAAAATTTAATAGCACCTTTAACGTTCCAATATTGTTAAATTGAACATATTGACTAAACTTTACCTGATTAACCGACGATTCGTTTGATCTAGTACTTTAATTAATAGTCATTATTAAATTATTGACGATTGCTCTGTACATAAATTTGTTTTTGTGGGTTGGGACGCCCGAGGTATTTTTCCCAGATGTAAATGTTATAAACGTATTTTTAATGTTTTAATGAGAGAAAATTTATTTTAATCGATACGAAACACACATAGAATTTGTTTATCTGTTTTCGGATTGTTAATCCAAGTTTTAATTATATAAACTTATGCAGATGTAATGTTTTCAATTTGGTTAACAGATTGTATGTTTTTTCCTGCGAATTAATAAAGGACAGGAAGCGGTACGAGGCACATTTTATTGCGTTCATCGCGGTCAATATAAAAAAAAACCTATTTGTTATGGAATCTTTTTAAAAAATTGTCGTTGTAATTTAAATTTTGATTTAAAAGTCCGTCCATATCGTAAACAGCCAGCCCGGGGGAGGAGGTCGGCTATATCGGTTTCAAAATTATGGACCCAGTTCTAAAAATATATCTGAACCTCTGGGAGAAAATCACCTCGTAGCCCAATTAGAAATTTCGAGGAGACGCGAGTTAGGACCAATTTTTGTGAAAAGAGGCCGAGGGCATGGAGGCGCGCCGCGGGTTATCGCGGCGTGCTAGGCGAGCCCAAAAAACTACGTGCAACAATGCCATAGGCACGAACCGAAATTACAAAAGAATAAACTTCTGAATTAAAAATTTTCAAAAAGGCCATCCTCAATACAAAAGTGAGTAGCCCAAACTGCCTTTTTCAACCTGGAAGAAAGAAGCTGATCATAAACAAGAATAATGTTATATGATTTTTTTCTCTATTCGTTTTATAATTTTAAAATCGAACAAGAAAGAAACAAGGAAAACCGTGGGTTCTGAATGCGAGGAATGACAATCGTCACACGAATCTTTTTAAACTATCTCGAGAGAAAAAAGTTAAAAAATGAAATAAATAAAAAAGTAAAAATTATAATACTTCATAATTTATACCTAGTGAAGGTAAAAGGGATTGAAATTGTCAAAAGTGTGTGGTGATTAGTGATCGTTAGCGATGATTATTCGGAAATCGTGAGATGCGGCAGACCGCACCAGAGTGTGACGTAGGTTTTAGAAAAACATTTTCTATACCGTGTCAACGTTTCGATCTTTATTGAGATCATCTTCAGGGCCTGGGATCTACAACACTGTTTAAATTTAACAAATACATGTAGGATGTGGAAAAAAGTAAATTTAAACAATACAAAAAAAAAAATATTTTTTATATTCGATCAAAGTATATCTACTCACTCAAAGTGTTTGTTTTCTACGTATACGCAGACCCCCGCACACGACTTAGTGGTTAAAGATAGTGAGTGTTGGGTGAAGGTAGGTAAAGATGGATATTAATTGTCAAAATTGGTTAGAAGTGGCTACAGACAGTTTACTAATTGCATATTCCTAACCGCCACTACGAATTTGTTACTATCCGTAACCATCTCTAACTATACCTAAATAATAACACGACTTAAACATTTAATTATCCCTAACCATCACTAACTATGGTAGTCTATCTACACATTACTAACCACTGCTATCCATCAATAACTATACTTCACTATGAGTAGCCATCTTTATGTCTGACTATCTCTAACTACTTGTAACCATTTTAACCGTACCTAAACATCTTTAGCTAAACGTTACATTTTTTAACAATTTAATCATCTCTAGGTAAGTTTGACATTGAGTATCAGTAATAGTAATACTTTCAACCATCCCTAACCATCACAAAACACTTCTAGCCCATGTTATATGTGGGTTTTTAACTAACTTCACGGACCTACCATTGAAGATGACGAGAAGCCAAAATGGCACTGAGTCGACGAAAATGGGAAGGGAAGCCTGGCCAGAACTATCGAAAACCAAGAGAAGGATGTTTATTTTTCTTGTATCCGTTTCTACTTTCAAAGCCGGGTCATACCAAAAAAGGACACTGCGGGTTCCTGAGGCGGGAAAGGGCGATCGCGTAAAAGGTTAACTCACATCCGTTTTCCAAACTATCACACACGAAAATGAATAATTAAATTATCAAACGATGAATTAAGTTCATGATATTGGCGAACTTTCGGTTCAGCGTCGACAGATCTCAATAATATTGGGTTAGTTCACATGAAATGTCCGGCTCCAAGGTAAAGGTTTTTTTTTTAAATTAAAATTACTATATACAAACAAAATCATTTTATTCGAAGCATTTACCTTCATTTTCTACGCATTTTCCCAATTCGTTACCAGTTTTTTTATGCCGGTTCTGAAAATTCTGAGCTTTGAAATGAAATAGGTTTAGTGACCGTTAATTAATGATTATTCGGCACTCTTAACTCGACGGACAATAATGTCACATCTACATGGAAAACAAACACATTGAGCCCTATAGATGTTCCCAATAAAGATCGAAACGTTGGCACGATAAAGAAAATATTTTTCTTAAATGTATTAGGATTCGTGGTCCGCTTGACCCAAATAAATTCTTTTCAATTAATTAATCTTTAATTAAGGTTTTGATTGAGATAAAAAAAAGTCAGTGTCACAAGCGGGATTCGAACTCACGACCTTCGGCTAAATACGCCGCTACTCTACTACTTGAGCTATCGCAACTTCGATGATTCGATCCACTCGGACACCAACTTCTCATCTCAACCCCACCTTTTGAATTTTCCCTCCTTTTTGCCATTTTTTAAAGGTCGTGTAATCTATTTGATTCTCAGCGACAACTGAAACGGCTACGGTGAGCATTACTGAAGTATACTTCAGTTTACTTATTACATTTATCAGGTTTCGTGGTCCACTTGACCAATTTTCAATTAATTCAATCTTTTCAATTAATTAATCTTTAATTAAGGTTTTGGTTGAGATGGGTTTTTCTAAAACCTACGTCACACCAGACCGCATCTCACGATCGCCGAATAATTTGAAATGAAACAAAATCTGAAAACGCTTTTTGGACTTGAACATCATTTTCAAAATTTTTCCTTTGACCAAGTTGCCTAAATTCTTAAACAGGTGAAAATCTTTTGTAGACAAGTCTGGATAATAAGGTGGATGCCGAAGAACTTCGTAGCCAAGATCTTTCAATTTATTTACAGTATGCTTTGAAACATGAGGCCCCGCGCTGTCTTGGAGGAGTATAGGTCCGTTCCGATTTACCAATGCAGGTTATTCTTGAGTAATGTTTTATGCATTTCGTCAATTTCTTTGCGCTGAGAAAAAGGAGCATTGAATAATTCCAGACCTGAACCACCATACATATACGGTCACCATCAATTTTTTGGGTGGAAATTTGGTTTTGGCATGTGTCTTGTTCGTTCGTCGATGTTTAACCCTGCCCTGACCGACGCTGATTATCATATGCAATCCATTTTTCATCACAAGTGACTATTCTTTCAAGAAAAGACTCGTTTTTTTGCCTGGCAAGCAATGAAACGCATGTCTCAAGGCGCTTTAACTTCTGACGATTAGTGAGCTTATGAGGGACCCATACATCAAGCTTTTTGACTTTTCCTATGTTCCTTAATTGTCTTGATACAGTAGCCGCATTTCCATTTAGTTATGGTGCGGGTCCTCTGACTGTTCGACAGTGGTTTTCTTCCACCTGAAGCTTAAGGACATCATCGTCAACTAAAGTTGGAGGTCTTCGGTATCCCCTGCCGCTTAGCACTTAGCAAACCAACGGTGAACATTCCGCTCATTTTCACTCCCTTCCCCAAACGCCTTACTGATGTATTTGGCAGCCTCAGCTGCTGAATGACAGAGTTTAAACTCGTAAAGGAATATTACAAAAAAATCGCGTGTTCCGTGTTCATATATGGAGGTATACTAAAAAGTGTTTAATGGATTGGGGAGGTCAACATTATAAACAAAAGATTATTTGGAGATCGTGAATGCAGTCTGGTTTTAGAAAAACATTTTCTTTGTCGTGCCAACGTTTCGATCTTTATTGAGATCATCTTCAAGGCATGGGATTAAAAACAAACTTCAATACTTTGATTGAATCTAAAATTTTTTAGCATTATATAAATTCATTTTTTTAATCTAAAATCTTCTAACATTGTATAAATTCGATTTCTTTAAATCTAAAAATTTTTAGCATTGTATAAATTCATTTTTTTAACTAAAATTTTCTAGCATTGTATAAATTCATTCTTTCTTTTTTAATCTAAAATTTTCTAGCATAGTATAAATTCATTTTTTTAAATCTAAAATCTTCTAACATTTTATAAATTCGTTTTATTTAAACTAAAAATTTTTAGCATTGTATAAATTCATTTTTTTAACTAAAATTATCTAGCATTGTATAAATTCATTCTTTCTTTTTTTTTAATCTAAAATTTTCTAGCATTGTATAAATTCATTTTTTTATCTAAAATTTTCCAGCATTGTGTAAATTCATTCTTTCGTTTTTTTTTATCTAAAATTTTCTACCATTGCGTAAATTCATTCTTTCTTTTTTTTAATCTAAAATATTTTAGCATTGTGTAAATACATTCTTTCTTTTTTTTAATCTAAAATTTTCTAGCATTGTGTAAATTCATTCTTTCTTTTTTTTAATCTGAAGTTTTCTAGCATTGTGTAAATTCATTCTTTCTTTTTTTTAATCTAAAGTTTTCTAGCATTGTGTAAATTCAATCTTTCTTTTTTTAATCTAAAATTTTCTAGCATTGTATTTTTTTTATCTAAAAATTTCTAGCATTGTATAAATTCATAATTTTTTTCCACATACTACATGTATTTGTAAAATACAAACAATATTTGTTTATAAATCCCTGGCTCTGAAGATGATCTCAATAAAGATCGAAACGTTGGCACGACAAAGAAAATGTTTTTCTAAAACCTACATCACACCAGACCGCATCTCACGATCTTCGAATAATCATTGACTAACGGTTCCTAAACACCACACATTACAAACAAAAGTGAAGGATTAATAACTGCTTAATTATAATATGTAAATTATTGTAAGTAAACAGCCGAAAAACCGATATATCCTATCTGAATTTCTGAATGTATAAAATCGGACATTTCATGTAAAACAAAGCAATCGTTTGTTGATGGCGGAACATTCGCCGAAAGCTTGGTGAAACCCAATAGCGATGTTTTTATTCACCTGTAAAATGACCTCAAGAAGATCCAATACTTCAATTTGAAAAGTATTGTTTTTTAAAATGTCTTTGTAAAATAAGTAATTTCTTTTCATTTTCTTTAATTTTGGCCAATGCTTTGACACTCGAATCGCGGAATCGATTTCCTGTTACAATTAAACCCCTGGCTGGTTTATTCATTTCCCTTGTACGTCCTTTCTCTCTGACTGTCAAAAGACGCATCCTGCTCGCTCTTATCCCGAATAAAATGCGTTAAATGTGGCGGATCGGTAAAGTGTTGGCCATGTGGTACACTGAACCCATTTGTTTCACAGTTTTGGACGTAAACACGAAGGCTTCTGGTCGTATGAAAATAGAATTTTACCCGTTCTAATTAGAACCAAGGGGTAAAAGCTGTTATGATTTTACAACCTTATTGAACTACAGAGAAATTATAACCGCATTCAGTTCAATCTCGCGGTTTTGCTTCGGAATTGCCAAATGTTAAACGTCAACAGCAACGATTATTTGGAGATCGTGGGATGCGGTCTGGTGTAGATTTAGAGAAACGTTTCCTTTATCGTGCCAATGTTTCGATCTTTATTGAGACATCTTCAGGGCCTGGTATTTACAAACATTGTTTAAATTATATAAATACATGTAGGATGTGAAAAAAGTGAATTTATACTACGCTAGAAATTTTAGATTCAATCAAAGTGTACTCACTCCAAATGTTTGTTTTCTGTGTACATGAGTCATTCTTGTGTTTCGTGTTGAGAGTGTCATTGAGATATATATATATCCACGTTGTATTTTGAAGGGGTGGGGGAGGAAGTCGGCATAGAAAAACATTTTATATGAGGAGTCGGCTTCATTGAGATACCTCAAGATACCTCCAGCATTTACTCATTCGGGCTTTTGGTTACCACCTCACTTCCAAATTTATAAATACTTCCATCTTGGTTTTGACCTACCTACTTTTGGGTATCCCTAGATTTCAAGAATTCCACGGGAACCAAAACAACCTAGAATTAAATTCTAGGAAGTCCAAAGCCATTGTTATAGGATCCAGTCACTTCCCTACCACTCCTCCTTTCATCAACAACCAGACCATCCCTTTACCGGAATGGTTACCATCAACCAAACCCACACTTTCCCAAATTTCCCGTAGGTGTATTGGAAACCTCATTCTGCCGGTCCTGCCACCTCCTACCTTTCGCCACGCGTAAACTCTTTCTCTTCTTCCTCATCTTTATCGTCTGAAAAGAATCGTTGTGTCCGATTTATTTTCGGCACTCCCCGAACGTCCAGAGTCACACATCTATATTCAGAACTATCCTCGCTTTATTCCTCCTTCCATAAGAAGTCCTTCCTAGGTCTTTACCTGTACGAATCCACAAACTCTCATCAACCTTACTATATTTGCTAGCTAGTTCTATTCAAATCTTAACACCCGCTCGTTTCTCAATGTCCCTATTTCTTCCTCGACATAAAACCTCCACATTTGAGCGGTCCTTCCTAGCTCTAGCCACAAATCTTTGGAATTCTCTTTGCCAATCCAAACATCAATATTACCAAGTACTGCTCGAGATAAAAAAGTCAGTGTCACGAGCTGGATTCGAACCCACGACCTTCGGCTAAATACGCCGCTGGTCTACCACTTAAGCTATCGTGACTTCCTAAAGTGGTAGAGCAGCGACCTATTTAGCCGAAGGTCGTGTGTTCGAATCCCGCTCGTGACACTGAATTTTTCATCTCAACCAGTACCTTACAGAAAGATTAATTAATTGAAAAAAGTTATTTGGTCAATCGGACCACGAACTTGAATGGATTATTACGTACTTTTACTTCATAAGAAAACTTTTTCCTTTCTTTTCGCAACTTTTAAGTTCACATTTTGTAATTCTGTTCGCACAAGACAGGGAATTCTTTTATTATTATTTTCTTCTTTTTATTATTTTCTATAAATCTTTGTTATTGCTATTATTATTTATAATTTTTATATGCTGTACTATGTGTTTTATTTCACACATTGTTGTTATTCTTATTCGTCGTTCAATAAATTATTCTCTCTCCCACTCTCCCTCCCTCTCTCTCACCATCTCTCCCTCTCTCTCTCTCCGTGTACATAAATTCTATGCATTACCGTTGCATATATTATATTGTATTACACAATAAATTATTTGAAACTCATTTTGGAATTCACGCAACTTCCATTTTTTTTTAAAGAGAAATACGTTTAATAGTTTTACAAAATGTACAATTACATGTGAAATTTTAAAAAAATTTATCAAACATTCTTAAGGAAAGTATTAATTTTTTTTTTTTTGCCAACGCTTCATCATATCGAGGCGGCGCTGTAAATAGTACGCATGTTATTTGAAATGTCAACATATATGTAGGAAATATTCTACCGTCAAAATATTTTTAAAAATTCATGTATTTGTTTATCTCGGGCGTATTCTAGGGGATCAGGAGCGGTCTTTCCTCATGAAAATTGGATTTAGGGTTTCTTCCGTTTATTCACATTGAAACTTTGAAAACGGAACTTTTTGTCAGGAGAGGCCAATTTTGGCGTGTGGCTTCTGAAACGATATGACAACTTGTATTTAGAATAAATTTGATAACTCGGCCTTTAATTACAACCCGCTTCAAAATCATACCGGCAAAACTCAAGGAACGAGGTGTAAAGTTCTACCGCCGCGAACTTCCAAGACGATGAGCAAGGAGGTCTAAGGGTCTAAATCCTCCCTTCAAAATATTTAATAATTATAATATATAATACAGCTATTTATTAAAAAAAAGTTAGTGCATCGATTCAAGAGGCTTATACATCAAAAATAGATCATCGAAGTAAAACGAGTGTTTAAACACTTCTTCACCTTAACGCTCGCTCATTTATTTCAATTTGTTACTCCCTCCAATCTTCCCATCAATAATTCATCTGACTTACCCAGATAAAAGTCGGATTTAATGAAATAATTTTCAAAACAATCGACTGTAACAGATAAAAACAATATTTCTTTCGTATGTCAAACACTGACCCAAAGTCGGTTCCCTTTGTCTCGCTGATTTTTTTTTCTTCACATTTTCGTCCTAAATCCATGTCGCATTCGGCCAATTTTATTCCTCCCCGTGGAAAATACGCATGTCAAAAGGAAATTAAAACCGAAGGAGAGCGGTGCACAATAAAAAGCAAGGTGACAGTCATTCCGTCCTGCCGAAGACGTTCGTTTCAAGGTGTTTTGCAAATGCTCGAGCCGTTTGTGAAGTAAGTCGAGCTTAATTACGTATAATTAAAAAAGAAGGAATACCAGAAAGAGAATATTTGTCACAAGCCCAGAAGTAAAGCTTCTCTTTAAGTAAAATATTTGCAATGCCATGGAAACAGTTCAACAAATTCCTCTGCAATATTTTCTATTAAATTTTTGTCTGTGTCTTATGTACAATGTAATCTGTTCATGATTAAATGTTAACATCATCGACACAACTGGGTATTACTTTATCCCTACACAAATAGATATTAACCACAGACTGTCACAAAATAAACACATATATTATCGAACTTAAATATTGACTATCACTGCATATTAACATCACAGGGTCGAAATATCACTGCAGTGGGGATCAATAAATGGTTATAGAAAAACAAAAGAAAAATGAAATCTCTTAAACAAATGTATACGTATTATCTAAGAATATTAATGACCGATTTGAGATAATGTTTTTTTTTTGAAAAGGTATTTCATTTTGTTGTTGTTTCATTTCCTAAAAATCTTGCTTGTTTGTTTATCTTACCAAAATCTGACCAATATGTTTTTGGATAATGTGATGCAAATTAGCATTCTTTTCCGTTGAATCCCGCAACAATTAAAATTCCTTCGAGAGGCAACCCGGATATCTGGTCTGGTTTATTAGACATCAGTAATTGTTTGGCGCTAAATACAACGCTAAGGGTTGACTTACATTCACCTTAAGAATGACGAGTCAAAAACTTAGTGGAACAATGCCACAGGTATGAGGCAAGCGAAGAGATTCATAGAAGGACCATCCGAAAAACTTACAAAAGAATGGAAGGCAACCGCAATCGTACCAGGAGGATTCTGGTTGGACTTGTGACAGGGCATGAGGTTCCCGCATACTCGGTCGTCCTTAAAAGGACAATGAGGATCTTTAACGTCCTAGCCGATTAGGCCTTATCGGACGTTTATATTCTCAAGATCAGAGCTGACGCACCTCCGCATACGACAGAAGGATGTTACTACCGCAGCATTGGTATACATCCCCAGCCCCGAGGGGCCAAGACGAACCTCGCTCTCCGATTGCGAGTGGTTAGGTCTGATTGAGCATCGAACCGTATACCACGAGCAAAGGGCTACCTAGGCCAAAATACCTTAGCCTGGTTTCCCGCGCACTACTGACAGGGCACTGCTACTTAAGAAAACACATGCACCGTACAGGAATACAGACAGAAGAAACACTGTGCAGATACTGTCCGGAAGAAGAGGAGACCGCAGGACACATTCTATGTTTCTGTGAAGGTCTATGTAGGTGCGGGATCTTGTAACTAGGACAAGAAAAACCACAAGGAAGATCCTACACTAAGGAACAGCCGGCAAAGCTGAGGAGGCTAATTAATAACCTGAAGCTGGCCAGTGAGTTATAACTAACAGGGGAGCACAATAGAGCTTTTCAGGTCGAGGTGCAGTAGGCCTTGGGCCACCTCTTTTATCCCTATCACTATCCTCTTTTTCTGAACCTAGACACATCTATTGTGGAAAAGACTGCCTAATGTCGTCACAATCAAAAAGAACTTTCCTTTCAGATATCCTCAGAGCTTTCGTGGTTACTGCGTTTATTTCTTTAGGCGTTGTTGCCTTTCCCGAACCTGCAGTTTCTCAACCGGGTTTGACGTTCACAATGCCAATGAGATTCCGGTGTGTCTTTTTTGACTACCATCTGCCAATTTCAGCCCCACTTTGACCCATTTCATCTAAGCCATAATTCATCTTCAATTCCTGCCTTTTCATCACGTCTAGAACTTTTCCATTTCATTAGAGACTATAATTCCATGGAAGTGTGAGATTTTTCTTTCCTCCACCCGATGGTTGTTCTCTTTGAGGTGTATTCTTAGTTGGTTTAGGTTCAATGGTATCACAGTATATCATTATGATAAAGGGAAAGTATGGGTCATTATCCATAGTTTGGCGTGGTTTGTGTGGGTAGGAGTGGTTAGATATAGTTAGAAATTGCTAGCTTTAGTTAAATATGGTTACATATGATTAGAGGTGGTTAGTGATGTTTAGAAGTGGTGATTTTTAGGGATGGTTAGAAATGGTTTTAGTTACAAGTCCGTTCTGGTTACATCTTCCTTCGAATTAACCTATGTTCGGATTATCGCGACTCAGCTGTTTATTCAGGGTGTTGGGCTACACGTCTTACACAGTTTGCCAGTAGATTCTACATTCAAAATAGAACCACAAAGTCCTAATTGAATATGGTCCGAACCTCAACAGGTTTGGAGTAATTCCACTGTTTCTGATTTTTTGAAGATTTTACGGCTTTGCTTCAAATAAACACTGATAATTCCAAAATTCAAGATTTTTTGATAAATCCGTGGATACCATTACTACGTTAAATTTCCAATAAGATGCACTTTTTTAATTTTCCATCTTACCAACCCTTAAAACACGATTTTTTCTTTTCCTTCATCAATTTCTTCATCTTTGAAAAAAGTAAGCAAAAAAGTAATTGCACTACCAAAAAGGATATTAAATGGAGTACGTTTGCTTAAATTTTCTGGTCTCTAGGTTTGGATATAGTGGTTTAAAATCACCATAGTAAGTTTTTCAATTTTGAAAAAAATATTTTTTTTTTCAAAATTCTGGCTTATTTCACGAACGTTTACAAGTTTAGTACTGGTCAATTCTTATTGAAAATTTAACGTAGTTTTCAATGATATCAATGGATTTGTCCAAAACCTTTTCATTTTAGAGTTATCATTGTTTATTTGATGCAAGGTCGAGAAATGGTAAAAGATCAGAAAAACAGGAATAACTCCGAATCTATTGAGATTAGGACCATAGTTAATTAGGACTTTTTGGTTCCGTTTTGAAAGCAGAATCTACTGGCAAAGTTTGTAACCAGAGTAGCCTAACACCCTGTATATTCTCTTAACTATTGCATCAACTATTAATTCATACATCGTTGTATCAATACTATCTGCATTAAACCGAGTATCACTGTATATGACATTATATGGCTAGTCACAAGAGTACAGTTGGTAGTACTGGGCCACGGTTCTTACAGAAATGGGGTCCAAAAGAAAAGATTGGTAGGAGAGGAGAATTATTTTGGTCCTTGAGAGCTTATGTAAATTGTAAATAGTAAGGTGAAATAATTTTAGTGTTCCAGACCCGGAAGCGAATCTTTTTCAATTTTTAATTATAAAGTTTATTATTTTATATTTTATTCAGTTTTTGTATATAAAAAAAGTTATCATTGAAAGTTATTTGTTTAACGAAAATATACAATTAGATTATTTCGTTTCATCCTTCTTCTTTTTACTTTCATTAACTTTGTTTATAACTATTGAATTTTCGAACTGTGACGAAGGTACGTGACAAGAAATAAATGGTAGCAGAGCATGGTTACGGCGAAAATTCAGTCATTGCTGAATTTGTTACACAAAAAATATCCTTAAGGAAAATTATTAACTTGTCACGGTGATAGACATGGACAACATAGATTGTAACAAAACAAACGCTAGCTTAAGCCATACCTAATGGTCAACCTTGTACTATTGTGTATGTACAATAAAATGGTTTATTTATAGGTATATAATAATAATTAACGTCGTTTCCTTAATGTCGTGAAACTTTAATTTGTACGTGTAAAAAACAGGAAACAAGAGAGCGTGCAAGCAATTATGCCTTTTTTAAATGCCAAAGCGTTTTTTTTCCTATTACGATTTTTTTTTAATTTGACGAAACGGAATAATTAACTTGCCCACAATCGGTTGGAATCCCGAGTAGGAATGTAATCTTTCGCGCCAATTATTTATGCGGAGTGTAGAGGAAAGGTGGGGTTTTTTCTTCTGTCTCTTAAGGTAAAATTTTTCTAAAATCAAAGCATTCACGACGGATTATAGGTTGCGGTCACGGGTGGGAAAAAATTCCAAACGTCGCGCGACCCGGGTTTTATCATTCAGAAAAGGTAGGTAATTTTTTTTCAAGCAAGATTTCCATAAAATGGGGTTATTGTAAGAGGTCTTAAAACGGAAGGTGGATTTTTTTTACGTTTTGCTCCTTTTATGAAAGGAAAGGGAAAACCCAATATAAACCAATCGCCACATACAAAATCCTAACAGAACCTTCATGGCAGATTTTTATTTTTTATTTTATTACATAACGTTATTTTTATTTAATACCTTTTTTCATTACTGCCACTTAATATAAATTAATATTTTTCAAATACACTTTTTAAGACAGAAAATCTCACTTAGTCGACAATCGTTCACCATATTTTATCAACTTTGAAAAATTGCGTGCGACAGATTATTTTTTCTGACAATTAAAGCCCATCCTCTTAGCGAATAATTGCCTCTCACAAAGGGACATAAAGGAACGGGAAGGCGAAAAAAAACCTTAATTATCTTAACCGCACTACCTTCACACGCGAACATCCAAATTGGTATATTCCGCGATTTCTTTAGGAAGAAAAAGAAAAAAGTATGATATCCCTTTCATGAGTGGCCGTGAATGTAAGAAAAATATGTAAGAAATGTAAGAAATCAATCGGTTCGTAATTTAAATAGAAAAAAAAGTTTCGACATGAAAAAATATAATGTTAAAAGTAATAAGGTTCATTTCTAACTAAATTGATGTTAAATAATCGACGTTTTACTGAGGCTACGAGGTTAACCATCACCGTACGTATTGACATCCCATGGTCACTATAGATTGTAAAAAATACATAATAATAAGTTATTAAAATAACTTTTTGAAAAATCTATATGGGAATATCGATGTTTGTCAATTCAGATTTAATATTTAACCATATCGATTTATACATTCGAATTTACTATCGACTGCAGAATTGATGTTTATTAACTAAAAAATTGTATAATTAGTATCGATAATTCTATCGATTTTTATGGATTATTTTATTATCATTTTAGCTGTTGAATTTTGATGGTTAATCATATCAATGTATTAATAGTGTGTATATTCTATATCGAAGTGTGTATATAGATTGTGGTTAATATGGGGTCAATATAAACCTATGTAAAATAATCGATATAAATGGTAACAACGTTGTTTGTATTCTAAGGTTAAATAGTATATATTTTGTCTATTATTCGAGATCAATAATAATAAACACCAATGCAGATCGATTATTCCTACAATGAGTCAAAAAGGTCAGATTTCTCGATAGTAAATTGTATTATATTTTACAATAAATTTAACAAGAATAGTAGAAAAAATAGATGATTGCCATCGATAGTTAATGTAGATTATCACAATATAATATCAATATATCTATAAAAGTGTACCATCGATACTAATAACAGTAAATATATCGATTATTTATAACATAGATTGTGGGAATTGATCAGGATGATTGATTAGTGGTTAAACAATAGTAGGAATCAGCCCGCAAAGGTGCCCCTTATGCAGAGAAAGGTTGCTCGATGTGACCCACATACTGAAAATATGTCATGCATTGGCTCCCTACAGGGAGCGTGTAGGCATGCCATCCAATCTGAAAATGGTACTCGAGCACTGCAGCGGGTTTCTGGGTCCCCTGTTCCGCTTTTTTTTGGAAATTGGGGTTATCTATTGTATATATTNTGAGTTTTCCCTCCTTTTTGCCATTTTTCCGTGGCCATTTCATTTGTCGTCGAGAATCAAATGGATTACACGACATTTGAAAAATGGCAAATAAGGAGGGACAATTCAAAAGGTGCGGTTGAAGAAATAATATGTCTTATGTGTTGTGTGTCTACATGTTTTGTCTGAGTGCTTGTATTTATTAGAGCGAATGGCGAGGGGTGAGGGTGAAATATAACGTCATCATCGCCCCTCGAACGTTGAGAGCAAATGAGTGTGTGTTCGGGGTCGATGGCGGAATATTTATAAAAGAACTCCAGCGACGCCAATCTAGATTAGTTTGAGTATAGGTCTGTGGAGAAATATCACGTACTCCGCCGACCAAAGGGAATGAGTGTACTGTATGGATGTATTTATGTGTATGAATGTATTTATTTGTATGAATGTAGTGTTTGAAAGGGTAAATAGAATTCAGACTTAGTTGGGGGCTGAAATGACCTACATGTCGGAAGCCCCAGTCAAAAAAAAAATATATATATATATATATATAAATTAACATTGCGTATATACGTATATTTTTATTAAAAGTTTTTATATTGGAGGTTAAATATGAAATGTCAATTTTTAAAAAATCTATTTTCAAAATATGTATCAATATTTCAACGTTTTTAGTCGTCGTTTTTATCAATTTTTATCATCAACTATTAGTGTAAACAGTTGGATACTTTCTATTTTTAAATAAGTTTTGAAAGAAATGGCGTAACAAAGGGGAAAAACTTTTGTTTTTCTATTAAATGGTGGATTCTACAAAATCTGAATAGCGTTTTTACTATGTGTCTTCTCAAGCGTTGTGAAACTTTGAAGAATCCTCCGAGAAGTTGGGCAAGGTTGCAAAAAAAACAGAACCCTGGTAACGTATAGCTTAAAGGGGGTAAAATGAGGTCGGAAAATAGAGTAAAACACGCGGCTCTTTAAAGGATTTATGTATCAAAACCAGATACGATTGATTCGAGTCAGGGTAGGCCACGGATCGCTCAAGATAAAGCTACGGTTAACTTCGCGAAACGTTTTAAAGGGAATACAAAGTGGGAACGGAACGATAAAAAAGTATAAACGCTCAGCAGAAGGGAACAAATGGTTCGGAGATTACTTCACCCAATTTCCACCACTATAAATAGAACAACTTCGCGGGTAGGACATGCCCGACTAACATCATGAATTGCCCCTGTAAAAAAACGCAATCTGTTTTACCTTTTTTCTTTAACAAAATTTTTCAATTTAACAAAATTATGAGTCTTTATATAGCGGATTTTCCAAGAATAAACTCTGTTTTATTAGGTTGAGAAGGTAGGAAGGAAGCGGCTTATTGTACAAAAGTTAGGTTGAAATGGTCTTCTGAATACACTTGCGGAAGGTTGAAAGAAAATTACCTTTTGCCTAGTTCAGCGAAGTTGTTATTGTGATCAAAACTGATCACGTCGTGTTCGAAGTGTCGACTCAGAGACATTGTGAACGCCGTCAGACTGGAATTTCTCGATGGCTAATTCAACGAGATACCCTGTAATGCGTTCAAACCCCTTTTGTCGGTAGTTCTGGAATCCCATTCGAAGGAGGAAAAAGGTCTTTTGGGGTCAAAACGGGTCCGCGTAGTTTCGCCTCCTTTGACCCCTAGCGGCAGAGTATGCCGTTTATTGGCCCGCAAAATTCAACAGCTCGAATTTTCTAAGGGGAATAATTGACCCCCTTGGTAAAAATCAATACCTGGAGGAAGTGAAATTTATTACAGGAGGATTACGTCCGTGGAAACATGAAAAATCAGCCCGTCACTGACAACTGACGGAACCGATTTGCCTCATTGTCCAAGATAAAACAAAGAAAGAACTAACATTAAACAACTTCGAATGGATTTCCATCATAAATAAACTCTAGGTATAAATGCAATTTTCATCCTATCTTTCAAAGAGGTATAAAAGGGATTTAGTTTCAGCGGTTAGAATTTCATAACAAAGCGCATTACCGTGACGTCGATTCTACGGTCTATTTGCACCAACTGTCTGAGTACTGGACTGTTATTCAATATTAGAGCCAGCTATGCCGATTTTGATATTGGACCCCAGAAATCGGATTTGATATATTGAAGGTAATAACATTTATTCCAATATATAATATAAGCAGATATATGCAGGTATCTTGGCTGAGATAAAAAAAAGGACAAGAGCGAGGACAACCTGACCAGAGATGATCGATATCGCCCACTTCAAACAGTGTATACATTTTGAATTTTTAAATTAAAAAAAAATCTTAAAATAAAAAAGTAAGAAGATCGATCTTAAAAGATCGACTATAAAAGCTATCTATTTAGATATAATTAATGGTAATTGTTTCTATGAATCATTGTTTCTAAGTTAAAAAGTTCTCTATAGTGACCATCGAATTTAACAATATACATATGTCACGTTTCGATTTGAATGTACCGCCATGCCCCTCCACACACATCTGACACTGAAAGGAGTAGGGGCTAGGAAAGGGCTATTTTTTCAGTCAAAAAAACAATTCCCTATCTGTCCTCCATGGGTTAAGAGCTATCTATTTATAATAAAGAAAAATTTGGTGTACACAAAATTCAAGTGAGTAAATTTTATATTTTGACATCAAAAAACTAAAAATAATAATTGTATTTTAATTTAAAAAAGGGTTGTCACAAAAAATATATTTTTATAAAGAAAACTAAAAGAGATAGCATTTGATTTTAAAAGTTATGTTAAAATATTAATTGTATTTTCTAATTGGTGATCAAAAATGAATAATAATAACAATAATAATAATTTCCTTTACTTTTACTTTATAAAACGAGAATTAAATTCGATTTTAAAATTAATGTTTGTAGATTCTGAAATAGGTTTTATTATAGAATAAAAGATTCTTTAAATTAAAAATAATAATTAATAAAAGAAATTGTAATCTTATTTGAAAATAAATTGTAATAAAAGATTTAAATTTAATTAATATTTTGGTCTCGTCTTTATTTTGGTTTGAATTGAATATTGGAATTTTATATATCACAAAAAGGTGCCTGATCATTAAATTAAATATTTGTAGTCAGGTCCGATCATAAAAAAAACCACTGGGACCTTGTTTTCGGTTTTCTGAATTCAGGGTTGGGCCCAACAAAAAGAAGAAGAGACACGCTTACACATCGTGATCCGATTGACCAAATAACTTATTTCAATTAATTAATCTTTTTGTGTAAATGAAAAAGTTAGTGTTAGCGGGATTCGAACCCACGACCTTCGATACGATACGCCGCTGCTCTACCACTTGAGCTATCGAGACTTCGATCCACTCGGACACCAACTCCCCATCTAATCTACCTTTCGAATTTTCCCTTCTTTTTGCCATTTTTCAAAAGACGTGTAATCAGGATTCCATTTTCGAAACGAGACTTTCATTTTTGTGACGGTTTCATTCGTCGTGGGTTGGGTTCTCGCTCGTGACACTAACTTTTTCATTTCGACCAAGACCTTGCATAAAAAGATTAATTAATAGAAAAAAGTTATTTGGTCAATCGGTTCACGAAATGTAATGGATTTAATAAGTAAAACGAAGTATATCTTCACCAACAGCTCTCCGTGGCCACTTCTATGTCGCCGAGAATCGAATCCGGATTACACAACATTTGAAAAATGCCTAAAAGGAGGGAAAATTTAAAAGGTAGGTTGAGAAGGGAGGTTTGTGTCCGAGTGGATCGAAGTCCCAATAGCTCAAGTGGTAGAGCAGCGGCGTATTGAGCTGAAAGTCGTGGATTGAAATTCCGCTCGTGACACTGAATTGTTTATCTCAACCAATACCTTTCATAAATATTAATTAATTGAAACTACTTAATTGGTCAATCGGACCACGAACTGGAAGTTACCATAACTTTGTAATTTTTTGATCAATTGAAAATCCGATTTCACCATTGTTTTCAGCGTAAAAGATCCTTTAAAATGATTTGTCAGGATATAAATATAATGGTCGTATTTGAAATTTCGAAGTTGAACTGGCCTGAGGTACCCTTTATAATTTTACCTTACATAAAGAGATTAGTTAAATGAATATACATAAATATTATATGTTTCGCCATCTGAGATTTTTTTTTTAATACCGGCACTCTGAGGGTTTATATGACTTCTACTGTTGCGAACCCTCCCCTCATAATAAAAAAAATTTCAAAAAATTATCATTGAATTTTAAAATACATTGGAGGTCAAAAATCTAGTTCCATGATCATATCGATAATTGATTATGATTATTGATTTTTTTTAATTACAAATCACTTAAAACAGTGATTACGCCTAATTTTAAATACATAGTTATAAAGAATACCCTGTAGAAACTTGCATTTAAGGTCAATTCTGTTAATCAGGTGTAAAAAAAACTACGAGAAAAAGAAAGATTGTAATCAAGAAGAATTTTACAGATACTGTCAATTACAACGCCGTAATAATTCTTAAGGATTAACGATGTGTTTGTTGAGTCTGAAGTTTTGTTTACATTCCGGTCTATCTCACAATACGTTTCTGCCGTTAGGTTCTTTTCAGTGTGTTTCAGACCACAAAGTTTGAAGATTTTAATGGACTGTTTCGTTTTGTTCTGTTTTCACTTACAAAAATGGGTAAAAAGAAGATATTTTCTGTTGCGATTTAAACAGTATACAAAGTAAAGTAGTCTGAGTGCCAAATCACTGCTCAACTAAAAATTAAAAAAAAAGGGTTCCATAACAGCAGGTTCCATGCTTCGAGGAGACAAACTCTCATCATGACAGAGCTCGATCAGGACGACCCAGAATAACATCTACCCAGGAAGATAAATATATTATTTTGAAAAGCAAGAAGGACAGAAGACTCACTGGCCACCAAATTAGAGCTGAGGTTAATATTATCACAAAAAAATCAATTTCTGTTTCAACTGTAACAAGGAGACTCAGGGAAGCCAACTTGTTGGGGCGTATCGGTACACTGTAACCACTTCAGTGGCCACTTCCACATAAGGATTTTCCAGTGGAGGATTGAAGAATTCTGGACCGACGAACCAAAGTTTCAGGTATTTGGATCGAGTCGCAGGATTATGGTTCGTCGTACTCCATCAGAAAAGATTATTCCTCAGAGCATAATCCCGACTATTAAGCAAGGGGGAAGTTTAGTTATTGTGTGGGGGTGTTTCTCGGGCTTTGGACAAGATGTCGTACAAATTCAAGGAATACTCAACAAAGAGTATTAAGTAGGTACAAAGACATTTTGAAAGACCACGCAATCCCTTTTGGTTTTCGTTTAGCTGGTTTTATTATGCAACAAGACAATGATGCTAAACATGCTTCCCAAATTTGTAGACGCTATGTACAAGAAAACGAAAATAAAGGAGTTTTGTAGAACATGACTTGGCCAACTCAATCTCCGGATCTCAATCCAATTGAATCGCTTTGGGAAGAACAAGATAGGAACGTCCGAACTCGTGCTTGCTCCAACTTCACAAAAACACCTTTTGGAGCTCCTCCAAATTTGTTAGAGTAACATGCCTTTTGAAAAATTAGAAAAACTTATGGAAGTAATGCGACGAGTAGTTCAAGCCTTCTTGAAAAGCAAGGGGGGATTTTTTGACGAAAAAACACATATATCTAATTTTTTTCTACATTACTTCTATTAATACTTTGCTGTCATTTTATGTACATTTATTTCACAGATATGTTCTCATTATTTTAATAAAATTTTGTTTGAAATATTTATTTTCATACTTTTATTGCAAAAAATTGAGGTTATGCTAAACTTTTGACCGGCAGTGTGTAGGTAACTCGATAGTTAAGCAACAAACATCAAGAAAAAATCGATGTTAACATCGATTCTAAGAAAACCCATATTTTTTATAATCGATAAAGACCAATTAATTTATGTATGATTATTTATTAATATAAGTTTAATTAAAATCGTTGTTAAATAATTATATCGACGGTAATATCGATCTTTTTCTTTTGATATTTGATGCTTAACCAAATGGAGGGGTATATCGTAACATAAGACGTCACTTTTGATTGTAAAAAATACAATTGTTGCACATATGTTAAAATTATCGATATCGACAGTCATGTTTTTATGTTTTTGTGTTGTTCAAAGGTTAAACATATTTAGATTGTTTTATTCGATGGTCACAAACGATTGCATATCTATTGATCAACTGTGTTATATAATCTTTACCTAAGGTTTTGGTTGAGATGAAAAAGTTAGTGTCACGAGCGGGATTTGAACCTACGACCTTCGGTTAAATACGCCGCTGCTCTACCACTTGAGCTATCCTGACAGTTAAGTGGTAAAGCAGCGGTGTATTTAGCCGAACTTCCTGGGTTCGAAACCCGATCGTGACAATAACTTTTTCATTTCAACCATGAAATTTTAACCATTACACAAAGAATTAATTAATTGAAAGAAGTTATTTGGCCAATCGGACCACAAAATATAATGGGTTTAATATGTTATATAATTTATAACTATATCAACATCAATATTTTTATTGAGGTTTCATGGCTAATTGAGTTAGTATGTAGTGAAAGTCAACGGCCGGCATCGATGGTTAAAATAAGATAATAACGACAAACGATAGCATCTAATTTAAAATAAAAAATTTAACATGACGTGGTTTTGGCGCCAAATGCATCACCATGGAGGTATACATTAGAAAACAGACAAGAGAGAGGACAGCCGGACCAAACATGATCGATATATCCCATTCCAAGCATTCAACAGTAGCTTCGGCGGGCAAAGCACAAGCAACTTGGGAGAATGATGTTTGTCCGAAAATAGCCACGGGCGGTAACGCTTCTGACCACAGGCCACATCGCTGATTAAATTTAGACCGAATAGCTGCCCGTGATGTAGGTCCGGGGTTGCGTGAAAACAATAAACAAGAACGGGCATTAGACAAGGCGTAGACGAGTGGGTCCAAGGTCCTCTCAGATCTAATTTCTACACGACGAATTTGTTTTTTTCGTCAGCTTTGTTTGCGTTACGGTCGTTACCAAATGTTTATCAGCAGGGCGGATCGCGTCGGATTTCCTTAAAACCGGTCTGGACTGTATGCCGGCCTAAATATCAGTCGTAGGAGGGTAGAACATGTATTTGAAGCAATTAGCTTTATCAAGTAATTAGTCTTATCAGGGTTTTACCGACGACGCTAAATCAAAACGGTCCGCCCCGTTTCGCCCTTTCCAATTAAGTATTGTATTTTGTCAATCAATTGAAATTTACAGTGTAACAAACCAACAAACTATTCCTTAAGTTTCATAACAAATAAAAAATATTGTAAATAGTCAGTCACAAAATCTTTAAATAGTATGTTTTACCTATCTTTTCTAATATTTTTATTTATATCTCTCCATCACTTTCTCTTTCTCTCGAACTCTCCCATTCTTAGCACTCCTGTGTCTTTCTTTCCGTTTATAAAATCTCACAAATTTTTTTTTCAGTCTCGCTCATTTCTCCGTCTAAGTTATTCTCACACTCTCAGTTTCTCTATTTATTTAAGTCTCTCATTCTTTCTCTCTCTTTTGTTGTTCACGATCACCTTCTCTCTCTCACTCACTCTCACACTCACTCACTCATTTTCTTCTCTTCTTTTCTCTCTCTCTCTCTCTCTCTCTCTCACCCTCACTCACTAATTTTCTTTCACTCTATTTTTCCTCCTTTTTTAACTCTCTCTCTCTCTCTCTCTCTCTCTCTCTCTCTCTCTCTCTCTCTCTCNTATATATATATATATATATATATTTTCATCTATCCATCTATCTATCTATCTTTCTCCCCTCTCTTCTTCTCTATCTCACTCCCGCTCCTAAGTTCGAATGTCTTTCTCTTTTTTATGTGTGTTTCGCGCTTTTTGGTTTATATCTCCTAAAATCTTCCTTTCTTTGAACGCCTTTCTTTCTCTCTTTTTTTAACAGAATACTTTTTTTTGTCTCCATTTTTCCTTGCATTAACTTGGCTTCCAACAGCTCTAATATCAAATTAATGTTTTTTTAAAATATATAAGAACAGAACCAGTTACAAATGTTATATTTTGAAGAAAAAAAATTAATGAATCTATTTGTGTACGTGCGTGTTGGTGAAAATGTATTTTGAATTATTCCTTCGTTTATTAAATAATTTGATCTTACCTTGACCGGTGTGCATATGAGGATGAGGAGAAGATCGGCTGTTGCCAGGCTTGCGAGAAAGAGATTCGTGATGCTCTTCATCCTCCTGTATTTCGTGATTGTGACGATGATGAGGAGGTTGCCCGTGACGCCGAGGAGCAATGTGGCCGAGTAGACGATAAGAGTCGGCACCAACTCCTCCCAGGGGTAGGTCGAGATCGCCTCCTCGACGTCGTAGTCGTAGTCAGAGAAGTTGTCCTGCATTTCACGCAATTCATCGTCCCTGGAACATAAACGAAGTCTTATAGGCATGGATCTTGTTCCCTACTGTTCTTATCAGCCATTCCTAATCAGTAAACCTGTTTAATTGGTTTTAAGGGTTTCAAATGCCCTTTACACCCAAGATTTCACCATCTGTGAAGAATTACTAGCAAGTTTCGCCAATTACAAAGCCGGCCGTCAAAAACCTATTTTTTTCTTTTACTTACTTTTATATTCTGGCAAATAACTCAAAAACTATTAACTTTCTTGACAAATTCACTAGTTTTCGTGGTCCGCTTGACCAATTAATATCATTCAATTAATTAAGGTTTTTAGTTGAGATAAAAAAGACAGTGTCACGAGCGGGATTTGAACCCATTCGAAAAATGGAAAAAGGAGGGAATATTCAAAAGATGGGGTTGAGATGGGAAGTTGGTGCCCGAGTGAATCGAAGTCACGATAGCTCAAGTGGTAGAGTAGCGGCGTATCAAACCGAAGGTCGTGGGTTCGAATCTCGCTCGTGACAATGACTTTTTTATCTCAACTAAAACCCTTAATTAATTGAATTTCTTTACAAACATGCCTTTGTACAAGTTGATGAGAATTGATATTTTCTTTTAAATAAACTCAATTAAACCTTTCTAGGCTATAAATAGCGTTTGATTTTGCCTGCGGTGGCCAGATTTTGGTTTCAGGAGTGGGCATCGCGTCTAAAGTCCTTGGGTCAGGCATTATAATAACAAGCCAGGAATATTTTAGAAATAAAAATTATGGTTTAGTTCACTTTTTGTAATACTTCTGTACCTTTTATTTTATCTTTTGGCTAAATTTTACACGTAAAGATTTAAAAGAGTAAACAAATTAATTTACATGACAAATGGGGTCAATTTATCTGGCATATATCAAGCCAAGAAAATTTTTAAACGCTTAAGTTGAAATAGAAAAATATATTTTTTGATAGCAAAAATTAAATGAAACGTTTATAACCCTTTTAATAGGACAAACTCTTGAGTCGTGACCACCATAATTCTATCCTTGCCCCTAAACAATGTTGGATGAGTAACAAACCCCTATATAAAAGGACAAAAAAAGCTTTGTTTGATTTTTACTACTCTTTTTCTTATATTTTTAAATTTATCTCAGTATGTTATAAATTAAATACTGAAGAGAATAAAATTTCCTTTAAAATCAAGGCCTATGTGAAATGAGGAGGATGAAATTTTGCCAGATTTGTGTTAGTTTTTGAGTTCAAGAATGTGCATCACGTCAAGAATACTTTGAACAGACATTAGAACAAGTTAGAAAACGTTTATTTATTTTAGAAATGCAAGTTGGTTATGTTCACGTTTTTAATCTTTCATATGTTATTTAATTCGTCGTTTAAAAACTTTGCACGTAAGGATTTAGAAAAGTAAAAACATCATCGTTATCTTTGACAGAAGGGTTGCTTATGACCGTTTATCTCAGCGTATCACGTCTGTAAAATGTTAAACGATCTGTTTAAAATAATTAATCCTCCATATTTGCTTTCACGGATATTTGCAAAAATGTAGAGGAAAACGTGTTTCGACAGTAAAAATTGAAACGAGGCGACTAAATTTTCATTAATATCTCTGTAACACTTAACTTTTTACTAAAAAACTAGGTACAAGGTGTAGAGAATCGAATTTCATTTAAAATGAACGTTTATGTAAAATAAATATGTAAAAAAAGGGTGAGATTTGGATTTTATTTATTCTTCTTTTTTTTACTCTAGGATGGACATCGCGTCAAGAATCCTTTGGACAAATATGACGAGTAGGAAAATTTTTTAAAGAAAGATTTAGAGGATTTTAATTTTCAACCCTTTACGACTTTACTTACTTAAATCAAATCAATATTTCCGATATAATCGGTAAAATGTTCAAAACATTTAAAACATTAAACATTAAAAAATGTTTAGGAGTAAAAACTAAACTATGTATTTTCGACCTAGCATACAGGCAGTAAACTCATGATCACTACGTAGATTACCGTACAATTTAAGATCTGGCCGGAATGTTTAGAACCGCTCTGTATTTATATTTAACTGATTAAAATCTTATTCACTTCTTTATCTCCATCTCTTACACAATCTTCATTTCTACCTCTTGCATCACCTGGAGCCTAAAGCTCCAAGCATAGCCTATATATCTAGCTTTTTTTTTACGAGCAACGAGGGTTCTCAACAGCAGAGGTCATATAAACCCTCAGGGTGCCGGTGTTTTTGAACAAAAGCCCATTTGTAAGTATGTCGGGTTCGAATGCAGGGCCGCTGGATTCGAACCCGGGACTTCTACCTTACAGTGATGAGCGCTGTGTCAACGCCTAAACCGTTGCGGCCACTGACGCTCCCTATATCTAGCCTTATAAAAAATTATAAAATAAGCTTAATGTATATTAAGGATAGGATCCTAAGTCACCTTGCCATGGTTTCTAGATGCAACAATTTAGGAAGGGGGTGACCTTAACGGCGTGATTTTAATTTATTTAATTTATTATAAAATTTATTAAATTTAATATTTTTTGGTTCCAGACATGAAAACCAGGTTTCAAGACTATATTTCATTTTTTCATTTAAGAAAAGTCCGGAAAATTTATCTGTATCATTTTTACCTGATCCTCTATTTTGGGTTTGTATAGCTATTTTATCTTTACCATGCCAATTGTCACTGAAGTTGAAGTTTGCAACTAATCCGTTTTAGGAACCAGTCGGTGAAAACCAATTACACCAAATTAATAAACCATTACGGCCTATTATGAGAGATGCCGTTTGGTAATTTTGCCCAGAAATAGCAAACTTTCCACCCCACCTACCAACGAGATGATCAATCGACCATTTAAGTGCAACTGGCTTCAATTATTACGCGGATCTCTTTCAAATAAGGCCCTCAATAGTAGCAAAGCCTTTAATTTAAAAAATTGTAAGGTATGGTAAAGTCAAATTATAGTTAGGTGTTTTAATAGGTAAAGTCTTTTTTTGTTTAACATAATATAATCCATAATTATTTGGAGATCGTGAGGTGCGGTCTGGTGTGACGTAGGTTTTAGAAAAACATTTTCTTTATCGTGCCAACGTTTCGATCTCTATTGAGATCATCTTCAGGGACTGAGATTTATAAACATTGTTTAAATTTGACAAATACATGTAGGATGGGGGAAAAATGTGAATTTATACAATGCTAGAAAATTTTAGATAAAAAAAATGAATTTTTACAAAGCTAGAAAATTTTAGATTTTAAAAAAAAATTTATACAATGCTAAAAAAATTTAGATTAAAAAAATGAATTTATACAATGCTAGAAAATTTTCGATTAAATTAGATTTGAACTCACTCAAAGTGTTTGTTTTCCGTCTAGATGTCTATATATGACCGCAATATGGTACTGGCGAAAAGCAATTTTCGACTGAACATTTATTGGTGGAGTGTTTTTGAGCCACAGCTGCTGCATGGCCCTCCCAAGCCGTCGATCATATTTCGTAGTTGTGGCAATAAAAGCCAATATCTACCGAACAATGTAAATAAAACCTTACTTTTACTTTAAAAATTCACAATTAATCTTTTTCGTGAAAAATTAAGATTGAATTAAGAAGAAGATGTTAAAAAAATTAACGAAGTGCTACTTTCCAACAGGCTTTTTCATGCGTACAAGAACACTGATTTATGATTAAACCACCATAGAGGCATGGTTCTAGCTGCCCCTTTTCTCCCTTTTTCTTATAACACTTCCGATTAGATTAATTCCACCCTTTCCACCCAGAAATCCTTCTCGGGTTTTTCAATTCAACAGATCCATCTTAAAATCCAGAGCGACTTTCCCGTGTCCTGCTAGGACAAAAACACAAATAAATATTTATGATTTCCGCCTTAATCCAACCATCTATTGAATCCTCTCAAACTTTTTCTCTTTTTAATATTAATTTTCTTATAAATATCTCAGCAATTTTTTTTAAATCTTAATTTTCTGTGTGATAAACGGTTTCGTGAGTGTCTGTATGTATCCATGTTCAATTGTTTTTTGTGCGTCCTTGGAGATTCATTTGCTTGATCTCTCAGTACCATCGATATATTACTAGTGTATAGTGCTAAAATATATCATGTAATATTATTACAAATGAGTGATTAATCCATGTTAAATGATAGATGTGGTTAACACATAGAAGTTTTATATTGAGTTTTGGTGATTGACAATTTCTAGTTGTATATCGTGATTTCAATTGTTATTATCGATTATAAAAACTTATTAATTTGAATCGATATTCAATACTCGATATCGATAGAAAATCGATGTTTTATATTAAGGTTGTTACCAATTTTCGAATTGGATGTCGCGATATTGATTAATTTGACATAATTAACATTGATTAATTATAATCTTTTCTGACTAATCTATGAGAGTAAATGTATTTATTCCATTTACGTCGTACGATGGAACAATGTTATAATTCGACAAACTCTATTGATATTGCATGCAGAAAGGTTCGTGGCAAATTTTATTAAAAGAAGAAATAGGGAGATGTCGGCCGAAGAAGAAACAATTTAAGCCCCGTCAAGCTCAAAATTGCCTTGCGTCGTGAGGAAAGCAAACGATACAGTTACTATTCAATTCAGCCAGTTTAGGTACATTTGGATGATTTAGTCTCTCAGAAATCGTTCCTTCTAACCGATCCGTGTGTAAAGGAATCAACTGTAAAATCCCGGCGGTTAATATTCTATTTTTCCTCCCCTTAGAAGTCTTCTTTTTAACCTGAGAAACAACGTTGAATTTTTTTTCAAACGATAAGCCTCAATCGCCAGGACGCGCGGTTACACAGTTCTTCCTTTCCCGTCCGCTTCTGTAAATGTAAATTGAAGCCGTAAATTTTACCATTGTTTTATGACCCCCGATGAACCCGAATAAAATTCAGGAATGACTTTCACAAAATTTCTTAATTGAGCACATGAGTCAAGTCGGTAAGACGAAACATTTGAAATCTACATTCCATTTATCTACTTTTCTACTTACCTATCAACCTGCCTACCCGTCTATGTCTACATAACCATTTATCTTCCTTCCTACCGACTTATCTATGTACATTTCTACTTATTTGTCTATTTATCTATCCACAACATCTACCTACCTCTCATCTATCTACAAATCCATCTATCTGCTTACCTACCTACCTAGCTATCTACGTAATTAATCACTTTCCCACCTATCTATCTATCTCTCTATGTATGTTTCTACCTACCTATCTACATTTCTATCCATATATTTATTTACTTCTCTATCTATCCACCTACCTGCCAAGCAACATTCTATTTATGTTCTCAACCACTCACTCACATTCATTACCAATGTCTTTTCCATAATAACAATTAATTGATTTAATAAAAATAGGAGATTTGTTTTAATAAAATTAATTAACCATTTTAAAACTCAGTCATTAATAAATCATCACTGTTTCGTATGATTTTTTTTACATTTTCTTCTCATTTATTTAATAATTTAAATTCTTGTGCAATACGAATCATCCTGAATTGGCCCTTGTATAATTTTCAATTTAATTGGTCGTACATTTTTTTCTTAAAAAATCAAGATAGGAACACCTTTCTATTTTTTTCTTATACGGCCTTCTATAATAAATAATCAATTATAAAAAATTTAATTGTGTGGAAAAATTTAAAGTTTAACACACTGCGCTTACATTGCAAATCATGAGAGCGCAGGATATGATGTGTATATTATAAAAAATAATAATGAGGATTACTTCAAGGTTTACGCTAGCATTCTGTTAAAATGTTCAAGGATGCCCCACGAAAATTAGAAGCGTTAAGATAATAAAAAAATAGGGTTTAATGCTCTATATAATTAAAGGTTAAATGGAGAATAATTATTGCTGGGAATTTGAATAAAAAAAATCGTGAACGTTATTTAACCATAAGAAAAGTGTTTGGAAAAATGGATGTGTATTTTCAAGCAGGGAGAATAATAATTTTGAACTAGAGATTCGATTTCTTTCGGGTTTTACCTTATATGATGGTAAGACTCGTAATTTCCCGTCAAGTCCCTTCACCGGGGAGGGGGGGTTATTATTACCTGCCAACGCGTGATACTTTATTTCTTAATTTGAGATATTACGCCATTCCTATCATGACGGTTCCTCTGTTAAAACTAATTTAAAATATAATTATTTTTTTAAAAGCCTATCTCAAGCCAAAATTAATTCCTGATTAATAAAATATTGATTGGAAACAAAAAACGTTTAAAATTTCCTTCTCTTTCACTTACTTTTCACATTAAATATTTATTTTAATCTGTGCCGGAAAAAAGTTAATAAAGTAACAGGAGAACATGACTGAAAATCTTTTCTCTCAAGCATTTTACAACTTTATTGGGTTCAATTAGATTTAATTTACCACATGACGTGTACTTGGAAGCCAGACTGTCTGTTATAAAATTTCTCAATAATTTTTATCGTTTCAAGATTCCACAATTTTACGTCAGAATTGGAAAAGATTGTTTATAAATTTAATATACATATTATATAAAATATTAATAGATTGATTTATATATGCGTAGTGATTTCTTTAATTATAGGTTAATCAAATAATGTATTAATGTAAAATAATATATTAGGTTAATAAAATAATGTACAAGATGAGAATAATGTAAATGAGATTCGATATAAAACGTTACAAAAACCAAAATACGCTGTCGGTAAAGTTGGTAAACAAACAAAAAAATTTGGACCCGGCTAAAGCACCCTTTAAAACCCTTGGATATGAATTTTTATACAAAAAAAATAGACAATTTTGGGCTTGATTCACCGAGGTATTTTTTTCCGATGTCAGTGTTCCACTTAAAACTTCATAACACGTATGGACATTATGTAAATTCTACGTTATTACATTGTTCTGAATGCGTGATTTTTTCGTTATTTTTCTCTTTGTCTACAATTTTATAATTTTATGCCGTTTTAAGTAAGAAAAAATAATGCTGACATCGACAAAAACTCCCCAAACGTTTTATTTTATATCCCTGGTTCTCAACGATTTAAGGATGACCAATTTGCGCCGTCAGTAAGAGATATAAAATAAGACGTTTGTGGAGTTGTTGATTTCATCCTTACTTTTCTTTAGCTTTAAGATTTGAAACGTTTGTAATAACTTTCAAGTAATTAAGCTTTATGTAAGGTACTGGTTGAGATAAAAAGTCAGTGTCCCGAGCGGGATTCGAACTCACGACCTTCGGCTAAATACGCCGCTGCTCTACCACTTGAGCTATCGTGATTTCGATTCGCTCGTGACACTGACTTTTTTTATCTCAACCAATACCTTACATAAAGATTAATTAATTGAAAGATATTATTTGGTCAATCGGACCACGAAATCTAATGAATTTGTAATAACATTAACAGAATTCAGAATTGTAATGAAGTTTGAGATGGGATTTTTGTTTCCTATAAAAATTCGTATTTGAGTGCTTTAAGGGTTGCTTAAAATGAATCCGAATCCGTTTTTAAACAAATTTTCTCTACTTTACTTAAAGCGTATTTTTGTTTTTCTTGCTTAAAATGAATCCGAATCGGTTTTTAAACAAATTTTCCTACTTTACTTACAGCGAATTTTTGTTTGTGTAACTTTTTAAGCATATATCATTTAATATGCACCATATTATTATATATTATTATTGCATCCATATTATTTTCTTATCCTATGTAAAAACCAAATCGACTGGCATATGTCTTGTAATACATGCAGAACAAAAGGTTAAAGGTTAAAAAGAATCGGCCTATTGACCGTGACCAATATTGGTTATTGTGCAACTTCCGTCATTGTCTAGAGCTCTTCGTTAAGCTTAAGGCTTTTTACCAGATCCCCAAAGGCTTGTTTCTAATGCCCCGAGTCTAGACATACGCCTCCGGAGTCTGCAGTGTAGAAGTTCTAATATCATTCTTGTTCTAGTAGGCCGTTAATTTCTGCGATGATTCTTTGATGAGCTTCTTCTCATCCTCTGTTGAATCTCCATTGAAACTTATTCTAACCTATTAGAATCTTCGTTTTTGGCAATTTGGTTTGAGGCAAGAAGGTTCCTATCCTTGGCCAGTTTATAGACCTCCTTACTGCCCCTCTTCCCTGGTATAACTGGTTTTTTTTTTTTTTTGTAACAAAGCGTGTCGGGCTTTTTCATTTTAATTTTAATGCCTGGGAAAATTCTTTCGACTGAGTAGGAGCCTGTGGAATATTCACTAAATGGAAGTTGTTTCGAAGTTTTGCAAAGTTTGAGTCGTTTATTTTTATTATCTTGATGGTATATCTATCGTATGTTTTGAATTTACCTATAAAGAAAAGAAGGAAAATCCCCGTAATCTCTTTAAAAAAAAACAAGCAACACAAACGAGACCTCTTTTGAATAAAGAAAGGGAAAAGACAACAAAGGAGAAAGTCGTTCATCAAAGTTCGACCTCTTTTCCCAAATTGGCAATGGGGGTGGAAGAAATTCCAAAGAAAATCCGCCCAGCCTTTTGATCTGGAAAAAGACTCTTTTTTTATTTTTGCTGACCCTTTTCCTTTGATTTGACATGACTTACCGAAAAAGGTAATAATCCTTAGTTGCTCTTTGAATTTTTTTATAGTCATGTGTGGGGGGGTGGATTTTTCCGCAAAATACTTCTTCTTTTCCGCTTTCTTCTTAAGACAAACTTCGTTTTTTCTGTCATGCCTCATCGATCCAAAGGATAAATCAAAATTGAAGAAAATGTACCGGACTGTGTCGTTAAAATAATGAACATTAATTAATGTATGTAATATTTTATGTAAGGTTTTGGTTGAAATGAAAAAGTTAGTGTCACGAGCGTGATTTTTCGGTGGGGATTTCATTTCAACCAAAACCTTACTTAAAAAGATTAATTAATTAAAAGATGTAATTTGGTCAATAGACAAACAAATATAATGGATTACTGAACGACCAGACGAAATGAATGCGAAGCTTTTGCTCTTCTTTTGCCCCCCCCCCAAAAAAAAAACCCGACACCAAAATCTAGATATGTCCATCGTGCATTGCAAATTCAAAATTTATACAACGAGTAAGGACCGTAATTAAAAATTCAAACCGGTGAGAATGGCTTTCACCCAATTGTAAATTAAGGTGGAAAAAGTTTTTTAATTTTTTGTTTTTTTCAATCAACAAAAACGCCCGCCTTGTGTGTGAACAAGGTTAAAGATTGCTATCGGTCTAACCCAATTATTAAAATATTGGAGGAGAGTGTAGTAACGGTTCAACGCCCAACAGCAAGTTTTCTATTTGTCTATCGTGCTTTCTTCCTTATTTATTTATTTTTTTATGTGTGCATGTTAGATAGATTCATACATTATGAGTTCGATGCAAAAAGTTAAACAGATATTTAATATGAATATACAACTACAGCATGAACAACAACCACCAGTGATGGAACCCATTATTGGTTCTTACGAGGCCTCTTAGATAATGGACAGGATGACAGGTTTTTGACCAATGGGTTCAGATAATGGTATCGTTTATAATGGAACATTTTATAGTGAGCATGGGGCTAGTGACAAGAGGTCGGTATAGATGGTTGGAAACATGTAGATTTCGTGTTGTTGGCCTTGATAACTCCACTGCCTGAACCAGGAGTATTCAGGTGATTTTGTAAATTACAAGAATTTCTGAAAGAAAGAACTGGAACGATAGTGTTAGATTTTGTGAGGACTTATAAAGTAAGTAACTAACGCAAGCAAGTATGCTGCTCTGTGGAAAAACTAGAATAGGATGGATAGGAAATAATGAAGTTTTGTGGGATATTTGGAAAGATACACGATCCTAGAGTTATGCAATAGGTAGCTGGTAGAATGTGACGAAACTTACAAAACTGTCCTGAGTACCATATCCGGTAAAAGGCTGATGGAAGGCAAGGAGTACTACGGACCAACGCAAGGCTACTACAGTTATGGCAATAGATCTTGGCCAACGTCGTTTAAGGATTCGGAGGATGGGAAATATCCTCCTCTTCTTTTGAACGGAAGAGTTAGGGTGTGACGAAAGGTCAGAGTGGATTTTCAGGTTGGATGGATCGTGAGGCTTGAGGTGATCGTGGATGGTGTAGTAGGAAGCTTGGAGAAATCTTGTGAGAACTTTTTATTGCAATGCTTGAACGGGTCCGATATTGATGGCTTCGTGGTACCCCACAATTCTGCTCCGTATGTCTAAATAGGTAGATTTATTGTCACAATAATGTCCGATTTCAGTTCGAGCAGTCTTCTTAGTTTTCCAAGTACTACGTTCATTTCTCGTAGCTTCAGTCTGCTGTCTAGGTACAGCCTTAAATATTTCGATGAGCTCGAGGTGTTCCTGGATATTGGCTAGGGTTTCGGGTTCGTACATAATATCGCGCTATTGAATGCATAGGTTGAACCGTGGTGATGGACTGGATTAACAGGTCAGTAGTATAAATAGGATGGGACTAAGATTGTTTCCTTGGAGAACTCATTGTCATACCTTACTCTGAAGCAGTGATCGGTTGGGTAGGATTTCAGAATTAGGTGGGAACTGTTTTAGTTTGAAGATAACTCTTGGATGACTATCGAATTTTTGGACCGAGTCTGAAAACTCGGCCAAAAAGATCTGTCTTTTCAACGCGGACGTTTCTTTAGATAGCAGTATCATCTGCAAAAGTATAGATGAATGATGGGGTTGGTTAGGTAGTCCTATTGTATACAGGATGGGACCAAGGATACTAGGGATAATGTTTTGTTCTAAGATGGGAAGGATTCTTTCCAGAAGAAGCTTCTGGAGGATTTTCCAAGTTTAGGTTCGTAAATCCAATTTTGGGATCATCTTTATCTTAGAAGACTTCCGTTGTTAGGGAAAGTGAGTAATCTTTAGCATTATAGAGGTATTTTAGGAGGAGGATTGCTTTCTTTGGGATGAGTCAAAGCATTTCAGCGGTTTAAGACCGTTCAAAAGCTTTCTTTTTTCGAAGATTTTTGTAATATATTAGTCCTCTGAAGGATGAAAAGTTTTTTGGAGAAGAGAAAGATGTAGTAGTTGGATTGGAATATATAACTACCACACATTGGAATATATATTTATGTTGTTCCACGGATTCTTTCATATTTGTTTTCCACCCTGGTCAACAATTTCGATTGTTTTCAACCTGCATCGCTCAACAAGATTTATAATCCGTAAAGTAATAGTATAGGAGAAGGTGGCCACAATTTAATACCCACTCCCTGGGTGGAAGGGAGGGCTAGGTGAAAAGTTGCGAACTTGCCCTTCGAGGGGGCGAAAACCCAATTCTAAGCCCGGCTTTATCACGGGAGGTGCGCTTTAAAGACAAACCGACGTTATTATCTGCCTTTGCCGCTACGACTGTTCAAGGATGCATATAGAAAAATTTACTACTAATGTCCATCTATTTTGTTCAAAAACCCGGCGAAAATGCAAAAGAGCGAACATCCTGGATCAAGGTATGGTTTTGAAGAAACAAGCAAATTCAGTTCCACGCTTTCAACCTATTTTAAGGTCATCATCAGAGAAAACAATCTTAAATATATCTACAGATTGACATATTTAAATTTTGTAAATTAAATTAAAAAAATAGAAGACCACAAATTTCCTTGAAAACCGACTCATTGCCAAGGGCCACAATCAAGGGACAAAAGTGAGAGTTAATTATAATAATAATAATGGTTCGCTTAATTCGTTCAAAACATGTCTTCCCTGATCCGTTCATTATCGCCGTTACATCAATGCTACAATCTCATTATTCCTATTATTAACCCCTTTTTATATAATACAGAATAAAAACAGTATTGGCAAAATGAAAAAATAATATAAACAGAACAGATTCAATTCTACAGGGGTATTATTAAATTACAGCCAATTAAAACCGTCCGCTGTAAACTTTATCTCGTTTTAATCATTAATTGACTGTTTTTTACTAATAATAAACACAATAAAGAACAACATAGCAAGGCGGCGATCATGAGTAATAATCTAAAATACTGGGGAAAAATGTTTTTCCCACATTTAAGCTAATATCTCCAAAACTATTTGTTATTCATAATCAAAACTAATTCATATTGTAGAGAATTAAATTTGCTTGATAATGAACGTTTATTGAGTTTTAAAAAAAACTAATTACAGGGCCAAAAACGCTTCGTTTAAACGTATACAGCAAAAAAACATGAATTTTGTTAAATTATCAACTTTTTTCATAAATTCACGTTTCGTGGTCCGGTTGACCAATTTTTCATCAACATGACTAAGTTAATTTGTAGAAAATTTTGCTTTATTCATAATGAACGTTGAGTTTAATAAAAAATTCTATGTACAGGGTCAAAAACGCTTCGTTTAAACGTATACAGCAAAAAAAAACATGAATTTTGTTAAATTATCAACTTTTTTCATAAACATGACTAAGTTAATTTGTAGACAATTTTGCTTTTTTCATAATGAACGTTGAGTTTAACAAAAAATTCTATGTACAGGGTCAAAAACGCTTCGTTTAAACATTACAGCCAAAACAAAAAAAAACATGAATTTTGTTACATTTTTGCAAACATGTCAGAAATTATCAACTTTTCCATAAACATGACTAAGTTCATGTGTATAAAATTTTGCTTTCTTCAAAATAAACGTTGAAGTTAATAAAAATTCTATATATAGGGTCAAAAACGATTCATTTAAATTTATACAGCAAAGAAAAACATGGAGTTTGTTACATTTTTTCAAATATCTCAGAAATTATCAACTTTTTTCATAAACATGACTAAGTTAATGTGTATAACATTTTGCTTTCTTTATAATGATCGTAGAGTTTAATGAAAAATTCTATGTACAGGGTCA
Organism: Cimex lectularius; assembly: GCF_000648675.2. Lineage (NCBI taxonomy): Eukaryota > Metazoa > Arthropoda > Insecta > Hemiptera > Cimicidae > Cimex > Cimex lectularius. The sequence goes on along the minus strand of NW_019392974.1, from coordinate 360,330 downwards.
AAAACGCTTCACAAAACTTTCTGCTGTTTTGCATATATCCCTCAAACTATTCACTTTTTCATAAACACGACTAAGTAAATATTGTAGAAAATATTGTGGAAAATGGAAAATATTTTTGTAATAAATGTCCATTTTAAAAGAAACCCATATTGGTTTGGCAGCACTTCCTTTATATTAGAGTCAAAAAATAGGGTTTATTTTCTACATTTCTGCATTTATCTCAGAAACTATTGAATCTTTCATAAACACAACGAAGTAAATATTGTAGAGGATTAGAGATTAGATTGTCTTTAAAATTAATTCCTTTTCACTTTATAGACTTGATACATGCTGAGATAAACGGTCATAAACGGTCAATTTGTTGCAATTTTTTTAAAACTTTTTTTTTATTTAGAAATCGTGAGATGCGGTCTGGTGTGATGTAGGTTTCAGAAAAACATTTTCTTTATCGTGCCAACGTTTCGATCTTTATTGAGATCATCTCAGGGCTCAAAGTGTTTGTCTTCTGTGTAATTGTGCCATTCTTGCGTGTCGTGTCGAGAGTGCGCATTTTTTTACTTTGCTAAATCCTTACGTGAAATTTTTTTTAGGAACGAATTAAATAAAATATGAAATGTAAAAACATGAAAAAAATTGTATTGTTAAAATGTATAAAAATTTCCTGACTTGTTGTAATGACAATTAATTAAGGTTTTTAGTTGAGATGAAAAAAAAGTTAATGGCACGAGAGGGATTCGAATTCTTTTTTTTCATCTCAACTAAAAACCTTAATTAATTATCATGTATTAATTGGTCAAGCGGACCACGAAAATAGTGAATTACTTGTTTTAATGTTAGTCCAGTGTTCTTGACGCGATCCTCTCATCTGAATCAAAGAACGACTGACAAAATCTCACCCTCTTCGTTTCAGATGGGGGTTCATTTTAAAGGAAATCTAACTCTCTGATATTTTTATTTTATAACATTTTCGAATAATGTCAACATCAGAAAAAGCGTTTCTTGACGTTAAAAATTAAACAAAGCGGGTTTTTTGGGGTTTTTTTCGGTCATAAGTATACCTTATAAAAAGATAAAAACGCTTCGAATCTAAAAACCATTGGCTAAATCTTACCCTCTTCCCTTCACTTAAATTGCCAAAAAATTGTGTTTTTCTTACATTTTTGAAAATATGTTATGAACTAGTGAGTATATTCCAATATGTCACTAAGTAAAAGTTACATAAGTTTAAATTTTCTTTAAAACAACGTGAACCGCAATTATTCAGTTTAATTACTAACAATTTTGCGATGTTTTCTTTTCGATTTTACGCCATGTTAAGCGGAAGACCGAATTTACGAAATGTGTAGCAAAGGTACGAAATGTTGGCACCTGAAGTTGTGTGTGCTTTGTTTTGCGAGTCGAATTAATTTGATCAAAACATGTCAACGCGGATACTCATCTGCTCAGTTTAGGCCAAATGTTTACGGACAGCACCGAGCCTCGTGTCATATTTCATTACTGGTGACGTTCCCTTTATAAGGGATGAAACCAGTTTACCTAAACCACGGATAAACCTAAACCTAAACGATAAACCTTGACCGGGGTTGGAAAGAAAAAAAAAAGAATTAGAAACTCACCTCGAAGGAAAGAGATCCCGCTACGATTTTCTCCCGTGTCACACCCTTCATAATTTTGCATCTCAACCTGGAAAAAAAAACACTCAAATTAAGCAAATAAGAAACGCAGAATCCGACTGGCAATTTCATTCATAAAAAACTACATCACGACGAAAATAAGCACAGCCAATCTTACAAGGTGAAACCTGAATAAATGTCGCCGTGTAATTATATTGTTCGGCGCACGTGCAAATTATGTCGATGATATTGGAATAAATTGGCTACATGCTTGAAAACGTTGGCCCATAAGGCGTGGTCGGCTCACACCCTCAGACTACAACTGAATTTCGAATGATTTATACCATTTGCTATCCATTTGCTATTTAATTACAATTTTTTGTCCAAGAACAAAACTGGATTTGTTTCGTAAACTCGAACGGAAAACGATTTCAGGACGTAGAAAATCCAAATTTCGATTGAAAACGGCACGCTCTGATAAATTCATATTCAAATTATATTTACAATCAGAAGTGCACGTAAATGACTGAGATTTTTTAATAGATGTAAATATAAATCTCAACATATACATAAATGACTTCGCAAATTGAAGCGGACATCCATATAGCTGGGAAATTTAATGCAAAACATACCGAGGTAGTTTTTTTAGATGACACTTTAGATGAAAAGTTGACACAACAATTTATATAAATGGAAGAAAGTAAATGTAGATAAAAATGGCTACTGTGACGCACATGTTATTATAAATGTAGACAAAAAAGAACCATGAAGATATATAGACGGAAACGTTTGTACGTTGCTGTAGAAAGGCAATAAATCCATTAGAGTTCGTGGTCCGATTGACCAAATAACTTCTTTTCAATTAAATAATCTTTAGTAAGGTTGAGATAAAAAATCAGTGTCACGAGTGGGATTCGAACCCACGACCTTCGGCTGAATTCGCCGCTGCTCTAACCAATTGAGCTCTCGTGACTTCGATCCACTAGGACACCAACTTCCCATCTCAACCCGCCTTTCGAATTTTCCTTCTTTTTTCCTCGCCGAAGGTCGTGGGTTCGAATCCCGCTGGTGACACTGGCTTTGTTATCTCAATCAATACTTTACATAAACATTAATTTTGAAAAGAAGTTATTTGGTCAATCGGACCACGAACTCTAACGGATTTGATAATTACAATGAAGTATGTCTTCACTAAAGCTCTCCGTGGCCATTTCATTTGTCGCCGAGAATCGTAGATTACACGACATTTGAAAAATGGCAAAAAGGAGGGAACATTCAGAAGGTGGGGTTGAGATGGGAAGTTGGTGTCCGAATGGATCTAAGTCGCTCAAGTGGTAGAGCAGCGCCGTATTTAGCCGAAGGTCGTGGGCTCGAATCCCGCTCATGACACTGATTTTTTTATCTCAACCAATACCTTACATGTAGGCAATAAAGTCCATATAGATGTACATGACAGTTTGGACGCAAAAGTATGTAAAGATTTAGACACGAAATTCCATATAGATGTAAATAACAATTAAGACGGTAAAGTTTCCGTAGATGTGGGAAGACGAGAAAGTCCAAGTAGATGTAGATTAATTATTACGGAAAATTTGGTTTAGTTGTAGGTAGACAAAAAAAGTCTACGTAGATGTAAATGGCAACTTAGGTGGAAAAATATGTGTGTATTATGTAGAAAGGAAATCCATGTAGATGTAATATAATCGCTATTGATCACCCTGTTAATAATAAGTTATCGTGCTTTCCTACATTACTAATCAATCAGGGTCCGTAAATTTATACATTTGGCATCTTTTGAGCTTTTATGTATAAATGGTCTTTATTTTAACCAGCGGAACCGAAGTCGCCCAGGAGGTTTAGTCATGTAAGACTCAATTCAAAAGCATTTTTACCAAGTGTATTTAAAGGTAATTACTTTCTGGTTATGATTTCTAACCCGGCCTCTAGTCGGCGTCGAAGTTGAAAAAAGTCCTTCCGACACGAAGGCAAATTAGACGAAATTGTAGATTAATCGTGATCAGCTTGATGGCATCGGACCATAGACAATAGATTGCCGTTTACGAAGGGATAAAAAAATTAATAGCCAACTGAAGAAATGAAAAAAAATAAGTGGCATTAGACAACAAACAAACAATACGTCACCGGGACTAACAGGAGGAGAGTGAAAAATATTGGCCCATAAAACTTGAATCTTGTCAATAACAATAAAACTTGTTGTGAAAATAATTTGGAAAGGCATAGACTATTCCAAGAGAATGGCGGACAAGTCAGTGAAAAGACGTGTCTACGTCTGTTGAACTTTGACTGGCGACTCGCAAAATCAGTTTATCAATTTTCTTTCTCTATTTATCAAATAAATTCCATTATAAAAGAGCGAAACGTTTGATTAAATTTCTTTAATGTCAAAAATCCGAGGAAACAGAGTGGCCCCCTCTCACTTCTAAGCGGACAAATATTCCCCTCTAGCTAATTCCTGGGCGAAAAATTGTATAAATGGGGCAAATCTTCTTTTTTTTAAATCATATACATATTTTTTATAATTTTTAACACATAACCTAACGGGTAAAACTGAATTACCACGATTTTAACATTCTTTAAATTATACAGCATGTTCGGCTACTCGTTACAAAAATTGCCAGTAAATTCTACTTTTAAAATGAAACCAAAAAGTCCGAATTAACTATCGTCCGAATCTCAATAATTTCGGAGTTATTCCTCTTTTTTTATTTTTTAAAGATTCACGACCTTTCTTCAATAAACAATGATAGCTCCAAAACTAAAGATCTTAGGCAAATCCGTTAATACCAATGAAAACTACGTTAAATTTCCAATAATATGTGATCAATACTAAACTTGTAAACGTTCAGGAAATAAGCGTTTTAGTAGCCAGAACATTGAATTTTTTTAGGTCGAAAACTTACTATGGTGATTTTAAACTACTATTTTGAAACCTAAAGATCAGCAAATTTCAGCAAACGTAAACCTTTTTAGTAGTGGAATTGCTTTTTTAATTACTTTTTCAAAGATGAAGAAATTGATGAATAGGATTGGTAAGAAAGAAAATTTCAAAAAAGTACATCTTATTGGAAATTTAACGTAGTTTTCAATGGTATCAACGGAATTGCAGAAAACATTTTGGTTTTGCAGTTATCATTGTTTATTTGAACTGCCAGAACTTTGAAAATCCTTAACCACGTTTTTTTCCTTCGTCAATTTCTTGAGCTTTGAAAAAAGGAGTTAAAAAAGTAATTCCACTACTAAAAAGAATATTAAATTAAACTTTGAAAAAAAAATTTAATGTTCTCGCTACTAAAACACTTATTTCACGAACGTTTACAGGTTTAGTATTGATCACTTCTTATTGGAAATATAACGTAGTTTTCAATGGTGTCAACGGATTTGCCCAAAACCTTTTGGTTTTGGAGTTACCATTGTTTATTTGAAGCAAGGTCGTTAAATCTTAAAAACTCAGCCAATTAGTGCTTTTCGGTTCCATTTTGAAAGTAGAATATACTAGCAAAATCTGTAACCCGAGTAGCCGAATACCCTGTGTTAGCCTTTAAAAAAAATTTTACATTAAAAAAATTACGAAAGAGAGAAAATTGATTAATCGAAAGATTTACAGTATAAGAATTCCCGGCCGCATAGGAAATGAGAAAGTGGTTGGCCTTGGATACGAAAGGTCCTGAACAGGTTTTTTTTGTTTTTTGTTTAAGTTGACGAGATTTAAAGATAATCTTAAGGAGAAGAATTAAACCGTCCAAAACTGTGGATTTTTTAAATTCAAGGCAGGCTAAAAAAATCGTATGGGAAAGTTCATGGTTCGTTGTTCATCGGTAGGATTAGATTAGTACGACTTGCTCGGACGCGAAGACGAGAAATGTAGACGGTCGGATTTGGCCTCGTTTTTAATTATGTCAGATTGAAAGATTGTGGGAGATACACGCTTAAAACAAGACTAAGACGGCGCGGACAGCGAGATCGAGACATTTTTGTGTGAATATTTCACAATCTCATTATTACTCCTTATCTGGTCGAAACTCTGAATACGAAAAAGAGCGACGACAAGCGGACCGATATGGTAAATTTAACTTACACGGAATTATTTTAAACAATTTGTCATAATAAAAGTAAAAAGTCTTAGTTTACTATGTTGAAAACATGAGAAAGAACCGCGTGTCTGCTTATCGCTATCATCAGAGGTAGGTCAGTGGGGTTGGTTAAACGCCCACCAGAGGATGGGGGGAAAAGAGGTTGCTAGAAATGCTAGAATATGCTTACATGGTCAGGTTTGGTTAGTGATGGTTAAAAATGGTGAGAGATGGTTTGATGCTTAGGACTGGTTAAAATGTTTTTAGCAGTTAGAGATAGTAAAGGATTGGTAGAAAAGTTTAGAGATGGTCAGAGATGTCTAGATATGTAAATGTTAGGCTTAGTTAGTGATGGTTAATTATTGTTAGATGTTAGACTTGGGTAAAATTATCAATGGTTGAGAACAGTTAACTATTGTCAGGTCAAGTTAGATATGTTTCATTATATTTATTAAAGAGAACCTGGGTGCACTAAGGGATGATTAAATGATAGGATATAGTTAGGAATGGTCAGGTACACAAATTGAGAGATTGTTTAATTGTCAGATGATTCCATACACTAGAGGTGATGACTAGAAGTTTAGGTATAACTAAAATGGTTAGGTATAGTTAGCGATGGTTAAGGATGGATATATTTTGTTAGATTTAGAGAGAGTTGGCTGGGAATCGGTAGAGATGATTAGGTAGCTAAAAATAATTGGGTGCAGTTAAAGATGGTTAGGGTTGGAAGAAGGTCAGGGATATTAAGAGATGATTCGAAATGGTTAAGGTTAGATGATTGGGTATGGTTAGATAAGGTAAGGGTTGGAAGAAAGATTGGTATATTTAAAGATGGTAGTTATAGTGAGAGATGGTTCTGTTCAATCAATTAGATGATTGAGTATAATTAGATATGGTAAGAAATTGTTGGATAGTTAGATACGGTTGAAGATCGTTACGTCTAATAAGCAATGATTTGAAGTTTAGATATACAGACGGTAGGGGAGGGCAAAGATTAGGTATATTTAAAGATGGCTAGGTAGAGATAGATGATTGGATATAACTAGGGATGGTTAGCGATCGGAGAAGGTTAGGAATATTTAGAAATAATTAGATTTAGTTAGTGATAGTTAGATGATTGGGTAATTAGAGCCGGTTAGTTATGGCTAGATGGCTAGGTATTGGGTGCAGTTAGTTTTAGTTAGAAGTTAGGTATAGTTAGAGGCAGTTCGAGATTGCCGGATTGTTAGGAATGGTTAAAGAAGGTTATAGTTAGTGACGGTTCGAAGATTAGGTATAGTTAAAGATTTGTAGATAATTAGGAATGGTAAGATTTGGTTTGGTATAGTTGAATGTGGTTAGATGATTAGGTATAGTTAGTGTTAGGTAGAGATCGTTAGATAGTTTGAAATGGTTATATATGGTTAGGTATAGTTAATGATAGATGTTGGTTAGGGATGTTTAGGAATGGAATAGACTGGCCAAAACTACAAGGATAATATCATCAAAATGATCGGAAACAGTCTGAGGACATACACAGATTCTGAAACAGGGGAAATTCAGTTTTTACGGCATCGCATTTTCTTGATTGAAATAAAGTTTTGTTTAGAAAAGTTTAAATAATGCCTGATGTTTTTTATACTTATATAAAACTTTGTCATCCCCTGTGTTATTATGAGTTTCACGTGGACGAGATTTAAAAGTCTAACCAACTCAACTAGTGCTTTCAGGGCAGCCCGTCACGTCTTCAGAACTTTACTCTTCTCAGTTTCTTTTTCGTTTCGATATTTCCAACGAGTTACTAGTTGTCAAATATATATGCATATAGACAGGGTGATTTGCTATGAACCATGGTCCAATTCTCAAACCTTTCGCACATATTCAACGTTTTACGTTTGTTTTCAACAATCTACGGTTTTCGTTATAAATCTACTTATAGATCTTGAACTATTAAATTTTCGGGAAATGAAAAAAATTGTAAAGAGCTTAAAATTTCCTTGTAAAAATAAATTTGTAAAAAATGAAATTGCGACCTCGTTGGGAAAATTCCGAAAGACCTTGGCAAATTTCATAACAACTTCTTCTTTTAACTTATAACGAGTGGTACACCACGAAACGAAACATATAAAAAAGAAAGAAATCCAACAACCAAAGCAGAAAAATGGAGAATTGATCTAACTAAACAGACAAAACAAAAAAAAACAATATATAACTTGTAAAACGAATTTAATCTAATAAAAAGCACACAAAAATTAAAATTCAACGTACAATTAAAACAAAACCCATAAAAAGGGACAATAAACATAGTGAGCAAAGCGGAAAAAATTGCTCAAGTACGGGGGTTTAAGGTTTATCATTAAATTGAAAAATTGCTTAAATTCTTTATAAAAAGACTTTTTAGAGTATCATGTTACACACCCTCGGCTTTCCTATTTCTGATAATAAAATTTAGAGGAGAAATGCTCAAACTGACCATACTTCCTTCCATATGGCGAGTCCCAAGAGTCATGTCCTCTGTAATAAATGCGTAAATGAAGACATTTTCTATGTGTTTGCCCTAGGGCCTAGGCTAACCGAAATTAGATTAACGTGGATGGATGAAGCTGTGTTAGCTGGGGAGGAAATCATATTGTACTTAAATGGAAAGGGACCTGGAAGCAAATGTTAAACTATCGTCGAGAGGCGTATAAATACAGATCAATCCATTGTATAATTTTTACTTATAAGTAGTTTCGTTTCTAGTATAGGGTCAGTTTTCGATTTATAACAAATCAGTGAATGCATGCGATACAGTTAACATTGTCATAATTTTTTAAAGTGATTAATAATTTAATATTAAATACGTGCAAGTTTAATCATTGAAACAAAATAGATGTACACTTCTCATTTCAATTAATTGGTAGACTCCTTTTGACGGTTAAGATAATAAAACAGCCTGTCTTTATGTTTTAATAGGTATTTATGTGTATTCTATATTATAAATTAAATAAAGACTAATAATAATTTATTTATGGTTTAGTGGTCAATTGACCAAGTTACTTCTTTAAATTAATTATTCTTTTTATGTAAGGTTTTTGTTGAGATAAAAAAGTCAGCGTCACGAGCGGGATTCGAACCCACGGACGGTCGGCTAAATAAGCCGCTGCTCTACCGCTTGAGCTATCGTGACTTCAGCTTGAAAAGGGCAAAAAGAGGGAAAATTCGAACTGTTGTAGGTTGAGATGGAGAGTTGGTGTCCGAGAGAATCGAAGTCACGATAGCTCAAGTGGTAGAGCAGCGGCGTATATTCAAATTTTAGAGAACAAAATGTTGTCTGTGGTGTTGAGAATGCCAGTGATGTATTGATTTGACATATATATATATNAATATTTTACATTCTACATGTATTTGTAAAATTTAAACAATGTTTATAAATCCAGGGCCTGCGGTCTGGTGTGACGAAGGTTTTAGAAAAACATTTTCTTTATCTTGCCAACGTTTCGATCTTTATTGAGATCATCTTCAGGGCTCAAAGTGTTGAGAGTCACAAGAATGACACATCTACACCGAAAACCAACACTTTGAGCCCTGAGGATGATCTCAATAAAGATCGAAATGTTAGCACAATAAAGAAAATATTTTTCTAAAACCTACGTCACACCACACCGCATCTCACGACCTCCAAATAATCATCAAGTAACGGTCACTAAACACCACACATTATTAATAAAAATAAAGCCAAAGCAGAAAAATCTTGTTGATTTTTGTGGAGTTTTTTTAGCAAGTGAAAGGTGGAAAATAAATTCTAGCCAGAGCAAAAAGTTGAATTTCTAGAATAATCTCTATTCCCATTTTTTCACACCATCACCACTTTTTTTCCATTTAGCATAAAATGTTTGCATTTTGGTTAGATTCAATTAAAGGAAAGGGTACACTGTTAGAAAGTTTACTGAACGAATAAGTTTTTATGAAAATAAATCACCCTGTATATAAAGTAAACCCTCTGGGAGCAATTGGTCGAATATGACGTACCCCCATCTTATCTGTAACTATTTAGTTGTAAACCGCCCCCGGCACGATTAAGGCGCTTTCGAAAGGGCCATTTATTTCCTAAATAGAGCGGCAATTGGGTTTTCCGAAAAAAAAACGACCCGTGGGCCTGATAACCGACGTGTCCACCGTTCAGTCAAACGGTCAAATCGTCTACTACGTGACACGTTTCACCCTTTCCTTCACAGAGGAAACTCGGCGCGAATTAAACACTAAAGTCTCTCCAGGAAGTATATTAGAAAAAAACTCGAATTATAACTGCTTATTAGAGATTCAGCGCCATCAATAATTTAATTCTCTCTGTATTTTAACGATTTGAATTTAAAAAATTTGTTAATTTAGATAGCTTCAGTTATTTTACGACCCAATTTTGCACAAGAAAAAAGAGACTCCATGGGAAGCAGTTTATTCATTGCTCATTTGCCTGATAACTATCCTTATTCTTGTTGAATCAGCGTTTTTATGGTCCATAAAAAATAATATAAAAAAATTAAGGGTCAATTTGTATTTTCCGTTTTAATAATGATTGGACTACTGCTGGGTACAAAAGTTTTTCTTCTTCTTAATTTCATATAATTCAAATTGGTGTGTTCCTATGTAAAGAGCCAATCGGTCTGGCAATGTGCGAAGGGCAATCGGCTGAATATAAACAAGGTCGTTGTTATTAATATCACGATTAATTCCAGATCCGTGCAGGTAAAATTAGCCTTTATTTTTATTTTTATTTTTTGTAAAGATCGATCAATATCCATTTCGTCTTTTTAAACTTGGAAATAAATTATCAAAAATTACTCTTTAATTGTACGATTTAAACATTAAAAAAACTGGCTTTTTCATTGCCACTATGTTATTTCCTGGCAAAAAGGGCAATATCCAAAACAGGTCGTTTTATTAAGAAACAAAATCACACCTTAAATATTTGTTAAATATTTACAAACAATGGTAAACAAGGTTATAAACACCTTCATGAGGTTTCAATAGGGTTTAAGACCGCGAAGTCCGCAGATGAATTCTTAGGCTTCTTACTTTCCGCGTTGCTTCATCAAGGTAAGGACTTGCAATCTGTTAAGCGGGTGTCCCCCAACGCACGTCCTTGGTCGGATATCGTTTTCATTGGCATTCCTCACTGTCAGATCTGAGTAGACATCGTTGATAACAAAATTCGAAAACTTGCTTAACAAGGATTCCCTTTTGGCACAGTCGCTTTGTCGTCCTTAGCCAGGATCCCGACATAGCCAACTGCTCTATGATGAAAGAGAAACAACCCGGCAAGATTATCTAATTAGCCGATAATTAAGCCTAACCCAGGGATCCAATTTTGTGGCCGTTGATTGGACCGTTTGGACTCCTCTCCTAGGCAAACTGGATATCCGATTCTATCCGAAAGGGTTCAAAATTAAAGAGAATTTAGGCTGTAGATTTCTACATAAAGGTGGGATGAGTATGACGATTCGCTTTTTGTAAAAGATGGTTCTTACAGGTGGTTTACAGAATAGCAATATTTCATATACCACAATATACCACAGCACCTTTTCTTCTTAGAAGACACATGTTCCGTATTGTTTCTAAAGTGAACAAAGGTTTTTGACCTACTACCAAAGGTGAGCAAAAATTCCGAGTTTTTGATTTATCTCATATCTGACCCTTTTTTTTCCTTAGAAGTCAGAAGTGAACAAATTTCCTAGGTTCAAAAAAGTTATATATTTTTTTGGTACTATGGTCATTTCTTTTCCCTTTTTTAACAACATTTCTTATTAATATAATTACATCCTCAATGTCGTTAAAAAGATGAATTAAAAAGCCAGCATAATTTTAACATATTGCAGGATCTTTTCGTTCTTAACAGTGACTTGTTCCTGATTTTATTCTAAAGTCAACAAACGTTTTCGACCGAAGAAATGGCACATTGTAATAAAATCCATTACAGTTCGTGGTCCGATTGACCAATTAACATTTTTCAAATAATTAACATTTATGAAAAGTTATCCCGCTCGTGACACTGACTTTTTTATCTCGACCAATACCTTTCATAAATATTAATTAATTGAAAGATTGTAATAAAATGTTGATTTTTATAATAATAATAAATAAATCTTAAGTGTGTGTGTGATGTTTTAGTGACCGTTAATTAATGATTATTTGGAGATCTTGAGATGCAGTCTGGTGTGCCATAGGTTTAGAAAAACATTTTCTTTATCGTGCCAACGTTTCGATCTTTGTCTTTATAAATCTAAAGAATCACTTGTTACTAAAATTTTCTTGGTTTTGGCAAAGATATTTTCCAGTTCTAATTGAATAATTTTTTACAAACAACTATATCAGTTTATTAAAAAATACAGTTTCTAAGTTCTTGTAAGTTAGAAGAACAAAAACACAGCAAGGATTTATTATGCAAGCCACCTGTGCCGTTTTTTAAAAATTAACTTTTTTTAAGTGAACAAAGGATGTCGACCTAAAAAAAAATAAGGCAAAATATCTAACTTATTGTTTTATTTGGCAGGACAGAATATTTCGGTTAAAAACATTGATGAAATATACCACAGGATCTTTATTTCTCCGAAGTCATTTATTCCCAAATCTTATTGGATATAACAAAAAACAATATTTTTAGAACTACTGAATTTCATTTTGACAAATACAACCAGGCCCTAGTAAAAAATACACTTTCAAAGTCTATATAATGAAAAAGAACAAAATAAGTTTAATTTTAATATCACATCACAGAAACTTTTCTTCCTTAAAAGTTATTTGTTTTGAAAATATTCGAGGATTTAACAAAAACTATATATGTTTAACAACTATTAAAATTCCTTTTTTGATAAACAAAGGTTTTAGACTCACAGAAAAAATTATTCTTTCAATATTTTTGTCAAGTTGAAGAATAAAACAAGCAAGATTTAATATATCGCAAGATATTTTAATTCTTGGAAGTCTCCGGTTTCCTTTACTTTCTAATGTAAACAAAGGCTTCAACTAACAAACAAACAAGGCAAAACATGCGAGGACAGAAGATTGTGGATTTTAAAAAAATAATAACAATAATTTATTATACCACATGATTTTTCTTTCCCAAAAGTCACTTGTTCCTAAATCATATAAATTTTAACAAAAAATATACAAAATAATATAGTTTTTGATAAAAAAAGAGAAAATTTAGATACAAGTGAATTACATTATTTCTAATGAAAAGGTATATTAAATCATTGTTATTTTTTAATCGCCATTCTTCTGTTTTGCCAAATGAAGGAAAATCTCAAGTATTTCAGCTCTAATAATTAGATGCTGTGTTGTTTTAACAATACGGAAAAGGTGGCGACATGCAGGAGTATAATTAATTAATTTCTGTGATATAATTAATAAGGCTCTCTTTCTCGTCTCTCTAATTTTGCAAGCTCGAAAAGACAAAATGTCGTTTTTTCTGTAATTCTCAAAAATTCTAGTTTTCGTCAAACCCGCGAAGATTTGGAAAGATGTGATTATTAAGGTTTCATTTTTATGTGATTATTAATACCAATCACCATTCCTTTATTTGATTACAATCTGCAATTTCTAATTATAACATGTAATATTTACAAATATTTACATACATGGTAGCATTGAAGGAAAAAATATTCAATATTATTCTCGCATATTTTGCTGCACAACCTTACTCTTCCTCAAAAAAAGAGGTCTCACTCTCTCTCTCTCTCCCTCTCTCTCTCACTCTCTCTCCCCCTCACACACTCTCTCTCATGCTTTCTCTATGTTTACTCTCTCTCTCCCCCTCACACACTCTCTCATGCTTTCTCTATGTTTACTCTCTCTCCCTCGTTCTCTATTTTAACCCTCTCTCTCCCTCGTCTCTTTCTCTCTCTCAAACACTCTCTCTCACACTCACTCTTTCTCTATTTTATTATATCTCTCTCCCTCGTTTTCTATTTTTGCTCTCTCTCCTCACTCTCTCTCTCTCTCTCTCTCTCTCTCTCTCTCTCATTCACTCTCTCTCACACACATGCACGCACGCGCACGCACTCACTCACTCCCATTCTCTATTTTATTATCTCTCTCTCCCTCGTTCTCAATTTTAACCCCTCGTCTTTATCTCTCTCTCAAACACACATCTCTCTCTCACACTCACTCTCTCTCTCTCTCTCTCTCTCTCTCTCCCCCTCACACACTCTCTCTCATGCTTTCTCTATGTTTACTCTCTCTCCCTCCTTCTCTATTTTAACCCTCTCTCTCCCTCGTCTCTTTCTCTCTCTCAAACACTCTCTCTCACACTCACTCTTTCTCTATTTTATTATATCTCTCTCCCTCGTTCTCTATTTTTGCTCTCTCTCCTCACTCTCTCTCTCTCTCTCTCTCTCTCTCTCTCTCTTTTTCTTTCTTTCTCTCTCTCTCTTCCTCTCTTTCTCAAAAAAATAAATAAATGAAGTTAAGGATTGAATGTAATCCACTTATTTTCACCTGCCTTTCATCAAATAGGAGCAAAATGGCATAATAGGTATTTTCACTATAATACATGTCGATTGGACATTTTCGGAATATACAGGAAATTATATAGAATGCATATTTGTTCATAACCACACCCAGATTTATCATGGCTTTATTAGAGAACAAAGCTGTGATCAATGAAAATGTTAAGTAATTATTTAAAAAATGAACCGCTCATATTACTCTCTTTACTCTAAAGTGTCACCTATCATCAAGTAAAATAAAACATATATTTTTTTTCCTATATTGTTATTCTTCTAAACAAAATTAGTTTACTTTATTAAAAAATAGCTCGTATAAGAGGACGACAAAAGGAATCGTTACAAATACCAAAGGACTTTTTTAACATGTTTTCTTCCCTACGCCGTCTCGAATTTCACGAAACTAACAATATGCCAAAAAAATGGGCATTCTGCTTTGGCCTACAGAAAAAACCTACTGTGGCTCAGGATGCCGACTTGGAAAAAATTCTCTCATATTTGAAATCTAAGAATTGGGTGGAAATTTCCCCTTAAAAGTCTAGTTTATTTAATTTTCATGTATTGTACGTTTTTAAAATAAACTGTAAGTATTTTATACGAGTGTCAAGAAAATTTCAATGTAGAGCAAAGATTACAATTTCTGAAAAACTTCTAATTTGAACGTTTTGTTTTAATTCAATTAATTATTCTTTTTATTTAAGGTCTTGGTCAAGATTAAAAAAAGTTAGTGTAACGAGCTGGATTCGGGATTGAGTTTTAAGTTGAATTCTCCAGACCAAAACATCCAGTTTCCCTAGTTATTGATGTATATTTTGATATTCAATAAGTAGATAATTATTCATAACATAAAAATTATTGGTAATGAACAATTTATATTATTTCCAGTTGAACAATTACTAAAGTTGTTAAATAATTCCAAGCTTAAAAAAAAATTGTATTCTACCTGATGTGAATGTAATTTGATAAATGAACAGCAGTATAAAGAAAAAATACTAGCAGAACAGGGATAATAATTTTTGAAAAAGTTCTAATATGAAAGTTAGTAATTCGATTAAATTTTCTTCTTTAAGATCTACTTTAAGCAGTTTTCACTTACTTATTTGATTTTAATAAACCATAAACATTGAGAACTGTTTATTTTATGAGAGCGCCGAGAGAAATTGTCATTAGACAGATTTTACAAATTTTGATCAATTTCGAATTTGAAAATAGAGTTTTCGATCAAATTTTCATCTTGAAAGTTCTGTTTGACTTGTTTCTGATGTATATCTTTGTATTCAATAAATAGAAAATTATTAATAATGTTGTTGTATTTATAACCGCACAAATAATATAAAAATTGTTAGTGAATTATTTAGAAATTTACAGCAGGGCAATGGCAATTTTTAAATAGAAATACAATTTAAACATTCGACGGTATTTTTTTATATATAAAGTGGCATAAGTAGTATTTGTATGTGTTCCAATTCATCAAAGGTTGATTTTTTTTGCCATCATTGTAGGGACACGAATTTTTAAAAACTTTCTATTCAAAAAGTTAAGATTTTAGTCTTTTTTATTTTTTAAATATGACATAAGTATTTTCACGTGTACATAGTCAAATAGGTTTTTTTTTTAATTTATAACAGTGGTTAGAATAAAATTTTTAGAAGAACAGAGATGACCAGTTTTTAAACATTAAAAAATTTGCAAATAGGAATTTTCATCTTGGAAACGTTGGATTACGTTTTAATGTTTATGCATTTAAATAAACAGTAAATAATGTATACTCCTTATTTTACAATAACTTTCTAGAAAAATTCAAAGTAGAACAGGATTGAAAATTTTTTACAAACTTCAAATTTGAAATTTTTGTATTGTTGGAGCAATCACTCTCTATTGATTAGAAATTTCTGTGTATGTACACTTTAAATTTTTTATGTTTATTGTATGTAATAAATATGTAAAGCCTATTAATATTTAAAATTATCCTCCCCAAATATTTTTTGTTGTGGTCATTAAGTAGAAGTAGTATGAATATAAAAATTGTTGTTAGTGAATTATTTAAAAATTTCCAGTAGGGCAATGGCAATTTTTAAATAGAAATACAATTTAAACATTTCAGATTTCGACGAGATCTTTTATATAAAAAATGGCATAAGTAATATTTGTGTGTTCAAATTGATCAAAGTTTGATTTTTTTAAATGCCATCATTGTAGGGACGTGAATTTTTAAAAACTGCCAATTCAAATATTAAAATTTTTGACTTTTTCGAAAGGTGGTTCGAATCCAGCTGCCTTGCGTTAGAAACCGACATATTACTTCTTTTTTTTTCCAAAAACACTGGCACCCCGAGGGCTGACATTACCTTTGCAGTTGCGAACCCTCGTGAAAAAATAAATAAATAAATAAAATAAAATTTCCAGAAGGACAGAGACGACCAGTTTTTAAAAATTTCAAAATTTGAAAATAAGAATTTTTATTTTGAAAGCCCAGTTGGATTATGTTTTATGTTTATGTACCTAAATAAACACTAAATACTGTGTTCTGCAAGGTTGAACGTTATCAATAATTTCAAATTTGAAATTTTTTGCATGAGGGAATCGATAAGAAATTCCTGTATATGTGAATATGTATTTTAAAAATTTTATATTTATTGTATGTAATAAATTTGTAGCCTATTATATTTAGAATTATTCCCCCCAATATTTTTTATTTTATAATTTTGTGGTAATTATTTTGGGTTTAAATTTGATATTTTTTAATATAACTTTTCGATGTTTTCTTAATTACTCACATTGTTTCACTTTTTAAAAAAGCCGCAAAATCCTTTTTTTTCTGTTTTTTAATCTCTATTTTGTTCAGGGGTGAAACTTGTAACGCAACCCCCACGTCGAGGGAGAATGCGCGTGTTTTTCTTCTCTCTCTGATCTCTGCGACGAAGCGAGACTGGGCGAGGCGCGCACTTCGGCACCGTGTTGGCAACTGAGCCGGCGATCCCGAGACTGCGAGGAGGGGCGCGCTCGCCCGACTGGCAGGCCACATCCGCGGTTTTATCGTTCCGAACTGTTTTTGGTTGTGGTCGAAGAAAGAGACGGATGAAAATGGCCCCTCTGTACAGTGGCCAAAAAGAAAACCACCGAGACCGAACGGACCGTAAACCACAAACAGGGGCATTTCTACAAAGTTGGACGCAGAGCTTGTTGAACCGTTTGTATTAATCCACACAAGAACAAATTCAATTAATAATTGGATTCCGTCCATTACCCAATATGCAACACCGTTACTGTAATTTATTGGCTGAGTCCGTTTTTGGAGTTCTGCTCTGTCCGGTTGTTCGGAGAGAGATTTCAACGAAATTTGAGGCGATTAGAATGGAAAGAGAAGAGCAAAAAATACACTGACAGGCAAAAAATTCCACCCAATTGATTTTATTTTCCTCGATAAAAGAAAATTCTGCCCTTAATTTGTCTCATGTTTTTATCAATAAATATTTGTTTACGCTGTTTTCAAATTGAGAATATCAATTAGAGGTAAAAACGCTTAATTCTTAATCCAAAACAAGGAGAAAGGATTTTTCAATGTTTATATGTTTACTTTTTACGAAATTTAAAATGTTGGTTCATTCTCATTTGAATTCTGAATCAATAAACTGTTTATTTTTCATCTTTGTTTTGTTAATTTCACTTTTTAAACTTAAAAATGCCATTTAGTGCTGATGATGTTGTGCGTGATGTGGCACTTATTGATGATGGACGTTCCATCAGGTATGTAGCTATTGCCGACGGAGTTCCCTACGAAATTCTGCGAGACGCCGTTAGACTTTTCCAGAAACTGGGTGTTACCATAGAAGGCCCGGTTCTGGACGCCCTATGGTAACAGAACCACAGGATGACCGTTTTTTTTTTTACTTTGAGAATTTTGCGAAACCGGCACCTTACTGTTGTTCAAGCGATTCATCAGCCCCAGGAAGTCCGTGGTGTACTAATTTCTAAACGCACTGCTCGAAGAAGATTAAATCAGTATGGAGTAATGGCTTTTCGCCTCATAAGAGGACCAGAATTGACCAGAACGGCTCGCATTTGCTCGAAAACATAGTCGTTGGTCTTTGGACGATTAGTCTGCTGTACGTTTTACAGATAAGAGTAGATTTGCTCTACGATCTCCAAATGGGCGGGAAAGAGTGTGGAAAAGGCTAAATGAAAGGTACGAAACCTGTAATTTTTCCCAGAGTCAGCATTTTCGACGTAGCACAGTGATGGTGTGGGCGGAAATTGGAAGGGAGAGTCGCACTAAGTTGGTTGTTGTTCGTGGAGGGTCTTTGACGGCCATTCGCTAAGAGGATGAAATTTTAGAACATCATGCGATGCCTATCCTCGTTGAAATAACAGACAATCCTATTCTAATGCATGATAATGCCCGTCCACATGTCGCTCGCATATTACAAACCTTCAACAGCATAACATCAGGGTCTTAGCCTGGCCAACCCGTTCTCCAGACTTGAACCCTGATAACCACAAAAGACGAATATGAGCACATTCATCACTTGCTGATACACTCCACGATCTAGAAAGGATACTGCGTGAAGAATGGGCTAACCTTCAGCAAAGAGACATTTCCAGACTGGTAGAAAGTATGCCAAGGCGTCTTCGAGATATAATTAAGGCAAGAGAAGGAAGTATGCGAATTTAAATGTTAATTAAAAATCTAACACAAAATTAAGACAAACTTTATCTGTCCGTCTTTTTAATTTAATTTTATTTTTATTTTCCTTAGCAATTTACATTTTTTTTAACTTTTTTAGACAAAGACTCAATTATTAAACGTTAAAAAACCTGAAACTTTGATTAACACATAAAAATATGTACAAATCAAGTATTACAAACGGGTGGAATTTTTTGCCTGTTATTGTATGTTTAGCGGTCATAATTGACAGTATTAATTATTTCAATTAATTATTGTTTTTATCTAATGTCTTGGTTGAGATGAAGAAGTTAGTGTCGCGAGCGGGATTCGAACCCACGACCTTCGGCTTTGAAAAATGGCAAAAAAAGGGAAAATTCGAAAGGTTGTAGGTTGAGATGGAAGTCACGATAGCTCAAGTGGTTAGAGCAGCGGCGAATTCAGCCGAAGGTCGTGGATTCGAATACCGCTCGTGACACTAACTTTTTCATCTCAACCAAGACATTAGATAAAAACAATAATTAACTGAAATAAGTAGGAATATTTCTCTTTTTTCTCACTTTTTCTCCCTCAACGCGTTTCTCGTTAATTGTAAGAGAGGTCATTCGCGACCTAAATTTGCGATATTTTTAAACAAAACTACATTCATTCTCCGCATTTTGCTGAATTTATGGACGCAGTAGTTGGTGTTTTGTAATAGTAACAATTAATAAAATTAATTTTTAAAAAGTTAATTAGCTCTTTTTAGCGTCATGTAAATCCATTTTAGTAATTATACAGGGTGAATTCGGATCAATGTGAAAAAAATGGAGTAGAACCGTCCCGAGCCTGATGACTGTTCAATACGGAGTTATGATTGTTCTTGTGTTTTTCCCCAAACGAAAACGTCTAAACGGTCTCTGTGTGGATGGGGCGAGATGGTACCATTGCGTGGCCATCGAGATTCCCTGATCTCAACCATATAGACTTCTTCGTTTTAGATTTTCTCATATAAGAGGTCTGCAAGGTAAGGTCAACAACGAAGAAGAGTTGAAGAGAAGAGTAATTGTTGCAGCATAAAAGCTTAGGAAGACGTTAAATCTCTCAGTTACTGTGGGATGGGTAGGGAAGGTACTCTACTTTAGGTTTTGGGAATGTGTAGTGTTTAGTGACCGTTAACTAATGATTATTTGGAGATCGTGAGATGCGGTCTGGTGTGACCTAGGTTTAGAAAAACATTTTCTTTGTCATACCAACGTTCCGATCTTTATTGAGATCATCTTCAGGGCTTTGAATCAACAGAAAGGTTTTCTGATTGATAGCCAGTGTAACTTTCTTTTCATTGCGACTGTTTCAGCGATGATCTTCAGAATACTCTTTGATGGTGTTCATGTGTAGTTGAAATCTGTTCATAAAATCCCATGTTGTTCTTCGTTCTTCTCGTGTAGAAATGTTCTGAAGGACATCGCTAGCAATGGAAAGAAACTCTTTTTGTTGAAATAAAGGCAATACAAGGTTCTGAAGATGATCTCAATAATGATCAAAACGTCGGCACGATAAAGAAAATGTTTTTCTAAAACCAACGTCACACCAGACCGCATCTCACGATCTCCAAACAATCGTAACTGTGGGAGTTGTTCGAAAACGAGAAACTTTATGCATCAGGAACAAGAGAAGGCCGTTCCAACAATTTTTTCCTCAATACATTATTTTGTCTAATGTGCATTTTTTTCTAAAATGTGAATAAAAAAGAATGGAACGAAATGTGAACATGATTAACTACTTCCACCCCCTTCCAACAAACTAGACCACTTTTTTTTTTTTTTTTTACTTTTTGAAGGTTGGCTACTCCTTCCACAGAAGTATCAATCATAGTCATACATGCATCATTAGAAAAAGTATTAAATCAAGAAATTTTTGTGTGCTAGGACAGTCTCTAAGATTATTTGTAAAAGAAAGGCAAATTTTTTAATACCTCCGAAAATTCCGGATTTCTGATAAATTTTACATTTCCTCTGTTATAAATGACATTTAAGCGTGTCTCAAAGAAATGAAAATGGTGAAGTCCTACGGGAAAATTATCAATCTTTCCGAAAAAAGAGTCAAAGCTACGAATAAATTAGGTAAAGATTGGGAAAACGCGATTTAACAGCATAAGGTCGGATTTTTTTTTTTTTTTTTCGGAAAAAACAAGAACTATCATGACATCGTATTGAGGTATGATACCCGCTCTAGCGGCATTCCACTCATTTTAGATGAAGATTCTGCCCGAAAAACTTTCACACTGGTCAGAATCCACCTCGAAGAATTGTATTATTTAAACTAATTATGATGTTTAATTTACATGTAATACTGAATGAAAATGAAAACTAAAGAGAACTACATTCTTTTCAAACCTCTTGATGAACTAGTTCTCACCGGTGTATTATAGTACAGAACAAAAGTACATTATCTTTCAATGGATATATTATATTACACACGTACATCTTCACTCTTCTACAAGAAATTACAAGGAAGGGTGCATTTACAGAAAGCTAATGAGTAAAACCGAGATGCCAATGAGACAAATTGATGAGGCCTATGAACAGCAGGCAACGTTACAATATCAATCGTTGAGAATGCCCATCGTATAATATGATTTTAAACTACCTTTGAAACTAGGACTACTCAACAAATCCACTGATGAACTAGGTCTCACCGGTGTACTATAGTACAGAACAAAGGTACAATAGCTCTCAATGGATATATTACATTACACACTTATATCTTCACTCTTCTACAAGAAATTCCTACAAAGAGTGCATTTGCAGAAAGCTAATGAGTAAAACAGAGATGCCAGTGAGACAAATTGAAGAGGCTTCAGGCAGGAAATGTAGTATTGATTGTTGAGAATGTCCATGTATAATATGATTTTTTTTCAAGTAAATCTTCATGCAGTAAGATGTTACTACATTTATAAAATAATAACTTTTTCTTTTACTTACGTAGAATTCCTTGTTCCTATACGGCCCGTAGTTGAGGAGAAGATTGTGCCTCATCCTTATTCCGTGCGACTTCATCGGGCGATCCTGACCATAGTAATAACTGCCGATGTCGCCTGTTCAATAAAACCATTAAATAAAACAATACAAAACTTTAAAAACGTTTTGATATGTTTTATGGTTTGCCAAAGGTATTGGGACGCCATAAATCCCGCCAGAGGATTCAAGTGACTGTAACAAAAGCCAACGAAACTGACCAGTTAATTAAAACATCTAATAATTTATTACTATCTCATCAATAAATAAATGCACAAAAGTTGATCATTTAAAAAAATCAACCCTGGGAAAAGGTTGGAAATTTTTTTCTTTTATAGACGCCACATTACTACATCAAACTGAACTACGGTCAATAAAATGGCGGGTCATGACAACTTTATCAACCCCGGTTAGCAAATATTATAAACACCCCTAAGCAGGGGTAAAATCTCAAATTTATCGGTCCGAACCATCAGTAGTAACTTCAAAATGTGTAAAAAACGACTGTAAATTGGAAAAAATAGAAAGAAACGCATATAACCACACTCAAGTACAAAGATGGATTGGGTGGTAAATCGTCGGTAAATATAAAGGACTTACTGTCGTACAAGTAACAGACTTTCTTCTCTTCATCAGAATTCATTGTTTTCGAATATTTGCGTACTCGCTTTATTAAATAATTACAATTAAAATGTAAGTGCACAGAACGGAGTGACGTCTCGCCGTCTGCGGTGGAGACGAATGGGCGGTAAGCTGGTAAAATAATGCCGAATATATCGATTCAAATATCAATTTATTTAATTATTTTTTATTACCGGAAATTGAATCTTACAAAATTTATAGATTGTTTATTATTATTATTATTTTATTATTTTGACTTGTCGCTTCTGTTTGCCTTTAATATCAGTCATATATCTTTTTTATACACTTGTTAATTATTGACGGGTATTCTTATTTATCAATATATTTCGAGTATAATATTTATTTGTGTGAACAAATTAATCATTCCGAAATTTATTCAATAGTTAAAATTGTCAAAGTTTACAGTTTTTAAAATAGCGGAGGGGGCATGGGCCTGCAGTTAAGCAGTTTCGCCGTCTAACGTCCTCTAATCGATTACAAGTCTATTATCACGAATTATCTAATGACATACACTTTATTATTATCTGTTTAACTCTGAATTATTGTTTAACCATTTTTTATAATAATTTAATATATTTTTATTTAAAAGCCAGGGTTTCATGAAACTGGTTCGATTTTTTTTTTTTTTTGTGCAACATATGCAACAAGTTTGTTTGTGTTTTATTTTGATGTATTCTGGTCTTTCAATTTCTTGATTTTTCAATTGTTAATAGTTTATATTTTCTTCGTTTTGTTTTTAATATTGTAACTATTCGATTTTCCAGTAACAACCAGAATCAAATAAATCGATAGTTAGAATCGATATATTTGGCATTTAGCTTTATTATCGCCCTTTCGTCCCCACCGCAGTCGGCGAGCCGTCAACCCGTTCTGTGCATTGACATTTAAGTTTTAATTATTTAAAAAAGCGAACAAGTGAAAGTTCAAAATTATGAGTTCTGTGGGAAAGAAAAAAGTCTGCTACTACTACGACAGTAAGTCCTTTTTATTTATTGTCGATTAACCACCCGATCCCACTTCCTATCTAAGTGTGTTTATATGCGTTGCTTTTTATTTTTTTTTTCAAATTTACCGACTTTTTTTACACATTTTGAAGTTATTATTTATGATTCGGGTTGTTAAATTTGAGATTTTCCCATTGTTTAAGGGTGTTTATAATATTTTAGAACCGGGGTTGATCAGATTGTCATGACCCGCTGCCGAGTGGCCGTAGTTCAGTTTGATTTAATGAGAGCGTCTCTATACAAGAAAAAACTTGCCAACCTTTTCTCAGGAATGCATTTTTTAAATTAATAACTTTTGTTCATTTATATTTTGATGAAAATGATAATAAATTTCTAGATGTCTTTATTTCCTGGTCAGTTTCGTCGGCTTTACGGTCACTTGTATCCTCCGGCGGGATTTCATGGCGTTCCAATACCCTTGGCAAACCATAAAATATATTTAAACGTCTTTCAAATTTTTTTAATTATTTTATTGTCCAGGCGACATCGGCAATTATTACTATGGCCAGGGTCACCCGATGAAGCCGCACAGAATAAGGATGACGCACAACCTTCTCCTCAACTATGGGCTGTATAGGAAAATGGAAATCTACGTAAGTTAAAGAAAAAGTTATTAATTTATAAATGTAGTAAAGTTTTTTTGTATGAAGGTTTACTTGGAACAAATCATATTATACGATGGGCATTCTCAACGATTGATACTATGACATTTCCTGCTGTTCATAAGCCTCATCAATATGTCTCATTGACATCTCTTTGTACTCATTAGCTTTCTGTAAATGCACTCTTCCTTTGAATTTGTCGTAGAAGAGTTAATATGTAACATTCTGAGTATGTAATATATTACACTATTTGAGAGCTATTGTTTCTCCTGTTCTGTATCTACAGTACACCGGTGAAACCTAGTTCATCGAGATTTGATTAGGAGGCCTTGTTTCAATGGTTGAATTTCTTTTACAGTTTACCACCATTAGTAGGTCTCCTCTCCTTTCTTGCAAAATCTGCATGTACCAATTAAATTATACACACTTCAGTCCTCCTTGTTAAGATTCGCAGTTTTGTTGCTTCCTTTAATGCACTCTATTACTCTTTCTTTCCAAAACTCGTTAGAAGATTCTTGGATTGTTTGTGATCAATTAGTGAATTCCACTGTTTCCTCATTTTCATTTTGTCTAAGATATTCATTGGTAGTGTGAATCCCTATGCCACATTTTTTCCCAGGATTTAATCAAATTTCTTCACCAATATGTTTATAGGTTTCTGCTTGGGTATTTTTTGTACTTTCAGCATAAGTTTGGGATAAGCTATTTATCAACTTAGGGCACCTTGGTGGCTTATGCTAGCATAGTATGTTCAGGTCATATCAGACTTGTTAATTTTTTTGCAGCTTGGTTTGATTTTAGCTCAGCTACTGGCCCTTGTTTATTTTTTTAAGATCCTGTTCTATGCTCTGATACGATTTCAGCGTTGTCTTCAATTCCCATAATTTTTGCTATTTTCACAAAAATTTCCATAACATATTCTTCTTTAATTGAAGGGACATTACTTTTGGTTGCTTTTTGTTCAAGGTATGTATTACAATTTTGAGTTATTCAATTTCCATAGCAAAATGTCATTTTGTTGTTCCAACTCTGTATTTAAATTTTTGATTGTTTTCATTCTTTGAGCAAAATCAACAATTTTCCCTGACATGAAATCTAAGAATTGTTGTACTTAGTTAATTTTTTAAATTTATACATTTTAGACATCAAATTTAATACCCTTATTCATATTAGTATTTTGAGTATCATCTACCTTGCTTTTAAACGGTCTGGTGTTGCTCATTTCAGCGTCTGAATCATCTTCACCAGTATTGTCATCTATATAGGGCTTAATTGAACCTTGAAATTTTAATTGAGAATAACGTTTATACATCCTGTAAACACGTATTACTTCACTCTTATTTTTATAGCCTAAAGCCAGATAGAAATGATAAATGGTGGAGGGTAAGGGGATTTACAATCATATTGTCAGAGGATCATTCAGGAGTTCACTCTTACAATTCATGGCGAGAGGTAGTTGTAAATTCCGTCAACCTGTTGATGAGCTATAAGCTTGAAATCCAGATCGTTTAAAACAAATAACTGTGAGTAGGAACCATCTTTTTGTAAAGATTAAAGCCCAGATTTCGCAAGAATCAGCAACCAATTCAAAAAGCATCAGCTTTGATTCCCAGGAATCAGAGGGCTTCTCTCAAATTCTTAAGAAAGAATATCTCAAAATCTTCCTGAGGTTCTATTTCTGTGTTTTGTTCAGATGCTAGGTTTGATGGCTGTCATTCCGAAGGGCACCTAAATATATAAGATAGGTCTTTTTCTTTAACCCAGATATGTATTTAGTAGTCATAATTGACAATATGAATTATATCATTTAATTGTACTTTTCATCTAAGGTGTTGGTTGAGATGAAAGGGCTAAGGTTTTTTTTTTCCATTCATTATTGTTGATTGGTATGTTTTTAAAATTAATCCATAAATTAAAATAAATTATTTTCAATTAATTAAAGATTAATTAATTGAAAAGAATTTAATATTGATATTATATTATATTTTGGATGAAGGGTATTAAAAATACAAGAAATCCGTGGTTATGTTTTTATTTGTTAGCCATTTCAGCCCACTTAAGCAGGCCAAATGATCTCAACAAATTTGTTGGAAAGATGACTTAATTGGTTAGAAGGAATGTCCATTGGTTTATGAGATGCTAGGCAGGAATTAGTCAATTTGGGCCCCTAAATTTGATCCAATAGTCCAAAAACGTCTAAAAAATAAATTTGATTTTTTAATACCTTCATTCTTTAACTGTAATACATCAAAAAATATATTTTGTAACAGAGGCCACACAAAGCTACGGCTGAGGAGATGACCAAGTTCCACAGCGACGAGTACATCCGGTTCCTCAGGAGCATCCGGCCTGACAACATGGCCGAATATAATAAACAGATGCAGAGGTGTAAGTATTGAATTTAAAAAATCAGTTTAAACTTTAAAAACAAAGAAATAATGTGTAATATTGATGTTTCAAATTTTGCAGTTAATGTCGGTGAGGATTGTCCCGTTTTCGATGGTCTGTACGAGTTCTGCCAGCTTTCTGGCGGCGGGTCCGTAGCAGCAGCAGTTAAACTCAACAAGCAGGCAGCAGACATATGCATCAATTGGGGTGGCGGGTTGCATCATGCCAAAAAATCTGAAGCATCTGGATTCTGCTATGTGAATGACATAGTTTTAGGTATGTCATATTGTTTGTAACATGGAATTTTTTTTTAATATAATGTTTTTAGGAATTCTCGAATTGCTTAAATATCACCAAAGAGTCTTGTATATCGATATCGACGTCCATCATGGTGATGGTGTCGAAGAGGCATTTTACACTACTGACAGAGTGATGACTGTGTCATTTCACAAATATGGTGAATATTTCCCAGGAACAGGAGATCTCAGGGTGAGGTTTTTTTTTTTTTATAAATATTTAATAGTTTGTATTTATGTACATTTCATAATAGGATATTGGAGCTGGAAAGGGGAAATATTATGCAGTTAACATCCCACTGAGGGATGGAATGGATGATGAAAGCTATGAGTCAATTTTTGTACCAATAATAACCAAAGTGATGGAGACATTCCAACCAAGTGCCATAGTCCTGCAGTGCGGGGCAGACTCTCTCACCGGCGACCGCCTTGGCTGTTTCAACCTCACAGTTCGCGGTCACGGGAAGTGCGTCGAATTTGTCAAAAAGTACAATTTACCTTTGCTGATGGTGGGAGGTGGCGGTTACACAATACGCAACGTCTCGCGCTGCTGGACATACGAGACGTCAATTGCCCTCGGCACGGAAATTGCCAACGAACTGCCTTATAATGACTATTTTGAATACTTCGGCCCTGATTTCAAGCTGCACATCTCCCCCTCAAATATGCCCAATCAGAATACGCCAGAATACCTTGAGAAAATCAAGTATGTTTTTTTTCTCTCTTTTTTTAACAATATAGACAAAATGTGCAAACTTTTATATATTATTTTTAACAGGACAAGGCTGTTTGAAAATTTAAGAATGCTTCCGCATGCTCCAGGCATTCAGGTCCAAGGTAAGAAGATTTAAAAACAAAACAAAAACGTACAAAATTTCTCATTTGATTAATTTTACAGCAATTCCCGAAGATGCAGTCAATGACGATTCTGATGATGAGGACGTCAAGATAAACCCAGACGAACGGCTCAACCTGGCCATACAAGACAAGCACATCTCAGGCGACAACGAGTTCTCAGAGTCGGAGGATGAGGGTGAAGGTAACAGAAGAGACAACCGAAGCTACAAACAGAGAAAGCGGCCCAGGATCGAAGGGTCGGACGGCATTGAAATGAAAACTGACAAGAACGACAAGGCCCAAGCCGACGAGCCCAACAGCAAATCAGGCTCCACTGTGTAAAAAGTACAACACTTAAGTTCCACAACCCTCACCTTTATCATTGAAAGTCAGCTGTAAATAATATAAATGTAAAAAGTTTTGTTTATATTTTGTAAATTATAAATAATTTCTTTTAATTGTTTTTATATTTTTTTAATGGCTTTCTTTTTGTGTGTAAAATTAATTGATTTTCAAATCAGCCATGAAAATCTGATTTTTTAAACCAAAAAAATTGACTACTACATAATTTTTTTTTTTTTTCAGTCAACACTGATTATTAGGGATCAATATGATGAAAATACTATTTCATAATGAACTTGTCTATATCAAATCAATTCAATGTTGTCTTTTTATTTTCATATAAAAGTTAAAAATTATACTGGTTGAATGTAAAAAAAATACATTGTATATTGTTAATTATATAATATTTATATATAATTTATAATATACACTTAAAGAGGTTTGTCAAAATGTATAAAACTTTAATCTTTTTTCTAATATTTATATTAATTATTGTTATAATTTTGTTCCATCCCCACCCCATAATTAAATAAATTTTATAATACAATGAAAGATGCTGGACAATTTTGCTGATGAATGATTTGAGTGAATGCGTTATATTATATGCAGCTACACTTTTTAACCAAGAAAAAATAAAACTTTTCCAAATAATTTAAAGAAACAAAATTCAGCAGTTATATATTATTTTGTACATATTAACTCCTTCCTCTCCTGGATTTTATTGAGAAAATGTGTTATATTCGTTTTTAAAAAATTGTTTGTTCTATTTGAGTTGATTATCCAAAAGATTAATTTTCAGTTTATACAAGTGGATTGTCTATGGCAAAATGGGTTTCTGTAACTTAATTATTTGTTGTTTGATGTCGATTTTTAAGTTATTCTCGATGTTTCAGAAGTTGATTTAATCCCTCCAAGTGTGATAATTGTTGAAAAACAAAGACAATTAATTATAATTCAAGAAAAAGGCAAGTTGTTAGGTTTTTTTTACTAAGGACAATTGAAAGTTCAAAGTTAGATGTCGACAAGGTAAGTTTTTTCTTTTTTTTAAACAATGGATACTGGAGTAGTTCCCCGAGCACTGCAGCTGTACAGCTTATAGTATTTTATCCCTGGCTCCGTTTTTGGGAATTTGAGCTCCTGGTGTGCTCCACCCCTTCCATTGATGAGTGCCGAGCCATTTTCATTCAATTGCGGCCAGTGGGACCTTTAGCCGTTAGAAAAAAGTCGAGAGGCGATGGTGGCGATTGAACCCATGACAGCGGGATCTACTAGCCGAGAGTCTGATGCGCCCCCCCCCATGTTATCTTACCTGGCAAAAAGTTGGTGGTCTTGGTCTTTGAGTCGGTGAACACAAGTTAAACCGGCAGTTGGTCCAAGATATTTGTTTTGACATTGTGCCATCTTCAGAGAGGATGGATAGTGCATGGCATCACATCACAACCTGCAAGTGTAGACAGACCGAGTGCTGGTTCATGAACATGCACATTGAAAAGAGGAAAATCAAATCAAATAGCAAAATTATACTTTATTCACAAAATTGGTTTTTCATATACTTCGTATATATTGTTTTAATGTATATTATCGCTAAAAGAAAAAAAAAGTCAAAATCTCTTACCAAATGACAAGTGATAAACTTTGTTAAAAGGGGCTAGAGAGCCTGAGGGTTGAAAACAATCGGTTTTTCTACCGGTGCCATAATAATTATCCAATACTTCATTTACCTTAAGACCGATATTGAAAAAATACAATATTTATTTATTTATTTTTATTGCAAAAGTAATGAAAAAAGATTTATACATTATAGTCATTGATTATGTATTAAATAAAGCCTTTACACTTGTTTACGTAAATAAAGCAATAAATGATGGTACTTATAAAACATAAAAACAGGAAAAAATGTTAACTTTTTTTAATGTACGGTACATTTTACATATCATTATTACATTTCTCCAGGTTTTAAATAGTTTTACTTTTTTAATGATACAATAAAAACTGGTTTAATTTCTTTCCAAAACTTTATACAATTCAGTCTAAATTTGTAGCACTTTGGATAATAAATAAAATTTAACAAATTTTACCCCCTCATCTACGATAACATCATAAAATACAAGGCAATATAATAATTATAATTTTTTGCGATAACAAAATATCTAACTACCGCTGGAAGGGTCATTTATTTATTTTTTTTTTTTTTTAATAGAAAATTTGGTCTGTAAGCTTTAGGAAAAAGGGTTAGTATTTTCTGCTTATTTCAATTTTTTTTTAAACTGTATTGCATAGATATAATTGTTATTATTACATTATCCTACATCACATTACAAATTTTCAATTTCCTTCTTCTTTTTTTTAATAAACTCTTACATACAAATTAATATTTCACTACTCCTTCAAGATCCATATCTTCATAGATTTTTTTGTTTTTTTAAATGATTATCTTAAACAGTTATATATAAACTATAATGTACCACTCGTATGGCATGGTGAATCTTCTCATCAAGTTGGCTTTTTAAAAACGAAACACTCGCTTAAAAAGACCCTTTTTTAAGGAATGTAGTTATCAGCTTTTCAAATCGGCCCTGCAATTATGCTCACCTTTATAGAATAATAATATATAGAACGGGACAGAAAAAACAATCCAGCAAGATACAAAACTGAAAGAAAAAAAAAATATATTAAAAAGGGAAAAATTAATAACGGACAAACTTTAAATTTAATTTAAAAAATATAATCACATGAAATACAATAATGTAGCTTAGATAAAATATGTGTTGATTGAAATGATATAAGCTCAACTTTGTACACGTATTCTTGAGCTTGACTTCCCACTTGTGTGTTTTGGCAGTCCGGGGTTTCAGCCTGCACACGCAATTTTTCTACCTAGACACACTAATTCATTCTTGACCCTTTGGCATACGGTGGTACTCAATACCATTTTTACCTCAATTTTGTTATAATCAGGGTTCAAAACTTTTATCCTCAATCTGCCAATTTGTATCTTTTAGTCTGTTCCCAGCCCCTTCCTCACAAAGCGAACACGTGCCAGCAGTATTCAAATGTTGTATTGACTCTTTTATAAAAATCCGTCGGGTCTTTCATGCTAAAGAAATAGCTTTTATGTGAGTTGAAAGAAGAACGAGATAACTAGGCCAATGGGTGATTACCAAAAGAACCAAAGGCGAGATTTTTTTTCTCTTGAGATCTTTCCTCTTGAAATTATTGATGATATAGTTGTGTACATTAATTCAACGAAAGAAAGCTGTCAACATCAGGAAAAGAGATTTCAAAATTACTACAAGGGCAGAAATATTGGTACTTGTAGGAATTTTATTATGTTTGGGCATGGGTTACCCTTAATCCCTAAATCAATTCACATTCTCACTAACCCTTAAATACATTTTTAATTTTTACAAACCATTCACTCAGGGAGGTGCAGTACTCAATATTCCTCATCACCCTTTATACATACTAGATAACTAACTTAAATGAGGGTTAAAGGCCACCATCAGCCCCATTCATGCAAATAAATACATTCACTTTCACTACACACTAGGGACACAAAACTATCATTACTGTTTCTTCCAAGAAGCGAACAGAGGACCTAGATACTTGCTGTCGTGCTGAAGCACAATTCTCACATCGGGTGGCATTCCTACACGCTCTATATATGGAGCCAAGGAATTGCACCCTTCAATTAGGCCGGGCACATCGAGCAAGCTTTGCGAGACTCATACTGCCCAAAAGTAAGTAACCTTGCATGGCTTAATCAAGTGAGGAAGACCCTTCTAAAAGTACAGGCATCCGAGCGCCACCTATCGAAAGTGCTCTTGATAAGCAAGAACTTCTCTACCAAACCAGCCCACCGATGTCAATTTCTTTTAATGTTTTTATTGCATTTTTGCATCAGGGGGTTAAGTCCGAAAAGTGGGTTCCAGCCTTTCCTTTCCACCTTTTCATTATCCTTTATACCTATGTGTCTGGGTACCCAGACAACAACCTCCATTTTTCCCAGATTCCAGCTTGTGGTATCTCTTCAACAAGAGTTCAATGAGAGGATTCACGGTGGATGGACCACGGTAACCGTGCTGAGGGAGTTAGTGCAGACAAGATAAACAGAGCTTCTTTCTCACTTTCTCCCTTCTTTCACTCGTCCTTGAAGACAATACAGAAATCAGCATATCTCAATCTAAGTTCCAAAAACTAAAGGTACAAATATGGTCAGGTAGATGACTTGACTACCAGCATTAATTTAATAAATAATTAGCTAAATTTTCAACTAATTCCTGCATATTATATAACTTTTAATAACCAATAAAAAATATAGTCATAATTAAATATAAATAATTAATATAATATTTTTTGTTGAGGTCGAACTTACATATATATACTATGATGACCCAAACAGTTCCCGTGGCTGCTATTGAATGTGTAAAATAAACTATTAAAGACGTTAAAAAAAGCAAGACGATCGAGAGCACCAGGAAAACCTTTGCTCGGCTCATCGCGAAACTGGGTCCAACTGAAGATCTGAAGGTGGAAAACAACCAAGGTAAAATACATTAATTAATCAGGTTTTTATTATACTGCGACTGTTCTACTCACACTTTCTGGCAATGCGGGCATCGCGCCAGTGCGTTCTTCAACGTATTGAACAGGAACGTGTCCAAACAGTGGACACACGTGACCTTGCACATGCCTGGTATCGAGGGCACGGGCGGCGTCATCGGGGATTGAGTAAGCTGTACAATGCGTTTACAATTTGCTCTCGGGCATGCGATGCGCTGCGCCGAACTCTTGCATATCAGCAGGCAATTGCAAGGGCATCGGATGTATTTCTTTCCTGCCGGTGGTTTTCTAATCGGCTGCAACAATATTTGTAAAATTAAAAGAATAAATGGGTTTTTGATCGTGAATTACTTACAGTGGCCTCGTTACATCGGTTGCACTTAACCACATGCTGTTCAACCCGTCCTGTCACATCGATTAACATCTGGCATACTCGGCATGTCACCGAAGGGCCTTGGAGGGCCTGATATGGGGGAGGTAGTTCTATTTCATGATCATAATCTAAAATTTAAAAAAAAAAAATCAAATCAGTACAGAAAAACTACGTAATTTGAATTATTAACTATTAAACATTTTAAGGAAAAATATTCCAATTAATGCACACATTACAAAAGAATGTTTTTTGTTAGCTATTCGCCATTCCAAATAAAATAAAAAATTTAACACAAACACAAATTTCCATTTAAATTTTTTTTAACCATCTAACCATATCTCCGTGTGCAAACTTTGTAAATAAGAGTAACAAAAGAATTCGCAGACATCCTTTCCAAAATTAAAATCAGTCATGAAAAGAAAGGGGGGGCACTTTAAAAAAAATCGAATAAAATATTTTATGGTAACAACAAATTTATAAAAACACCATCACACAAATCAATTTGTATGGGAATAGGCTCAGACAAATGCCAATTGTGTAAACAAAAAGTGAGAAAGGTCATTCCATTTCTGTTTGATGGGATTAAAACAGAAAAACAACTATTAACATCTACAAAAAAAAAGAAGTAAAATAAGAAGTTTTTCTAAGAGATATAAAAATTAATTTTAATGGAAATAAAAAATATTAATATAAATATAATAGAAAAAACTATCAATATTTATAAAACGAAAAGCAGAGCTTAATGTTTTATTTATAATATAATTTATAATATAATATAATATAATATAATAATATATAATATAATTATAATATAATATAATTTACTTATAATTTATAAGTAAAATTGAACCAAAATTCAAACCAATCATAATCATGACACATATTTTGTAGAATCACTGAATGGACAACATCCAGTATTTATGCAATTTATATACTCCATTGGACAATTTTTGTAATTTTTTAAAAACTACAACTTTACGCGATGAGCCGCGTGATTTCAATGAAATTTCATTATAAACTAAATGAATAATGTACTTGTGAATAAAGAAATTACATCGAATTAAACTACCTTATCTCGTAAAGGCTCAAAAAGTGAACACTTTCGAAATTTTACAATTGAATTATTAAAAACAGGTCAACCTTCCTGTTTAATGGTGGTGGCTTTTGATAATCTTCAATTATCACCATTTTCAGACGAAGATAATGCATATACAAATAGATAAGTTAGAAATTCTCGATTTATGAAAAACTGAAGAATACAGTGAACTTTTCCGTTAAGTTAAAAAAAAAACTCGTAAAATTTTATTGTTTATTTAGCATTAGCTTAATCCCAAAGGAATCAATGCTGTCTAATAATGAAAGGGTGTTCTGTGCTGTCTAATTAAAATTAAACGACAGTCAATCGATTTAAAAAAATTTATTGACCTTTATAATTTAAATAAGTTATTTCAACTTCATTTTAATGAAATCAAAGAGAAAAGTGAAAAAGATCAAAATAAAAGCTGCCTTGAATTGTGCTTCCAATCATAGACAATCAAATAAAGCTGCATCCACAAATGGCTTTACTCTTTTTTTTTAATGGCTGGAAACAAATTTAATTAACTTTGCCAGGGGAAGATAATTTATTTTTAATTAAATTCATTCACTTATTGTCCTATTTGTTTTTTTTTTCTTTTTTTTTTTATACCAATAATGGAAATACAGTCGGGATGATTAATGTATCTGCATGACTCATCCAAAGCAAATGATAGCGGTTTTATTTCTACTTATAATTTTATATTATATGGAAAAATTGGATTTTATCATTAGGTCAATAGATTGACTCACGGTGTGCTCCTTTCATTCGGACATTTTTCCTCTTATATCTCCCGAGATAGAAAGTATTGCCCGAATCAATATTTTAACAGTTGATATCAGTCAGACGGTCGATCTGAGGAGGAGAGTCAGTTTTATCTTAATGACCAATTTAAAAATTATTTTAAAATTTTCAAGTAAATTATTTTTCTATCTTTCTTACCAATTTACCGAAAAACAGCTTTACTCTCCTCCTTCATTATTATTTTCTCAATAGAGTGTTCGTTATCAATAAATAGACATTTTAATGAAGCACTTCTAATCAGCCATGAAATATTTTTTTCATACCAGTTTAACATAAAATAAAACGTCTTTACTCTTTTGTCCTACTGATTCATCATAGGATGTCTTCAATCTGTCAGCTCTTCCGTTCATAATAATCTTCCCTAAAATCCTTTGAATACCTTTTCCTCGTATTCATTTAAAGGAATTAGCATATCCAATAAGCCATTAAATCGCTTTTACAAGCCAATTGATCTTGAATTATCCAGTTTTTTATTATCTGCCAATAAACAATCCAATCATAAGGCAATCTCCCGCCCTCAAAAAAAATAAAAATTATTTCCTCATACTTGTTACCCATGAAACAACAGAGATCAACCATTTCCAATCAGTCATAAATCATTTTCAAACAAACATGGATATCTTCCATAAAATTATTCTTTTCCCATAGCACTCAATTTCCCATGAATTATCAGTATTTCCAACTTGTACCAGCCAATGAACTCTTAACAAGCCAATCGGCCGAAAACTAGAACAAACAACCAACAACTAGAACAAATTTAATTCTTCTGGTCATAACTTTCTGCCATTAAAATATCAATAAAAAAAAAAAAAATGTAACTTTTTGTCAACCGCTGTAAGTTCCACTCAAGCTGATTTCCCATATTCTTAATGCCATCTTTTACTTATTCAACATAGGGTAGTTTTAACTAAGCCATTAACTTGTCCTTTACAAGCCAATCTGATATAAACTAGCACCAACAAATATTCTCCATCTTGTTCCCAACTGTCATAAAATGTACCAAATAGTCCAGAATTTTCTTCTACACATAAGAAATTTGTTATTGAATCTTTCGTTCTTATGTCATCACGCTTGGTTTATCTTGAATTCAAACACTGATTGTTTCCATCAGCCATGAACTATCATTTACAAGTGAATCTGTCATAAACTGGCACTAAACCACATTGAATTTTTCTCTTTGTACATTTATTCCATTAAAATATCAATTTAAAAAAAAAAAAAAAACCGATTTGTCATATTAATTCACCATAGATCTGCCATAAAGCGTTCCCAACCTCTCAGTTCTGCTTGTACTGATTTGCACCAAAATCGTTTTAAAGCCTTCTCCTCTCATTTATTTGTTGTCTCATTTGTTTGCAATAATCCATAAAATCTGTCTTAAGCAAGTACTAAATCAACTTGAAAAATTTTCTGATCGTAAATTTCTGCCATTGATCTTCCCTTGTCCACTAGTCATAAAATGTTTTAAATAAGCTAAAAGTTTCTTCTGCTCATAATCTTTATTGTTGTTTTTATCTTTCCTCCACCCCACTCAATTTACCCTGAATTAACAAGCTGACTGTTGATCTGCCATGAACTCGGCTCTTATAAGCCAATCTGCGATAAAGTTGGTGACAACCAAACATCTTTGAATTATTTTATTTGTAACTTTCTCCCGTTTCATTGCTCATACTGATATTTGTCAAAAAAATAGAAGTTTTTTTATAATTTCCTAATTGGCCCTACGTTACTGTGGTACTGTTAACTTGCTGTTAAACTGTATCCAATAATTTATCATTTAATCCTTTTACTAATTTGTTAGTAGTTATTCTTCTTATGTTGATTTGCCTTCAAATCTTTTTAATGCCTTCTCTTCTCGTTTATTTACCATAAGAATGTTTCCAATCAGCATAAGGTATCATTTACAGGCCAATCTGCCATAAGCTGGTCCCAAAACAAGATTGAATTTTTCTGCTCAATACTTTCTGCCATTGAATTCATTGTCCCCTTGTCATAAAATGTTGTAAATAAGCCAAAAATTTTGTCAGCTCATGATAACCTTCCATAAAATCTATTGTTCTTTTCCCCTCACACTCAATTTACCACAAATTAGCTTGTTTACTACTTCTAATCAATCGTGAACTCGTCCTTTAAAAGCAAATCTGCCATAAACTGGCACCAAACATCCTTGAATTCTATCCTTTTAAAAATTTAGTTCCTACTTTTTTTTAAGGATTGAACACCGCACTCACTCCACCATTTATCATTTTTATCCTTGAATTCTTCCAATCTAAACTTTCTACCATTAAAATACCAAAAACAAAACATTTTGCCATCATGAGTTCGGTGCCCGTACTGTGCTCATAACTGTACTCCTAAAAACTCCTTGTCTATTGTCTCTTATTTATTTAACAAAAATCAGCCGATTGACCATTTTCAAAACCAATCTGCCATTCCAAAATCCATCATGTCATAAAATCCAAAGTCTGTTTCCAACCGGCCATGAACTCTTTACCAATCAACTTTGATTTCTTCTAGCTACCTGTAGCTTCTATAAAAATATCTGTTTTTTTAAACAGCCATAAAATTCAATGAACTTTTTACAAAAGTTCATTAAAAATCAAGAGGGTGTTTGTTTAGTAATTCAATTTCTTGATGAATCATTCTATACGGAAAAAAAAGAGGATGATGCTTTGTTTCAGCTGTATTTTACCCTGTTGATTTGTACTGAATATTTTTAATATATCATTTAATGAGCTGAATATATACATAATATAATTAATTTTTATATGTTTAGCGGTCATAATTGACCATATTAATTATTTCAATTAATTATTCTTTTTATCTAAGGTCTTGGATGAAAAAGAATAATTAGTTGATATGAAATGTTGTTTTTCTTTTTTTTATCATTATGTCAGAAACCATCATAGCCATCCCATTTATTTTAATTCTCTACAGAATTTGGAGATGGTTTCTACTTCAATCTGAGTGTATTTCCTTACATTGCAAGAGCCTGTTGGCACTCTCCAAAGCCGCATTTTCCACTTAAATTTGTAAGAGAGTTGCGAGTTTTTGTCGTTGTTGTGGGGCAACAACAAAGATGCACTAATCTTTTTAGACCAATAAGAGTTTTAATTTGTCTTCTTTTTCGGTGTTTCTGGCCAGCATACTAAAGGTCAATATATGATGTCTGACTTGGTGCATAATCAATACACCATCCTCGAATTTATTCCCCAGTACTATAATAAAATAAATATTTTAACAATAGAATAAGATAGAATAGCTTTTACTGTATTCACAAATCACAAAATAAACAATTATAAATATAAATATCAATTTATTACTTTATGCTTTTTACAACCTCCTTGAAGTCATCCTTGTGGTATATAGGATTTACTATTAATAACGTTTTATAAATGTTATGAATTCATTAATCGGTAACGATTTTATCTTATTGGAGAACACACTGTAGTCCTAATTGCATTGTGATCTAGGTTATTTGTTGCTTTTACATTGAACAGAAAGGGATTACTAACTAAATTATTATAATTTCTAGTATTTATCTTGGTTATTTCAAAGCGAGTCTCAATAATATGCCTTAATATGCTTTAGATTGGAATAAATGTACATGGTCATCACTTTCAGCTCCTTGTCTAGTGGTTTGCTATGATTCTTCGGGTTTTTTTAATAAAGATTATTCTTAAGCATTAATAACTTTTCATTTTTAAACAAAGGTGGTATTTAAACAAAAAACCCTTTAAGGTTTATGCTTAACACTAAAATGTATTGTATTTCTAGGCCTAAATACCAGGTAACAAAAACAAAGAAGGAAAAAACGTCATTTGGTTTTTTATTTGCTATTGTTTTAAAGCCATGGTTCATTTTCATCCCCTCATCGCAGAACTTGTTGAACTTATTGTTTCATCACTGTGCAAATTTTTCAAGCCGCCTCGTCCGTTCTAGTACTGCATAATATAATTTCAATTAATTATTTTTGTTTATTTAAGGTCTTGGTCAACATGAACAAGTTAGTGTCACAAGAGGGATTCGACCCCACGACCGACGGCTCTGCTCTAACGACTTGAGCTATCATGACTTCAATCCACTCGGACCCCAACTCCAAAAAGGGATTACTAAATTATTATCATTTCTAATTTTTACCTTGGCTGTTTCAAAGGGAGTCTCAATAATATCCACTTTAGATTGGAGTAACTGTACAGAGTAGGTATGTCAACACTCATCTTTTTGGCTAGTGGTTTGATATTATCCTTCAGTTTTTTTTTTTGTTTTTTTTCTTAAAGATTATTCTTAATACTTTAATAACTTTTTATTTTGAAACAATTGTGATTGTTACAAAAAATACTTTAATGTTTTCACGTCACACTAAAATATATTGTATTACTATACCTAAATACCAGGTAACAAAAAAAA
Organism: Cimex lectularius; assembly: GCF_000648675.2. Taxonomy (NCBI): domain Eukaryota; kingdom Metazoa; phylum Arthropoda; class Insecta; order Hemiptera; family Cimicidae; genus Cimex; species Cimex lectularius. Next base: position 321,169 of record NW_019392974.1, on the reverse strand, counting down.
AGGAAAAAAGTCATCTTGTTTTTCATTTGCTATTGGTTTAATACCATGATTCATTTTCAATCCCCTGAATCAGGGGAACCTCCATTTAAACTTTTTGAACCAATTTTGGGCAGTGCGCTAACTTATTGTTTCATCACCGTGCAAATTGTCCGAGCCGCCTCTTCCGGCTAATAATTTCAATCAATTATTCTTTTTATCTAAGGCCTTGTCACTAACTCCTCAAACTACAACCTTTTGTATTTTTCCTATTTTTGTCGTTTTTCAAAGGTGTCCAAGTGGATCGAAGTCATGATGGCTCAAGCAGTCAGAGAAGCGGAGTATTGAGCCGAAGGTCGTGGGTTCGAATCCCTCTTGTGACACTAACTTGTTCATTTCAACTAAGACGTTAGATAAAAAGAATAATTAATTGAAATAATTAATATTGTCAATTATGCTAAACATATATTTTTAAAAAAAGGTTTTTTTTATAGAACGCTTCGAGGACAATCACTATGAGTCATTACAAACGATACTGGGTTTTTCTCATTTTCTAATCTGCCCTAAGGAAAAAGATCGTGTAAAGTTTTTTGTTGCTAGGACGAAAAACGGCAAAATTTGCCGCTTTACACGATCCCCGGCCTCGGCGCAATTGGCCGCCTATCAATTGAGGAGATAACTGTTTTAGTTATCCTTCCTGTTTTAGGAAGTCATTTGTAAATATTTTATCGTTTTAAAAATTTAAAAGTATTTTGTTTTATGGGCGTTTTTAAAAATAGATGGTTGTTTAGATTTTTTTTATAGTTGAGAATTGAAAGATGGAAGTGGTTTTATGTAATCACTAGATCGATTTTTTTTTTTTTTTTTTTTTTTTTTTTTTTACTTTTGTGTTTTATGATTGAAAAGTTAGGTTTGAGAGATTTTTTAAAAGTAAATAACTCACCCCAAGTTTCTTCCGTTGTTGTGGCCTCGTATCCATAATTGGCGTTTGGTGCGTTATTGTCCAAAAGTGGTTTCGTCTCGCCAATGTCACCCATTGTGGTCGGATCGCATCTGACAGCGGTCTAAGACTGACGGTCGGTCGTCGTCCCTTTTTCCCTTTCACCCCGGGTTCACTGGAAGGGGGGGCCTTTGTACCCTTAGCCTCCTGGACTTCTGGATTTACTCGGCTGACGATTTTTATTTTTTTCCACTCGGCGTTCAACAATGACCGACGCCCCTGGGGAACACGGCAACTCTAGACTGTAGAGCAGACGGCCTTCTTCGCGACGATTTTCGAGATAATGAACCCTCATGTCGATTCACGACAGACGGATGAGAAAACACTCGAAAAAAATTCTTCCATCCTTTTCCACCTATTTTGAATAATTTGAACTGTTTAGAATATGTAAAAAATTAGAAAAATATAATGCCTTAAAAAACAGCTGTCTTTATTGATAAACATTCGATCTAGGGAGAGCGATCCCCTTAAACCCTACAACATGCCTCCCTTTAAAAACCAAAAAAAAAATTAAACAACATTAACCATATCAAATTACTTTTAATTTTATTTATTTTTTTAAAATCGAGAGTTCAAAGGAGATTGGCAGATTTTTTGAAACATTTATCCAAGATAAGAAAGATTTTTTAAATTAGAAATGTGTGTTTCTTAGTGACCTGTTGTTTCGAATTTGTTGAATTTGAGGAGCGGTTAAATGTGGTTGTTTAGAAAAACACCTTTTTCATTTTTTTGCTACGTTTCGACCTTTATTCTGGTCATCTTCAGGGTGAAAGTATGGTGCTATTCTTGTGGTGTCATATAGGTTTTGTGTCACATCATTTTCAGAAAAAACCAATATGACACCACAAGAATAGCACTACACTTTATGCCCTGAAGATGACCCGAATAAAAGTCGAAACGTCGACAAAAAAATTAAAAATGTGTTTTTCTTAACTACCTCATTCTTGGCCGCTCTTGATAACTTCAACAAATTGTTTTTTGATTGTTTTATACCAGTTTATGGCAGATCCACTTTTGAAAGAGATTTAATGGCTTATCCCGGCCAATTACTAATTTTTGTTTAATGAATATGAGATTCAAGTGTTTTCCAGGCATACGGCTAGGAGCCCAGTACGATCGGAACTCATGACAGATTGTCGAAACGGTTGATTCGCCTATTTTTGGTATTTCAATAAAATAATAAAATAAATACAATAAGTAAAAAAATTATTAAAAGAACAAATCGAGTTTGTTTTGGGGGCAAGATTATGACAGGATAATATTATAAAGGAGAATCCATGGCTTATTGGAAAACAATTCCATGTAAATAATTATCAGAAGATAACCAAGGGATCACAGTAATTGTTCAAAGGAATTATTTCAAAAGGAAAGAAAGGAAGATTAAAAGCTATTTATTTATATTATTATTAAAAGCCTATTTGATTTTAACTTTTAGAAAAGGTTTGAAAGGAGTTGAAAGTTTTATTATCTTATTACACAATACATCTAAGAATATGAACTGATATGATTTTGAATTGTTGAAATATTTATACAAACGATTTTATTTTGTTAAAAAGATTGTTGATGTTATGTTTATTATTGTTTTTATAATATTTTATTATAAATTAAAGTATTGACTTAATTTTATTCTTTGATTTTTGAATTTTGCCGCCAAATGTTTTAAATGGTGGTTTTCTGTGTTAATGGATAGCTTTTGTAAGTATTTCTCGGCTAGTCTATTGGGTGTTTACTTTTGTTGGTTTTGTTTATATTAAACCATGTTTGTTCATGCCAATTGATCGTATTTTTCAATCTTCAGTGAAAAAGATTGGTCAGGAATGAACTAAATAAAAAACAAAAACAAACTAAAACGGAACATTAGGTATAAGTGTTTAATATATAAGTGATATTCCGTTGTTTTTTGGGGTTTTATTTTCTATTGTAACACAAAGGATGACGACTCTGGAGGATAAGATTTTAGGTGAGAAGAAGCACTATTATTGCAGTAGTAGTGAGAGTGGTGATGAATCGGATGATGGAAGTGATAACGAAGTTGAAGCGAGAAGTGTCGAAGTGCCTTCGTTGCCGGAGGTCAACAAGTGGGACGGTGTGTCGAGCAACACAGGTCCGAAAGGTGTCATCAGGGACTGGCAGAGGTTCAAACAGCTCGAGACGGAAAAAAGACAGGAAGACGAATTGGAAAGGTTGAATTTGGCGAAAACACTTTGCCTCGACGGCGACAAGAGAGACGAAGACATGGACCTCGCCGATGACCAATTCATGGTCGAGTTCCGCAAGAAGAGAATGACTGAGATTGCAGAGGTGATCAACAGGCGCGAGCCAAATTTCGGCGTCGTTACGACTCTTGCAAACGGAAGTGAGTTCTTAGATGCCATCGATAACGAGGACAAGTCCGTTACAATAGTCGTACACTTATATGAGGAGAACGTTCCGACATGCAAGATTATGAATCGCTGTCTCGACTCCTTGGCGCATCAATATACCAAAGTCAAGTTTTGCAAGATGGTCGGATCAACTGCTGGAATCAGTCACAGGTACAATATTTAAAAAAAATTTGAACTGGCACTGAGTCTCGTTAAGCTTTCATCTTCATTCCTTTACAAGACCCAGTATTGGTTCATGTGTTTACTGATTCGTACTCAATAAATATATGTAAAATTCTCTTTGAAGATTTCAGATTGACGGTGTACCGGCACTCCTGGCTTACAAGGAAGGACAGATCATTGGCAACTTCGTACGCGTAGTCGATGAACTCGGTGATGAGTTTTACGATGGTGATGTTGAGAATTTTCTCATTGAACATGGCATCCTATTAGATCGGTATAACAAAAACAAAAAAAAAAAAAAAAAAAAATTTACCTTTTTTTTTTTTACAGGCATTGTGTACCGAACTACATACAAAACAACCAGGACGCAGACGAAGACAGCGACTGGAGCCTTGAATAGATTTATAAGATTATTTCATGGAACAATATGGGTATGATGCACGATGATTTAAAAAAAAAATAAAAAAAAAAAAAAAAATTGTGGTATTTACAAGAAAAATTCCCTCCCCGCTGTACAGCGGTCGACAGGATAGAATATTCCCCAATTGTTTACTTTTTTTTTAATCCCAGGGTTTTAAAAAAATATTATTAACCAATATTCAATTGATCAATATTAATTTTTTTTAAATTGATTTTATATGTATACAGCGCCAGATGCTGTTAAGATCTCATATTGATTGTTTTTTTAATTATCATGAATTATTTTAGTAATAGACATAATAGTACTTATTTGGACTTTTTTCTTAAAAAAAAAAAAAATCAAGAGGACCAAACAATTTATTATAAATTATTATTAGTAATTAGTTTTTCTATTTCTTCTAATTTTTTTTATTTTACTTTTACGCACTATTGTTATAGCATGAATTTTGAACAACAAAAGAAAACCTGTTAACACTGTATTAATTTAAAAAAAAATCTTTAAAACATAAAAGAAAAACCAAGTTTTTAAGAATATTATGCTTAACCCAGTCCTGACCGATTATCCAACTCTCCAAATGTTAAAAAAAAAAAGGCAGGTTTTAATACAAAAAATAAATAAATCAAAATTATATCTTTGTTTTTAAAAATAAATCTTAACAAACAAAAATTTACAAAATACAATCAGTTGATTTGATTTCATATTAAAAAAAAAATCTAGTTTGGAACCGAATCGGCTATGTCTGGTCTGATTTGAGGCCAGCGCACATTGTCTCCAAAACTTCCTCGTTGTTCCTCTCGAGGCCCAGGAAATTGATGTAGTTGTTGAACCGGTTCGACCTTTTCGTCTGGGACGACAGCCTGCGCTTCTCCGATCTCGCTATCGCCCTCAGAGCTGACATGTAGTCTGTGCATATCGCGCCTTTCGAAAGCTGCGAAGCCGGCGTTAAAAGGTTGTCCGACGCCGTGTTCATCACCTCAACTACTGTGGTTCTGAAAACGAAAAGAAGAAAAACAATGGAGTAATTATTAATCATTTTTCTTAATTTGTATTTTTGAAAATGGTTTTCCCATTTATATCTAAACAAATTGGCAGATCGCAAAATTGACTTAGCATCCAAAGAAAGTTACCTACGTACCCAATACATCTATCCTATTAACTCTTTTAATTGATCAAAATATTAATTTTTTTTGCAACTTGCAAGTGATCAATATTTTGTTTTATTTTAAACCTACCATCAATCAATTATCTAGTTAAATATGAACCCTACTGCCAACCCATTTACTTATTTTACATCAAACGAGCTACCAGCTTAGCAACTGACCACACTTTCTAATCAGTCAGCCAACAAACCAAAATTCCCAACAATATTAATCTACCTTCCAATACCATACCTAAGCAATCTACTAACTTAGTACTTGATCAATTTTTCTTAGTATTAAGTACTAACCAACCTACTACAATCAAACCAATTTAGTAACAATAACCAATATAGTTTACCTAACAACCTACTAACAAATGAATGAAATAACCTGGACAAAATAAGTCAATTTAGTTACCTACCTTAAACTGCCAAACTTAATAATTAAGTAAATGCTTTTACCAGCTTATTAACCAACAAATTTATCAATTGACCAAACAAACTTGTCAATATTGTTACCCAAAAGCAAAAAAGCATTTCAATTTACCAATTGACCAAACTGTCCAGCGAATACAATTGCATAGAAAATTTCCACTTTAATAATTTACTAAACTATCCAGCAGATATAGTTACATTAAAGTTTAACAATTGACCAAAATAACAAGTAAATATAGTTCCATAAAAATTTTCAATTTAGTAATTGACCAAACTATCCAGCAAATATAGGCCACAAAAACATTCCACTTTATTAATTGACCAAACTATCCTGCGAATAAAACCCATAAAAACATTCCAATTTAGTAATTAACCAAACTATCCAGCAAATATAGGTGCATAAAAAGTTTCCAATTTAGTAATTGACCAAACTATCCAGCAAATATAGTTTTTCTCCCTCCTACTTTTCCCTTTCTCTTTTTTTACCTAACACCTTATTCACTATGAATTTACACACATATTAATATAAATGAATCTAGTAAATAGTTGAAGTTTCAATTTTTCTTAAGTAAATAGTCTCCACTCACCTCGTGCTCTTGTACGGATCATCAGCACCAGCTATGCTATGCATCATGTCCAAAGTATAATTTGCAATTTCTTCTGATAGAATATTTTTAGATTCTCCGTCGTGGATCAACGAAGTTGAATTTTTAAGTTCTCTATAAGAGAACGACGGAATTAACATATCTCCAGCCTAAAAAACAGATTAGATATTTTCTAGTATGGATTCTTATAAATGAAGGAAAAATATAGTTAAAAATAGTTCACCTCCTCTAAAACAGGCTGAGAGAGACAATCGCTTTTACACAGAATATTCACTAGCCTCTTTGTTTCTTGTATTAAATTTTTACATGTTATATTGCACTTCCCGATTACATTCCATGTGTTGTTTAATTTAATTTTATCACTGTAGTCTACCTGTAGAAGTATTAAAGTTGATTAAGAAATTATAATAAATAGTTGTAGTTGTTTTACCTTGGGCGAATCAGCGGAAAACTGGATTTGCAACAAGCACTGCCTGATGTCAGGATTGTTGTTCGTTAGTTTCGCCACGTCATCCTGTTCCAGACTGACACCTTCAGCTATGCTGACGGTCTTGAGCCACGCGGCAAGAACCTCGCCCTTGATAAAGTTGAATTTCAACATCATCCCGACGTGCGGTTTGAGCTTGGCAAGATGCTTTGAGTCGTACTCATTCGTTATAAAAATCACAGGCCTTTTTGAACTGATGGCCAGGCTGATGACTGTCGTAAGGTAGCCATCGTCGGTATTGTTAAAAATGAGATCAGCCTAAAATTTACATAAAAAGTCAAATTAAAGTTTAAACAAGAAAAAAAATTAAAAAATGCTTAGGCTTACATCTTCTATTAAAATTAAAGACCTTTTCTTTTCAGTGCTGATTTTTTTCTTTTTAACAGGAGCTGGAAAGTAGAAATTGTAAAGGTAATAAATTATTTTTTTACAAATAAAAAAAATCTAACGTACCAAAAGTAATGACGTTCGCATTGTGTGACTGCAAGGCCTCTGAGAAATCTTTGAATATTTTTTTGCCATTCCTGTTACAGGACGCGTTCAATTCTAGTACCTACGAGTGTGGAAAAAAATATTTAAATTTTCTTCTAAAACAATATAATTATATTAAAAATGTAATAATAATCACCTCGTATCCAATTTCTTTGGCCAATACATAAACCGCCGTTGTTTTGCCAGTGCCACACGGGCCGGATATGATCGCTATGTTTTTAATACTATTTGGTTTATTGTCGTCGTCTGATAAAAATTCATCACCACTGTCGACACTTTCCTTTTCTAAGAATAATTAATATTTTACAAAAAAAATTGATTAATTGTTTTTAATTTGTTACCTTTGGATTTTCCAATTTCTTTGAAAGACTGCAACCAAGATTTGAGTCTCTCGACATTCTTTTTATTTCCTAAGACTAGATCTGATCTCTCGAGCTTGTACTTCTCGGTCCACATCTCACCTTCGGCATTTTTCTTCTGCCGGCTCAGCTCACGATACCAAGTCGTGATCGGGAGGTTTTTGTGTTCTTTTTTCAGCGCTTTTAAAGCTTTTTTCTGAACGATGCTCTTCACCTGGGGCTCATCCCAGGACCAGTGGCTGCGATCAGTGATTCGGCTCCATACCGGAATTTCGATTTTGGTCTTGACCCTATTAACAAAATCCAACTTCACCGTCCTCAGACTCCACATGATGTTCATCATGTCTTTTTGCGTCACATGAGATATTTTAGGAAAAGGAGTCGGATGCCCTTGTATCACTTCCCTGATAAAAACAATTACAAAATAATTAACATAAAATTTATGTGTGGTGATTGGTGACAGTTAATCGATAATTATTCAGAAATCGTGAGAGCGGTCTGGTATGATGTAGATTTCAGAAAAACATTTTCTTTATCGTGCCAATGTTTCGATCTTTATTGAGATCATCTTCAGGGCCTGGGATTTAAAAACATTGTTTACATTTAACAAATACATTTAGGATGTGGAAAAGTGTATTTATACAATGCAAAATATATTTTTTATATTCAATTAAAGTATTTCTACACAGAAGACAAACACTTTGAGTAGAAATACTTTGATTGAATATAAAAAATATATTTTGCATTGTATAAATACACTTTTCCACATCCTAAATGTATTTGTTAAATGTAAACAATGTTTGTATATCCCCGGCCCTGAAGTTGATCTCAATAAAGATCGAAAATTGGCACGATAAAGAAAATGTTTTTCTGAAACCTACATCACACCAGATTGCATCTCACGATTTCAGAATAATAAAAATTTATTCTAAATTCTTGGTCAATTATGAAAAATTTACTTAGGTTTTAGTCTTGTGGCGACGGTACTGTGTAGAAATTCTCTGATTGCAGACTTTCTTTCTGTATTCATCTCGGACAATTCTTTCAATGGCTGGGACCTGTTTCTTTTGAAGAAAGACTGGAGTGTTCCGTCTGACTTTATTTTCATTTTCTTCCCTGATTTTGAAAACAAAAAAAAAAGTCAAAACACAATTAAAAAAAAAAAAAATAATAAACACAGAATGTAATTTCGTTTTACCATTATTCAGTGGTTGTGTTTCACTGACGATTATGACATCATCTGAAACAGTATATAAAGCAAAATTAACTTTTGTTCCAGGGACAAGAATCGGAAGAATTTAGAATAAAACCCAGGCTTAACTTACAATTTGCAACATAAAAAATGTAATCTCGTAGGTGCTCAAGAAAAGAATACCTAAGGTATTTGTATTTTTCAGTTAATAAGGAGCGAATTTTATGACCTGAGCTAAATTAACTGATGTTTCAAGAAAATCAATTTTTTATGGTATTTAACCATTATTAATCGCTATTCAATTCCATACAAAAGACCAAAACAGTGAAGATATATCAAGAACGATCAGAAATGACTAAACTATAAATAATATTGTTTTGTTTGGAATAAATAAATTGAATAAATATACCCTTGTTTTCAGCCACTTCTGTAGAATATATTATCTCGATATCTGCAAACAAAAGGAACAATATAATAAAAATCAACCATTGAAATCTTAATAAATAAATTACCATCGATGGCTTCTTTGATTTGAGGAAGACGCGATGAAAGAATCATCGCGTCTTCTTCAGAAGAGATGACATCGTATTCCGGTTTTCCAGGCTGTTTCCTTAGACGGAGCTTTGTCTTCATGACCGACTTGCCTGCGTTGTCAGGAGGCGGGTGGTGCACCATCGCTTTGACGATGACCTTATTAGACTTGGGCTCCATCGGAGGGATTTTGTCGACCTTGTTGAAGTAGCTTAGCAAAGTCTTGTTCGGACTTTGCGGCTCCTCTTCTGTCAAGCTGTTCTCCTTGCTCGAGTCAGAGTTGCGCTGCTTCAGTGACACTTTGGGAGTTAATTCTTTTTTTCTTTTCACCTTGGCCACCTCTGCCTCGACGGGATCTTCTTCACTGCATTCCGTATTACCGCGTTTTCTCTTTTTCTTCCTCTTCTTCTTCGCAGGATCGGCGTTTCTCTTCGTCGACTCCTCTTCTATACTTTCACCTTTGTCCTCTGAACACTTGGGCGAAGAAAAATAATGTTTTAGGTCCTTCATTGATATGAACAAACTTTTAAAAATGTCAAATTGTTACTGGAAATAAATTAAAAAGAACGATAAATTGTTTAAAATCTTTAAAACTAGAAAACACTTGGATGTAAACAATCAACATGAAATAGGTCCGCCTTTTCCCGGGCATTAGGATAAACTGTGAACGTAACACGGAACCTTCTCCCTCCTTTCTACTTATAATCGATTTAATCAAACAAAGTTTTAAAAAAATATAAATAAAATGTTTAATTTAAAAAAAATTAATTAAAAAATACATATCGAAATTTGAAAAAATACATATTTAGTTTTTGTAATTAATTTTTAGGCGGAATTTAACTTGTAAGGAGGTTTCACAAAGGTTATCTTATCTTTTAAGTCGCTCAAACTTGAAAGTGTATTTTAATTTAATTACTTACTATTCATTTTATGAATAAATAATTATTTATGGTAAGGAAATTAAATAATAAATTTGATAAAATTTTATTGTTTCTCACAAAGACTTTTTGTCTTTTAACTGGTTAAAACATCAAAATGTTTTAGCCTGTTAAAACTTGACAGTTGAGTATAATTTTTATTATATAACTGATTTTCTTACAAAAAAAATTTGTATTTGTAGTTTAAATAGCTTCCAAGTGGTTTTTTAATATAATTTTTTTGGTTGTGTCAGGAATTTACACCCATTAGCATTTTATTTTATTTTTTTAAATAAAAATTTAAATTTTTCATTGTATAGTTTATTTTGAAAGATATATGACCAATTTGCATCGACAACCTGCCTAATATATTACTTTATTAAAAAATTTATAAGGGGGTGTTGCTGGCTGAATGGTTTAGGTGTTGACACGGCACTCATCAGTGTAAGGTCCTGGGTTCAAATCCTGACATACTTACAAAACTGGACATCAAAAATGCAAAAACACTGACACCCAGAGGGTTTATATAACCTTGCAATTTAATTATACTTTTAGAAGTTTTGGTTGAAATAAAAAAGCCACCTCAATATGCCACTGCTCTAACCACTTGAGATATCGTGTCTTTGATCCACTCGAGCATTAACTCCTCATTAACCTTTCTAATTTTCCCTCTTTCTGCCATATTTTCATAAACATATAAGGATTATATACATATTTTATTAATTTATTTGAAAAAAAAAACCCACATGGAAAAGTTTCTTTTAAACCACAAATAAGAGTTAATGTATTTGCTTCTAGTATTTATTAACTACTATTTGGAATTATTTTAATCAGATCAAATTCGTTTTCATTTAAAAATGATTAAAAAAAAGTGTTACTGACACAAAAAACAATGATTATGTACCTGATGAAGGACGTGAGACATCCGAAACGTTGTCAATAAATGTTTTGAACGAAGCTTTGGGACTTTTGTTCTGGGGCCGCTCACCTCAACATAAGTTTACAATTACCAATTGATTATCCAACGGCCGACTAAAACAAGGACATGTATTCTGTTCAGATTTCGGACCTAGTATTGAAAATTTCATAAATGCAAAAGAATAAGAAGAACTTTTTTGCACTGTATATTAATTTTTAATCAGTTAACACATGAAAGTTAATGTTCAGCCCATTTAAACATGAGTTGTTTTTTTTTAACTCATTTACTTTTCGTCTTTCTGTTTAATTACTATTTGAAATTAGGTCATTCAAAATTACTGACTATTTGATTAATAACTAATTATTTTAGGGCATTGATGCCACAACAATTTAAGCGTTGACACAGTGCTCATCATGATGAGGTAAAATTCCTGGGTTCAAATCCAGCGACACTACATTTCAACCCGACATACTTAGAAATAGGTTTTTTTTTTTTCTTTCAAAAAACCGATACCCCGAGAGCTCATATAACATCGTAGATGAAATACACTCATAAAAATATATTTATAATAAGGAAAATAAATAATGAATCTGAGTAACTTTTTTGAAACCTGAAAACATTTGCAACTAAAGGCTATATTGATATTCAACCTTTGATGATAATTGTTCCACCAAAAAAATACAACGAACCTCAAAAAAATAATAAATAATTATTAATTACTAAAGCAAACAATATGTAATTCTGATTAAAATAATTTCAAAGAGTGGTTAATTCAGAGTATACCTTTGATATTTATTATTTAACCAGTCCAAACATTTTTTAACATAAACAGTTTAATTATAAAAATATTTTATTCATACTAAACTTGTATTAATTTTGAATTATCAATATTTCGCCAATTGTTGATTGCTCCTGGGCACTTTCTGTTCAAGTTAAAATAAATAAATTATTGACATTTCAACAGAAAATAGCATAAACAAAAGTTAACTTTTTATTCAACTGATATTTTATTTGGGTACAATGGAAAAAAACCTGCTAGAAGGTTTCTAATGGTTTACAAAATGTTGAAATTAATATTTTAAGCAATAAATTTATTGGGTGTTTTTGTTCTTGTTTGTAAGTCAGTCAGGTAGAACTATATAAAAAATACAAAAACTTTAGAAAATTCTTAAATATTTATTTCATAATTGGACTTAGCATTTTGACAAGTTGACACACTTTTTAAACTACTTTTAAACTTTTCGTCTTAATTCTCAATATAATATTTTTACTTTGTTTTATACAATTTGGAAAGACTTGATGTAAAATATAACAAATTTCTACGAGGTCGAGTTCAAAATGAAGGAATAAACATGAACAGTATATCGATTCCAAATAATTTCACGAATCATTCAATCCCTTGGATTTTTCTAAGAGGGAAAAAATTAAAACCTTACAATAAAAAATAAAAAATCTTTTTAAAGCAAATAAAACTATATTTGATGTGAGTTGATCTTTACAAATTCATTGATCATTCAGTTCGAGGTCTTCAAGCTCCTCTTCGAGTTCCCCTAGATCATCATCTAAGAATAGGTTCTCATTAATGGCGACAGCGCCGTTATCTCCTTCAGCAGCTGAAATAGAATTTAATTTAAAAAAAATTAAATTAATTTTAATTTAAAAAAAATTACCTGAATCGGCAGGAACGGTTTTTAACAGGTTTTCTATGTGATGGGAAAGTCTGTCATCAGGAGCTTGCGTGATTCCATTAACATCAACATCAACAATATCAAGACCCAATTTATCTAATTCCAATTCTTTATACTGAAATTCGGGAAATATATTAATGAAGTAGCTAATTTAAAGACTTTAAAAAAAAATATAAATTACTTGTTGATCATCTGCCTCTTCTTCTTCATTTATCTGATATGAGTTGAAAGCCTCGTCGCCCTCTTCCATCTGGTCTCCGGTCGCCAGTTCAGGATTAAAAGAGAACATTTCACGGCCGGAGAGCCCGCTCGACTTGCCGGCCTTATAGTCTAGCTTCTTCTTGTCTTCGTCACGCTGCGCCTTGTCTTTCTTCTCTTTCACCTTCCTCTTTTTCCAGGCTAAGAAGGATTCTAAGGTGATTTTTGTAAACTGTTTCGAAGCCAGCGAGGCCCGTTCGCGTTCGATGAGGTCTTCGAGAGAGATTTCATCTTTCTTGTCATCTTTTTTCTTATTCTGGGAAAGAAGAACGAAGTTCAACAAATCAATATTTCAACTTTTTTTTGTTTGTTTATAGATTGTCCGAAGATGATTATTTACCTTCTTGAGGACATATCCGGGTGGGAGCGCATGACGATATATGCAGTTTTCACCATTAGGACAATTCCAAAACCAACCGTAATTATTATGCTCTACAGCATCTAAGAAATATTTACAAACCTGAAAAAAAATTGTATTTTTAGTTTTTAAGTAAAGACATCTTAGATTATGGTTTTTGGCTTTTAACTAGTTAAAACATAAATGCTTTAAATTTTTAAACCATTATTTTATTAATCAAACTTCAGTTTTTATGATTTGACCCTTACCAATCATCGCTGGGTCTGTCTGTCATGTTAGTCAGCTCATAAAAAGTACAAACATTTTGCCATTTCTATTAGCAAAATAACTACAATAGTGATAGGACACACTGAAAATGGTTAAATGAGCCAGACAGACCAACCCAGCGAGGTTAGGCAAACCAACAACAATATGAATCAAATCCCAAGTTCACCACACTGCTGACCACAGAAAGAAATAACACTCTCATAATTGAGTTTTTAATTACAAATTATCTGTCTGTATTACCTTTTAACCTATTAAAAACACGAAAGTTTACTTTTTAACAGGATAAACCGAGAAAGTTAATTTTTTCTTTTAAAGTTGATTTATTTAAAAACGGAAATTTTAACTACTAAATTATCTTATTTAAATATGTTATTTTTTAAAATACAATATGGATATTAATTAATTATAATGTTTTTTAATGAGGGTATTTCAACCCACGAGGTTACACAAACCCTCAGGGTGCTGGTGTTTTTGAAAAAAAGCTCATTTGTACATTGGGTTCGAATGCAGGGCCACTGAATTGGAATCCAGGATCTTTATATTACAGTGATAAGTGCCTTGACATCACCTAAACCGTTGCAGCCACCGACACCCCTAATTTTAAATTTAATACAATATAAAATGCTGGCGACAGGTGTAAATTCCTAAAACGTTAAAAATGTAAATATGTAATGTATTTACTTTTTTATTTAAAAAAACAAAAAAAAACACGGAAATGTTTTTAACACAAAAAAAGTTAATGTTTTAACCGGTTAAAAAACATTAACTTATAATTTGGTCCGTTTTAAAGAATTATAGGTAAATAAAACACAGATAAAATCTCGCGGTTGTGTTCACAATTGTATTTTGTAAATCTTTACATAGCCAATCTCTTCTTTGTTGGCTTTTCTGCAACACTTCTTTCTAACATTCCAGTGGTTTGATTTTTTTTAAGTAGTACCATTTGTGAGTTTTTAATTTCTTTGAGTGATACTTTATGGAACATGTTGAAAATAAATAAAAATAAATATAATATATAAATAAATAAAATAAATAAACAAAGATTCCTGGCCATGCAAAAGTTCAAAGTATTCAGTACTCGAGCTGTAAATCCAAAATTGTGATTGTTTCTGCAAAAAAATACAGTAGCCCCTTAAAATTTGTGGATATTTGGTACCAGAAAAATTCGAAATAAACGTAATACAAGACATAACAGTGTTTGAACATGTTAATTGTTTGTATTTTTTGATGTGCAAGGACATAAATAACCATTAATTGTTCACAGTTTTGCTGAATAATTAATTTCTTTAAGAATTTAATAAGGATAATCATAAGGATTTGAAATGGCCTCAACATCTCTTTTAAACTTAAAACTTCAATTTAAAGACGGGTCGAAATCCATTGCTTAAGTTTGTCCCTCAAGTTTAAAATTTCCCCGTGCTGTTTTGAAGAAAAGCTTAGGCCTGCATAAAAATTTTTTACAAAATGTAACGTCCAAAATTATTATTTATTCTTTCACCAATGGTCAGGACAGTTTTTTTTCCTGTTTTGGAAGAGGAGGCATTTTGCGACACAGCTTCAACAAACAGAAGAAAGATGGAACAGTATGTTGAAAGAAGGCAAAAGTTTTCTGAGAATCAATTTCAGCCGACAATCCATTTTATAAAGAATTATTTTCTGTATGAAAATAAAACTGTTTAAGCAACTGTTTTTTTTCGTTCGGACTTCTGCAAATGTCAAAACTTTCCTAATTTTTTCATACATGAATAGTGAATATCACAAATGTCAAAACTGCCAGTGTTAAGGGATTACGGTACTGTAATTTTTGAACCGATTTACTAACAACATATGGATGGCTAACAATAGCGAACATACATACGAACTGAAAAAAAAAACCTTAACACAACAAATTCTTCTATAAATGTCAAAGGGCACGGATCTGTAGTAGCAATAGGTTTGACTAGAAAACACAGTTCTAGAAAAAAGCTTTTTGGGATATGATAAAAAGCTATAAGCTTAACAAAAAGCTCTAGATAAAGAGATTGCACATTAGACCAATATTAGTTAAAACTAAACTTACGATATCTGTAGTTGGCCTGTTCTTCTCATCGAGTTGTTTGTTATCGAGCAACTCCTTGACCTTGTCCTCGGGCGAATCGTTGTCCCTCATATCGACGTATATGCTCCTCTTTTCCGATTTCCTCTCGACAGTGAGGTCGTGCGAGAATTTGCATTTCGCGCCTTTCGTGCACTGTCCTTCCTTGAAGAAAGCACATAGTATCGACTTCGGATCCGCACCTGAACGTAAGATAATTATAAAATTGACTATAAAATTTGAGGATTAAAAAAACAACCTTTTTCGACTTTTTGGACTGGTTTGAACAAGAGGTTCAGGTCCTTTTGGTCCTTGGATTTCCCGTCCTTCTTGTCGTCCTGTTGCTTCCTAGGAGGGACGCCTCCGCTTTTCACCTGCTTCTCGACTTGCTGAATGAACTTTTGTTGCTTTGCGCCTTTTTTGTTCTTAAGGCCGAAAGTTTTGTCCTTCAACGAAATTTAAATCTGTGAGTCGTCCCTGGGTTGTCTCCAATGGGCTTTCTTACCTCAATAACTTTCTCCTTCTTCTTCTGGTCGGCTTTCTTGCTCGGCGCCTGGGACTTCGACTTCGGTGGCATTTTTATTTTACGTTTTCTTTCTTCTTATTGACGGCGGAGTCAATTCGATTCCATTTCACGTGAGGCTAAACATGGATTTTACACGATTTTGTATTTTTGCCCTGTGTAACCACAATTTCTTCTCCTGCTCTTCTTGACCTTAATGAGGTTAACTTAAACGTGGTTAGCACAGTCCTAAGCGCCAAAAAAAGAAAACCGCCTCCTTACATTTTTTTAAAAATTCAAGAACGGAATATGAGAACATTTTGGAAAAAAAATTGATCAATTGGTAAAAATTAAGAATTTTAAGCCATTGCTCAAACTTTTGAAAATAAACACTGACGTCATCAAAGGGGAACTGACTCCTTAGTTCATTGCCATGTTTAATGATGGTCAATAGTCTTTTATTTAATCATTTGAACCAAGTAGATTGATCTTGATAGAATTGCAAAAACTTAATACAAAAAGATTTTCTAATTTCAATTACTTTCAAAACAAAAGTCATTTTATTCCAAAAATAAAAATTTCGTGTTTCACAGCAGAGGTCATTTGCTCAAAATTTACAAAACGAACGGAATGACGTCATTAAAGGGAAACTGACTCCTTCGTTCATTGTCATATTTAATGATGGTCAATATTTATTTAATCATTGGAGTCAGTTAGAATGATTAATCTCGATAGAATTGCAAAAACTTAATATAAAAAGATTTTTCTAATTTCAATTTACTTTCAAAACAATGTCATTTTACTCCAAAAATAAAATTTCGTATTTCAAAGCAGAGGTCATTTGCTCAAAATTTACAAAACGAACAGAATGACGTCATTAAAGGGGAACTGTTTCCATTGTTCATTATCATATTTAACGATGGTCAGTAGTCAATTATTTAATCATTTGAACCAGTTAGATTGATTAATCTTGATAGAATTGCAAAAACTTAATTCAAAAAGATTTTTCTAATTTTAATTACTTTCAAAACAAAGTCATTTTATTCCAAAAATAAAATTTCGTGTTTCAAAGCGGAGGTCATTTGCTCAAAATTTACAAAACGAAAGAAAGACGTCATCAAAGGGGAGCTGACTTTAATTAATTGTCATAGTAGTAAAAGATAATTATTTAATTAGTAAGATGCAGAGAAAGGTTGCTCGATGTGTCCCACATAATAGAGGCGTGTCATGCCTTTGCGCCATACAGAGAGCGTGTAGGCATGCCGCCGGAATTAAGAAAGGTTCTCGAGCACTGCAGCGAGTTTCAGGGTCCCCTGTTCCGCTTTTTAGGGGAAATTGTTTTTTTTTAATTGTATATAGTATGTCTTATGTGTTGTGTGTCTATATGTTTTGTCTGTGTGCATGTATTTATTAGCGTGAATGGCGAGGGGTGAGGGTGAAATATAACATCATCATCGCCACTCGAACGTTGAGAGCGTATGAGTGTGTGTTAGGGGTCGATGGCGGAATATTTATAAAAGTACTCCATCGACCCCAATCTAGATTAGTGTAAGTATAGGTCGGTGGAGGAATATCAAGTACTCCACCGACCAAACGGAATGAGTGTATTGTATGAATGTATTTATTTGAATGAATGTAGTGTTTGAAAGTGTAAATAGAATAATATTGACTTAGTTTGGGGCTGAAATGACCTAGATGTCGGAAGCCCAGTAAAAAAAAAAAAAAGATAATTAATTAATTTATATGGGGCACTCTCAATACGACACGCAAGAATGGCACACTTACGCAGAAAACAAACACTTTGAGCCCTGAAGATGATCTCAATAATGATCGAAACGTTGGCACAATAAAGAAAATATTTTTCTGAAACCTATCACACCAGACCGCATCTCACGATTTCTGAATAATTATAATTTATTAACTTTGTAAAGATAATTTGACAGGAAGAAAAATAGGAAATTTATTAGGAAGAGGAATATTACTAATTAAAGAAAAGATACGTACAATAATATTACAAGTAGGAAAAGTTTATATAGTGGAATTGTATTTACAAATAGTTTTTTAAAAATGAAATGTAATTTAGCCAAAAGTAAAAAGTTAGATTGATTTCTTGATAGAATGGCACAAACTTAATACAAAAAGATTTTTCTAATTTCAATTACTTTCAAAACAAAGTCATTTTATTCCAAAAATAAAAAAATCGTGTTTAAAAGCAGAGGTCATTTGCTCAAAATTTACAAAACGAATAGAAAGACGTCATCAAAGGGGAGCTGACTTTAATTAATTGTCATAGTAGTAAAAGATAATTTATTAACTTTGTAAAGATAATTTTATAGGAAGAAAAATAGGAAATTTATTAAGAAAAGGAACATTACTAATTAAAAGAAAGATATGTACAATAATATTACAATTTAGGCAATTGTAATCTAAGTTCGAATCCCGCTCGTGACACTGACTTTTTTATCTCAACTAAAAACCTTAATTAATTGAAAAATTATTATGACTGTTCTATAGTATACTACAATTGTCTGGTTCAACAATGACTATCAAATAATATCTACAGGCATTTCATTAAAATATATCCTTACAACACAAACACCAGAATATTGGCAAATACTTTAATGTTTCGCAATTCAATTTGATATTTCAAATAATTTCTAATTACTTTTGTTTAAATAAATCAGTGTTACGATGTTTTCACAAGGGGTTTTCCTCATTTCTCCAGGCAAATTATTTTAATTGATTAATCAGTTAATCCTTTTAAAGGAGATGTTGACAGACGCCGATCCCGAAATCGACCCCCCCCCCCGTGTTTTTCGACTTTGAACACGCCTGTGTTTTAGAGAGAGGTGGAGTTGTGAATATGCAAAAGAAAACGGGATGAATATGCAGATTTACAAATGGGGTGGTTCGGATTTAAATATGAAATTAATTCCGGCTGGCGGGCGTTTAAAAATATTTTTAAAAAAAAGGAAGAACCCGGAAGCGTTTATGAGATCGACGTGGATGTGCTGGCTTGGTTGATGTGGTCATTTCAAAGCCGGATTAGTTCGAACGGATTTGAATCATATTTACGAACCGGCTGGACAATTTATCTTCTCGTTCCTTGTTATCCTACTAAATTTTTAATTCTACGATAAATACCGGCGATTTACACCAGAATTAGCCAAACGCATTTAAATCTAAAATAAATATTTTTCCCGTTTAAAATATTCAACAATTTTGGCCTTGATCTACAAAATCTGAAATTGTTTTATACTTGGACATTGCCGTTATTTTATTAAACAATTCCATTACTTCGATATTTTATTTTATCGCGATGAAAGCATTTCTGGCTAATTACAAAACCCATTTTCACCTAACGCTGTTTCGGCCTACACTGTAACAATGGAAATTCTTGCAGATTCTCAAGTTTAGTATTTGTTTGCCTACATTTTTCAAAAAAGTATCACAGAAATGATGAATGATGGAGTGAGTGCAGGGTTCAATCCTTTTTTTAAAAAAGATAGTTCCTACTCACAGTAAGTTGTTTTCCAACCATCCGGATTTCGAGCTCTTACCTCATCATCAGATTGAAGGATTGCTACAACCACGTCTCTCGACATGAATTACGAAAGATACTTTTCTCGAGAGACGTGGTTGTAAAAAACCCTTCAACCTGAGCTAAGAGCTCGAAATCCTGATCGTTGAAAAACAACTTACTGTGAGTAGGAACTATCTTTTTTTTAAAAGGATTAAAAAGTAACACTTCGAAAATGCTGTTAGTGGGAACAATACATTATCATATTGCCTATTATGTATTAAACAAATAAGGTTAATAAACAAATAATAGAGTACAATGCGGGTTCTTCAAATTCCCCAATTTAGTTCTTTTTTATTTGACAAATTTTAATAAGTATATCAATTTTGAAAATTTTGTCAGTAGTAAAAATATATATTCTTTATTTATCAATATTTTAGTACGATAAAGTTTATTTGTGTATAGCGGGTAAGGAAGAAAACAGGGTATTAAACATATTTCACTTGTATCAACCGTGGTGCCTTTTGAAAAACTCTTCCACCTTAAAAATAATTCCTGCACCCCGCCCCACGACCAACGGGTTTTATGAAACCTGCACATATGAAATATTTTGGTCTATTGTATTTTTTAATGCATTTATTTTTATCTACAACTGTACATCTATTATATAAAACCAGCAGATTGGATTTCAATTTTTGTTTGTGCCATTATGGGCGTTCTAGAGACCCATTGGCAGCCGCTTTGGATTAATAAAATGATATAAATCCGTTAAGAGGTCTCTTATCAATATTCTTTTCAGACGTTTATGTGGTAATTGCGGGAAATGGAGTAATCGTATTTGTGTGTTAGTGTGATTTTGTCATTTACTATGAAAACGTCTATAATATTTTTTGATAGATTATAAAACTCTTGGCATTTAAAGATCTCTGATAAGCGTGTTATCGTTTTAGTAAAAAGGGGCAGAAACAATTAGTCTGAAAATTTTGGATTGAAAAGTTTGTAATCTTTGAATATTGGAATATTTGGCCGATCCATAAAGCTGGCAACCGTTCATACAAATACATTTGAGTAGCTATGTGTATGTCGAAAGTTTGGATTTTAATTGTAATTTTGATTGCCGGTTGAGTAGGTAATAAAGCGTTTTAAATCGTTTGTTGAGTATCTGTTTTTTTTAATCGTGTATGTTGATTTCAAGTTACTCTTCTATCAAACATAAGTTCTAAATAGTAACTTAGTCGGATTGAGGAACAAGTTCGTTGTATAAATGCTAGAAGTCTCACGACGGAGTGTAAAGGTGATATGTCGTGACTTTACGAGGTTAAACTTTATTTTCCAAAGATTGTTCCATTTTTCAATTGCCGATATGTAGTTTTGTAACATAAGTGAAGCTTGTGTAGAAGAGGGATGATTTGTTAATATGGCGGTGCCATCTCGTATGTGGCGGTAAGTGCATTCTCATTTGTGGCCCTGTTAGAAGTAAAAATTGTGTAAAACAATTGAGGGCATTGACCCTTGTGGCACTACCCACAGGGACACCTTCCTTGTGGGCCCAGTCTAGCCTGACCATCAATCCTGGTGCCTGGGGGTAACCAATGATGGAGGCAAATTTCCCCTTTTACCTTCCTATATCCTTCCTTTTCTAATTTTCTTTTCTCTTCCTTACCCCCTCTGCTTTGGCAGAGGCTTCCTGGGTTAATGAACCTCACCCCTCAGGCAACGGGTAGGGCTTCATATGATCTCCCGGGTGGGTGATCAGTCCCATCATAAATATAATACTAAACCGCGGGAGTAGAGTATCCAAGTGGCTCTAATAATTAAGGTTGGACTCTTGGTGGTCATGGTTTGGTAAACAAACTGTACCTTAGCTGGAGGGTACCGGCCAACCGGAGCCGCAGTTTTGAAATACTTTTGAAAATATTATATACACCATTAATATACTGTAGTTCAATTCAATAAATTTGTACTGACAGGTATTTCCCCGATGATCGCTATCTTTGCCTTGGCCTCGTTCTTGGATAATTGGCTCTCATCCCCTTGGTACAGCCCGTCGTGAGTGTCGAAAGGGTAAAATAGCGTGAGTAAACCTCCCAGTTGAAATTGCTGTTCGTCAAATCTGGGCTTTATGTGAGCCAACCCGGTCGGATAGTGCTGTCTCTTCCAAAAATGTGCAGCCTCCTCCTGCCGGGACAGAAATGTGCGATGATATGAAAGATTTCTACAGGTCATACTCAAGTTCTTCACTTATGATCAAATCGATATCGACATTTGCATGGATATAGTCACCATCTGTTGAACGTCGCACGGTCCCTTTAATCAAGCAGTGTTCCTTGGTTCATTGGAAGATAGCCTTGGGCTCCAGGTTTTTGCTGAGCCCTGGTTTGTTGATGTTTGTCCGAATCCATGAGATATCCTCACATCGGCGAAAACCCCACTTTCGGAGACAGGCCTTACCCATGTCTAAACCTTCTGATGAACCACGCCAAAGAAAAACGAATGCCCTAGATACTGCTATTTCTCCTACATCCAATTCCATAACCTGTTCCCAGCTCCAGAGTTTTGTATTTGTGACTCCCATCGTCCTCTGGTGTCCAAAGGAGGTTCTACGAGTATCACGTCAAATTTCACATTCAAGTATTTCATGCTAAACGTTTCAAGGTCGCATTTTAAAAACATTGGCGGCGTTGCAGTTTGAGCGATCTCATCCTTGAATTTTATTAATTCCCTCAACTTGGGATATTCCTGGAACCTATCGGCGAGACCGACATCCCTGATGAAGTTTTGAGTGCGTTGCCCGGTGTCGACGAAGTGTTGGAAGTAGTCATTATGAGGGTTTGAGATTGTGTTCCTTTGAGAAAGGTTGAAGAGTCTTTGTAAACAACACCATCGCACTCTTCTTCCTTCTCCTTAGCCTGGTCAATTGGCGTAGGCGCTGCTTTGACTTTCTTCTTTGGCGGTTCTTCCACAGACGTACCAAGAGCCAGCCTTAACTGGGCAGCGTTTGAAACCCCGAAGGTCTGGGCGAGGAGCAGCTTCGTTGCGACCGCTCTTTCAGCTCCTTGAGCGTGCTGCTCATTTTGTCGGGCGGCTGTCGCGTCGACGTCGGTTGGACGGGTTGGAAAACTTCTGAACTTAGCATTGCACTAGCTCGCTAGCCAAGGGATGTGACAAGTCCATGCATGTAAAATCTTCCTGGTGATCTCTTTGAGAGCACTGGGCGTCTGAGAAGTCCCCTTGGGGGTAAGTCCAGACGCTTAAGATCCTCATGGGTCTCAACACCCATGAGTAAAGATGGGAACATCTCATCCTTATGGTACACCTGCAAGCATAACTTTTGTCTCAGAAGTCTCCGTACCCTGGTTTACTGCGAAAAATCTCTCCTTAAGGTATGACTATGTAATCAGATAATAGGACTGGGGTAAAAATAATTTTAATTTGTGTAATAATCCCTCATGCTATACTTTGTCGAAGGACTGATACATCTAGAAATAGTCCAGTCGCGTACAGTTTCTTCTCGAGATATAAAGTAATGAAATCTGTAATTCTGTGAAGTTGATGGGTACTGGAATTGTTCCAAGCCAAATTGATGTTCTGGTAAGATGTTGTTTGAAGTTGTTAAGTGGTAAGTTGTTGCTGATGTTGAAAGTTCATTGCTTTGTAGAGAAACCAGCAATGTTTTAAAAAATTGAATGTTTTTTTTTTTAATTGAATTTTATAAACAAAAAATGAAGGCATATACAGGATATACGTTTTAACAATTATCCTGGCTGTTCCTTCTCCGCTCTGTCCCTTCTCTGGGCACCTGGAAGCCTTTCCTTTTGGCCTCACCGTCCCAGGCCCCTTCGGATTTCACGCCGTCGGCCCTTTTTCCTAGGCGACAAAACCAGCCTGTTTTGTCGAGTCGTATGGAGGTCAGATTTGGTGCAATAGTGTGGAGAGGTAGGTGGTGCGTGGGAGGGCGCTAGATCGATCCGGCTCCCTTCCACCTATCAGTCCGCTCTCGGCCGCCCCCCGACCAACAACACTCCGTTTTTCGTCAAAATAAATATATACATATAAACATATATACAGACTATATACATACTATAACCGCGTCTTCCATAACTAGGCTCCGTATTATGAACGTACATCTTCCATTATTCAGCACGAAGATACATAGGTGAGTGAGGTTCTCATCAATTTAAATTTTTTCACCAAATGAAAAACCATACACAAATAAAATATTCCTTTAAGAAAAAAAAGCAACTAAAGTAAAAACAGCATTTTATTTCCTTTTCCCCTGGGATGTACGATGTCACCCGTTGTCTGTTTTGCATAATGCCAGATGACGATTGATCCGATGATTCAATTCGGCATCAGTCACGGTTTTTTGAAGACTTCCCTTTCACCCTTCACCTCCTGCACATTTCAATACCGTGATAGAACAGTAACAACTGTATAAATAAATCAAAAAGGTTCAATACTAATTTTTTTTTAAACCGGGGCGTTTGTATTTTTTAAAATAGTTTCAAGATGTTCAAAATATCTTAAAAATTATCTGGCAATCGTGATTTAACAATAAATAATATTCTTTTAGTAAACATAAGCCATTAAAAAATAAAATAATCAATATTTATTTACAAAGTTCAATTAATAAACAATATGTCTTTTCAGTTTTTTCGAGATTATACTATTTACTTTCTAGATTCCTATATTATTGTTCACCCAATAAAAATAAAATCATTGTTTTATTTTTATTACGAATGTTAAAAAAACTATATTCTTTTAATTATTTAAACTATTTAAAAAATACACTAAGCAGTTTATGCAAATTTTATTTAGGATTTCCCCCAGTAAAATCTACGATTTTAAATTTTCTAAAAAAGTGGCCAAATAATCGTTCAACCTTTGCATAAATTAATAAACAATGTTGATGTATATTTTTTAATAAATGTTAAAGCCCGGGGGAAAAATATTCACCGTCGCCCAGACCGAACGGCGCAGGGTGCTACAGTTCCGCAAGACCTAGGAGATTTGCTGGTTTAGCCTAACTAAAAGTTTTTTGGGGGTGTCGATCTCGTGACCTTTTTTTCCAACTGTCCGAACGTTTTGGTCAGACTTCTGGCATCAAGCGCGTATAGACTTATGATGCCATGCTTTATCATAAGCAATGATTCAGAGCCTAAAAAAGAAGGATAATATGGGATCATCTACACATATCTTAAATTATTCAATGTTTGATAACAACTGGTAAGTGCTTCCCAAGGATTGTTATCCTGGTCTTCTCCAAACTTTTTTACCTCTGGAGGCTTAAGGGTTCTCTCGTTACATCTGCGAATAGAAGCTTTTTCTATTCCTCTATAGTTACATTACTTAGTACAAGGCCTTTCACGTACCTTTTTTAACTACGGTTTGACTCTTTGAGTCTTTTATTAACAGTTCTGAGATAGTTATCCTCAAAATAAACAACAATAATGAAAACAGTTTTACTGCCCTTCTGGATGGCTTGAATAACTAAACGGTACTCTATGTGGCTCAGATCTCAGCTATGAACTTAAACGACTCATTATGACACGAACATAATTAACAAAGACAATATAGAAATTTTTTTATCCGGGGTTGACAAAAAGTAAAAACTAGCTGAAAGCAACATTGAAATGAACCAGGAATTAGGAAGCTTCGTTTGTTGTTAAACAGTGATCTATAATGAGGTAAATAATCCCCGAGGTAACAGAAAATATTACTATAAATTTATTAAAACGTTGGTTAAGGTCAAGTACTATCAGATTTGTAGGGGTTACGATAGATAAATAGATTTGGGAGAATTCAGAGATCCCACTATGCTCTTACATTATTTTTCTGCAAGTATTTTTTTAAATTTAACTAAACAATGATGCAGTTTTTATTATTTCAAATATTGACATGTCCAATGTTGTTTATTATTGGATGAGAAACATAAAATTGGTATACAGTGCAACGTGAATTGGCAAATAGAGTTGGGAGAGAAAGAGAGAAGGAGAAAGAAAAAAGAAAGAGAGAGAGAGAGAGGACAAAAGAGGGTGGGAGAGAGAGAGAGAGGACAAAAGAGGGTGGGAGAGAGAGAGAGAGGACAAAAGAGGGTGGGAGAGAGAGAGAGAGGACAAAAGAGGGTGGGAGATGGATGGAAAAAAGAAGAGAGTGAAGGAGAGGGAAAACGAGAGAGAGGTAGTGAGGCGCGAGAGGAAGAGAGAGTGAGAGTGAGAGAGAAAGAAAGAAAGAGTGAATGAGGGCGATAGAGGGAGAAAGAAAGAAGGAAAGAAAGATTGATTGATTGATTTCCGTTTTATTTACACATCATTCAAAATTTGGTCTCAAGGACCACTCTTACATCTAATGTGAAATTCGATGGTAGATTTCAACGACTACTCTACTTAATCCTAACAAAACTATTTCTTTTTCATACATCATTAATAAATAAAAAACCATATATATAAAATTAACTTGACAAAAAACAAATAAAAATAAAAAAGTTAATTTCTCCTTACTTAGAGAATTATTTACAAAAAAATTTTACAAGTGTAATTGAGCAAGACCAGATATCAAACATTTCTAACAAAAAAACACTATATGAGGTATCATTTTACAAGTAAACATTTATTTACATAAAGAACAAATTTTTTAGATAATTAAAGTAAGATATTTTTAAACTTAAACTATATATGTTTAAATTCATATGAAGAGACGTTTTGTATTTTTAATTTTTATTTACTGTATTTAGTGTACAACTTTTAAACTTATAATCTGTCGTTTTTTTCAGAGAGAGAGAGAGAGAGAGAGAGAGAGAGAGAGAGAGAGAATGAGCGAGAGGAAGGGAGAGGGAGATAATTTTCATTTTAGATAATCAATGAATGAGAGAGAGAAAGAGAAAAAAGGAAGGGAGAAAATTGTAAATTTAGATAGTTAATGAGAGAAGGAGGCAGTGATTAAATTTACCTAATTTTTTTAAGAGCGAGAGGAAGGGAGAGAGAGAAAAAGGGGAAGAAAGAAAGAGAGAGAGAAAGAGGAAGAAAGGGAGAGAAAACGAGAGTAAAGGAAAAAATTGTGAATTAAGATAGTTAATGAGAGAGAGAGAGAGAGAGAGAGAGAGAGAGAGAGAGAGAGAGAGACAGACAGAGAGAGAGAAAGAGAAAGGTAGGAATTAAATTTAGCTAATTATTTTAAGAGCGAGAGAGAAAGAAGGCGAGAGAAAGAGAAAGGGAGAGAAAGGGAGAGAAACCGAGAGGAAAGGAAAAATTGTAAATTAAGGTAGTTAACGAGAGAGAAAGGGAAAGAGAGAGAGAGAGAGAGAGAGAGAGAGAGAGAGAGAGAAAGAGAGTGAGAGAGAGAGAGAGAGAGAGAGAGAGAGAGAGAGAGAGATTCATGTTAACACCGAAATCAACCCTTTGTATTATTTGAGATATTATTATTTTTAGCTGTTTTTATTATTTACTTTCTTAAAAAATCTCTACGTATAAATTTTTGTATAGAAATAACTAATTTTCTACTATGTAAACATAATCCAATGTGAATTTTTAGTTTTAAGAGTACAAGTTTAGTTACCTTACTTAATAAATGGGTCCGCATTCTCACGCTCTGTCCTCAACCCTCTCCGGCCTGATTGTCAATATTGTACACTGTAAATTAACAACAAATTGGGTGTAAAAATAAGAAACGACAATTAAAAATAATATATAGTACGATTAGAAGACCACGATGCCCCAATGGTTCAGACGTCCGACTCGTATTTGCCATGATAGGGGTTCTGGGTTCGAATCCCAACACATCCCACGAAATTTTTATTAGTAATAATAAGCCAAAGGTATTTTAAAGAGGTCTAATCTCGCGTTCGCTACCCTTACGTTTACTTGGAATGTGTTACAAAAATTACTTTACTTTTTTTTAAAGCAAAGATCAATTTGTATTTATTATTAACTTGTCATGAAGGACGGCTAATTGAATCGATTTAATTAATCTTCCTATGGAATGTGAGGTAGAATTTGTTGGTCAAACCTGTTGAAATAAGGTGGAACAGTTAGATTAAACGATTGGACAACAAAGTAAATATACGAGGATAATTAAAATACAAGCGTAAGACTATTATGAAATCACAATGTTAATTATTTAAATTGTTAATTAAAATAATTGGATTTAATAAAATGCTTATGTTTATGTAAGGTACTGATGAAATTTTTTCACCGTTCAAATTAATCAAATTAGGCTAATAAACCAGGAAATAATTTGTACCCAATTTATGAAATAATTTCTTAAAAATAATCCTAGTGAAAAATACATATGTCAATTAGTGTTTTACACGATTTAACAGAATCGTAGAAGGGTAGAATTGTGCCAAGGGTTGTGTGACGTGATCGTACGTGGATTCTCTATGACAACCGGAGACGTTTCGACAATAGAAAAAGCGAGAGGGAGCAAAAGAGGTAGAGATAGAGAGTGATTGAACCCTGGGTGGAAAAATCGCGTGAAAATCACGATTATCCGATTCCCCCATGATTTTGCCATTTTCGGCCAAGCACCCCGGTTCAAAACGGCGAACGACAGGATAAAACAATCGGATTATTTTCATGGATTAACACTATTGAAAAAAAAGTTTTATCCGTTTATAATCATTGATTTTACACAAAGTCTGACAACGTTAGATATTTTTTTTTAACTTACGCTGTAAATTAAAAAATAAACTTCTCAATGGAATTTCTGCCATTAATGGGCTGCGTCAGCTGTTAATTTTTCCTTTGTCTCTCCCCGTACTCGTGACCAGGAAGTGCTGATATACTGCCTCCCACCCCGCCGCACAAAGCCCGGAGAGACTTCTTTTTTTTATTAATGTTATTTATTGCTTTTTGATATTTTCCGGCTCATTCATCATTTTACGTTTCATGCATAGAAAGTTTTTTTTAAATTTTAAGATAATGAATCCATGTGTAAACGTTTTTGTGTTTATGTTTTTCATATTCAGTAAATTTGTATATGATTTTCTCCATCGAAATATTTTTCTAATACTCAACTAGTATTTTGATAGTTCTACAATAAATTATTAATGTAAATAGCTAGCAACTCAAAACAAATCCGGAACTATATAAATATCTCATTATTTCTCTCTCTCTCTCTCTCTTTCTCTCTCTCTCTCTCTCTCTCTCTCTCTCTCTCTCTCTCTCTCTTTTTCTATCTTTCTTTATATCAATCCTATTAATCTATAGAGGGTGTATCAACTTCTACACCCCACCCATTTAATACATATTTCCAATTTTATAGAAAAGATAAAATAAAATGAAAGGTAATATCATAACTCGGTCAAAAAAAGCGATAACATATTTTTTCTTGCAAGAGAAAAAAATCGGGCATATCTCAGAAATGGCCAATCCTATCACAATTTTACTTTCAGTAAAAGTGGTATGAAGTAATGTTTAGAATCGAATTGTACAATAAAAATATGGGATTCTCATTAAAAATAACAAAGTTAGTGTCATTTCCCAGCTACATGAGAAAGTTGCGTTAAATCTGTTACCACCAATCGATTCCTAGCTAAAATAACTTGGGGTTTGTAAAAGACAATTTTTTCTAATGTTAATCTTTTCCGAATTAAATGGATGAAATATAGAAGTTGATACACTCTGTACATTTAACTATGTTTCTATCTATCTACTCTTACTGTCCCACTCTCACTTTTTCTCCCTCACATTCTCTTTTTCTTTGTCTCTCTCTCTCTCTCTCTCCTCTTTCTTTCTCACTCTCTCTCTTTCTTTTTTTCTTTCAATCACTCTGTTTTTCTCCTACTGTATCCACTCTCCTCACTCTTTCTCTCTTTCTTATTTTCCCTCTACCTATCTATCCATCCCTATTTCCCCAGTAAATTAAACTTTAGATGTTAATAGTATGTATGGCAAGATTTATGATCACGGCGCATAAGGCTATAATTTCTGAAAACCGGATTGCATTGCGGGTTTAGTAAGTCGTAGCGCCGTTTTCTAAAAGCAAAACTGCGACTTCTAGTCATTCCTTTGAAATTAAATCGGCCATGAATCTTTCATTAAAAGCTCAATCACTTCCTAATGTCAATTTCGGAATTTAGCCATTAAATTTTAAGAAAGAATCTTTGGCGTATGTACCATATGTGATCTGTCGTTGGTTCTTTTAAGCTGTGTATTCCACGTTTTTGTTACTCTTGATGTCGCTGGGTCACAGCTTTAATATTAAAAGTATGTTTCCAGGAATGACATTTTTGTAGGTATCTAGCCAGACAAACAAAATAAAGATCTTATTTATAAAATCTTTTACAACTCTTAAACAAAATAAAAATCTTTTAACATAAATGATTGTAAACTAGTTAGATAATACAATAATATGATCGATAATTGCATAATTTAGATTCAATTAGTATTCCTACCTAGGGTCTGTTTATTTCCAATTGATCATTATCGAATTTTCTTAAAATTGATGGGTTTGTAATGATTACCGGATTGTATTGCACTAACACATTTTCCATTTCATTAATAGCCGACTGATGGTTAGGTTGATTAAAGGCTGCTTAATCAGCAAGGCTTGTTATAAACCCTTAGGGTAATCGAACAAAGTTTGAAAATACGATTTTTCTTTTTTGAAATTCATATTTATAAAGAACACGGTTGGAACCGATGAGAAATTCTTAAAGGTGTTAGCCAACCTTTCCCCCCAAGCAGTTGGTAATTTTTCACCAGCGGGGCTTTATTAGGCCGGTAGAAGTTTTGTCTCTCCCTGGCGTGGAAAGTTACAGCATCTGTGAGAAAAACAACTGGAATTGGCTCCAACCCCCTTTGTACTTAATCACCTTTTAAGTACCCTGTACGAAATCCACCCCGGCGGTCTTATATCCTTAAGAAAAACACACCGGATAAACAGAAAAAAATAAGTCAGTAACGTCTACACCGGTGAATATTTCACGTGGCGGTTTGCAATTCCAGAGGGAAGGAGGGATTTCTCAATTTCTTTAAAAATGCAAGCGGGTGTTAAGTTCGACAGCCGGCCCTTAGCCATTCCTAGAGCAGGATTTTATTTAAGAAAAGAGAAAAAAAGAAACTGTAGGGTTTGATTGTGTCGAGTTATTTTTTATACATGCTTTCGGATAAAACGTGGCATAACTGAGTACAGACTGTGCCCATTTTTTTAAAAAAAGGTTTTGGCTTACGTAAATGCACCACCATGGAGCCTGTATGCGTTTTTTTTGTTTGGAAAGCAAGTATTTGCTTCCTTGTTATATTTCCAAGAGAACTATAGTAAAAAATCGAATATTATAAATGAAATTTTGTTGTTCGCTTCGCTCTGAGGTCTGTGCAAATCGATCCGTGACCGGCTCATCCACGTATATATATAAACTAGATCTATATATATATATATATATATATGTATATATATACATATAAACTAGATCTATATTAATCCGACAAGAGAAAAAATATGCTGGTCGGATATGGACAAATCTCTTTCTCGCCCCCTCCCCCTCTCACTCTCACTCTCTCTCAAAATCTCTCTAAATATTTTTCTATCTCTTTTGTAAATTAAACTTATAAATAAACGATAATAACGACAATTGTAAGATTTATTAAAGATGGCGGCGTGAAAGACATCCATTCTTGAAGACTGGGCTATTTTACGTGTTTAGTACGTTGTCGCGCCGTCATTACGGAAAAATACGATTTTTCCCATTAATTGAAATTAATTTGGCCAATACTCCTTTATTAACAGCTTTCCACGATCTTTATGATTTTCGATTAAATATATAAAAATAAATTTATCAGGAACCTATTTCTTTAACTATTTATCTCAATTTGTGTACTTTCTGCACTCAATTTGTCTCTGTCCTTGTCTGTTGGTATGTCTATCTATTTTTCTCTTCTGCTATCTGTCTTTTTCTCACTCTAGTTCTTATCTAATTATCTTTATTTTTTCAATTCGTGTTATTCATTTTAAATATTTCAAAATTATTTTATTCATTTTCTCTCTCTCCCTGTTCTCTTACTGATTCATCTGTACTCTTACTGTCTTTTCTAACTCTATGAACGTCTTCTCCGCTATCTACTTTTCAGTTATCTTTTTCCACTCAAACCTTAGAATTAAGTTTATAGTTTTGTTGACGATGAGGATTGATTTTCATATGAGTACAATTATTTTAAAAAAAATTATTTATGTGACATCTTTCACTGTTTTGCCTTCGTAGTTTTCCGATTGTGTTCGTTGTTTTCGGTGCTGTTTAAATGCCTAATTTTTTAAGTGGATGCGTTATTTTTCGTTGGTCTATCCCTGGAGTCTGTGGAGAAAGAACATTCTGTTTTGTTAGTTCTATAGTCTGTAATGAATTTTAGTAATAATCCTTTTTTTAAACATAAAATAACTTACGGATTGTATGAAATGTGAGATCGTAAAGTAAAATTTATACTCAAAAAAATTAAATAGAAAATAATTGGGGTTTTACAAGACCATATGAAAATTTATAAATTTATTTATTTATAAAACAAATCTAAGAATTATAAATAATATAAAGTAATATATAAAACCAAAAGATTCGTCTTTAAATTTGAGATAACCTAAAAACTATACGAAAAAATTACAATAAAATTTATGATTTTATAAAATAAAATATAAAACTTAAGGCATTTTCTTTTAATTTGAAGTATATTTTTAAATTTCAATTTGATTACGATTTTTTAAAAATAGAAAAGAATTTTTCATTTTAATATGTAATTTTGCATTAATTGTGAAAAATTTTCATATGACATTAAAGACCCCAATTTTATTTTAAAAAAGTCACATTAAAAGAATCATTTGTTTTTATATTTAATTTTTTACTTTTGACTGTAATGAATTTTCGTGTGGTCTTCTAAAAGTCCAATTATTTTTAATAAAGTAAACAAATTCTTAAATATACAGGAATTTTAATTTACATACTTTCATTTCGTACAGTCTCTTAAGATTTTTGAAAGAGGACGTGAAAGAAAGAGTTAATTTTCAATTAAAAATGGTTAACTCGAAGTTTGAAAAAGTTGAAAAGGGTTATTGTGAACTTACGAAGGCTTTATTTAGTACAATAAAGGGATAACTTCAAATTTAAAAAAAGCAGGAAAAAAGGTTAATTTAAATCTGTATATCAAATAATATTAGATTAACACATGCTATAAAGAAAGGATGGGTAGTTTTGAGAAAAATGGGGCACTCAACAATATGTAAAAATAAAAATAATTAATGACCTATTTTTTATAGAATGTATGGTTGAGTTGAAAAATTAGTGTCACGAACTGGACTCGAACACACGACACTTGATCAGTACCCTGGCGGTTCTACCACTTGAGTTATTGTGACTTGACTTTTTCAACTCAAACATACGTTGTATACAAACTAATAAATAAATTAAAATAATTATTTTGGTAAATAGGACCGACTAAAACATATATAGAAACAACGTGAGGTAGATGTTTGTCGGCTCTCTCAGGGGAGAAAAAACTCGCCGCAAAGAGTAAATCTAAGAGAATTCTCCCAATTTGACGTGTTATCTGTTGGCTGTGATGTCTGAGATACGGAAAAGTTGGAAGTTCAACAGGTGACTTCTAGCCAAATGGTCAAAGATTGGGGGTCTTTTTATTTTATTTATTGTCGGTGAAAAAAAATTCAGAATCGAATGAATTTTGAGAATTCTGTGTCACGAGAGGCATTTTACTTCTCTCTCGCAAAAACCGTCGGCTAATTTCTTTCCTACCTGGCCCGCATTAGCCCGGAGAATGTGCGTGTCGAACTCTCACCCCTTTCCGAAAATAAACCAAACACCGATATTTAAAACGTCCTCCCGACCGGGTTGTTTGCCTTTCCATCTGTGCAGATTTTCTGCCGGAGTGTAAATATTGAAGAGTGTTAACAGCCTACGAAATCCTCGACAATAATCGTCGTGTGTAAAGAGGGAAAGATTTGCAAAACCTCGCGTTTTGAAAGCGGAAATCCAATCAATTTCAGAGCAAACGGAACTTCTTGAAATAACATTAAGTTTAAGAAATCAATCCCTCTGTATTGTAAATTAAATTACTGATATTTCCATTAATAAACAGGGGTTTACTGCTAAATAGAAAATAAAATTTGACAAATATTTGCACTGTCATATTTTATTCATTATAATCTAAATATAACTAATCAAACATTTCAGTATCGATTTTTGTAAATGGGCTTGGTTAAAGATAAACTTGTGCATCTACATAAAGTCAGTCTTTTCAATTATTCATGTCGTAAAAAATATTATTAACTTCGGCCAAACGTCAAACGACATACGGCCAGGGCGATGAGTCGGATTAAATTTAAATTAGACAAACAGTTACAAATGTTTCGCACCTGGATCGGAAGTGAATTAGTGCTGACGTGAAATGTTGGATGTCGAAACCTGCCCTAACGCGCCCCCCCCGCTCCAGGACCCGAAACAGCTAATCCTTAACCCTCCCTTCGTCGGCAATACAGTCGACACCTGGTAATCATCAATTAAATCCGTTTACCATGGTCCGAGTCTAATTTCACACAGAATTTCCGACGAAACTTCGGACATTGAATTGTGACGTGTGTGGATGGACTTTGAACTTTTTATAAATAAGACGATCAACATAGATTGTTAATAATAATAACCACTATTAATAAGCTAAAGTTATTTATTTAGATGCTTTTTCTTGTAGTTGTTTATTTTCACTCCATTCGTTATATACTACAATATATGACTATTTTTTCGCCTAATTCTCACTCTCTCTCTCTCTCTCTCTCTCTCTCTCTCTCTCTCTTCCTCCCTCCCTCTTTCTCTTCCTCCCTCTTTCTCTCACTCAAACTCCAGACAATTTAAAAATTAATGATGTGAAATGTTTGTTTTAATTCACGGCGTGAAAGACTACCTTTCTGAAAGACCGAACTGCTTTGAGGGTTTAGTAGGTTCTAGCGTCGTGATTTAAAAACTACATTGAAACGAAATCGACTGAAAATCTTTTATTAATAAATCCTTGGTCTTTATTATATTTTATATACTTTGTTCCTATGTTGCTTAATTTTCTGAAGATACAGCCCGTGTATACCATGATTAACTCTGGGTCTTGTTGATTCCTTAAACAATACCTCCTTTTATCGTCATGAAACCTAAGATTCAGATTTATAAAAAACACCTGTGTGTAATTCTTTATTGTCTTTACAGCATTTTTCTCAAATCGTACCCCAGAGAAATAGGAAAAGATAAAAATAATAAATAGCCCGTTTAGCGAGAATAATTGAGTGATCTCTCACCCAGAAAAATGTAGTTTCAACCCCTTTACATTTTCCTAGTTCAAGGATTCTTTTGGTTACATAACCCAAATTAACTATAGACATATTTAATTTTTATACGTTTTAAATTGTCTAGGGACCTTTTAGGATTCGACATTATTTGAATCTTTTCTAAATTCAAATTGTATTTTATATCTGTATTCAACGAATTTAAAAATGACAATGTTGGCCAAAAAAGGCTTAAGTATGTTGGATGTTATCTTATCTGATTTCTCTCTTGCTGTAGATCAAACTAGGAATACTGTACTCTTTCCCTCAGTCTTTGAAAATCAACTGAGCTCATTGGAAAATTGACATTATATACGAAATGAAAAATGAATTAACAGGCAGAAATAGTTTTGCAACCTTTAGTTACTTTATAGTTTTTCAAATTCAAAATCAAACACTTGTCTAACATGAAAATACAGGGATGGAGAAAATCCAATGGTCTTTATATATGCATTCATAAGAGAAGAAAAATTATGTTTTCCAAAATGTCATTATTTATCGTTTAATAAAAACGTCTTTATTCATATAAAATACAAAAATTGTTTAAATTTTTTTCATAAATATTTTTAGATTTTCTTTTTACATTTCTTTTATTTAACTATATATATATTACAAAAACTGTTGCCATGGGCAAAGGATCACTGACTTTACTGAAACATTTTGGTGATACTAGGTAAAAAAATATTAGACACGTGTCCTAGCCCTTTTGCCAATAGTTCCTAGGAACCGACAAAGTTTGAAAAGTAATTTGGATAATTTTATGAACATGTTTTTCTGTCATTGCTGTTCATAAATTTCGTGATTATTATATACCAGTCGGTTTGTTTTAATTTTATAAATCTAGGATAAGAAAATAACATGTAAGATCTTATTAAATGAGATTAGATTTATGAAAAGTTACAAAAACAAAAATACTCTTCCAGCAAAATAGGGTCAAAAAAGATTCTTTGGAAAAAAACTCGTTTTAAGCACTTTTTTATGATACAGCAGATTTTCATGACAAAGAAAAATAGTTGGGGTAGATTAGCTCGAGGTGTTTTTTTTAATTTATTCTTATTTCGAGTGTCCTGGTATTACTTGAAAATTTATAGTCCCACTCAATTTTATCCAAATTAAAAATGTATACAAGCGTTGTAAAGCAGAATATTTCTTGTTTCAATCTGAGAATGACGTTTAGAATTTCCGTCATTACAAGCAATAATAATAATTATGAAATCAACAAAAACACCGCAGGACTCATGCTGTTTTTCTCAAAAATTCATGTTTTTTTGCAGTATTACCTGTAATGGCACATAAAACCATTAGAAAGCCCAAAATATTATCCTTCAAGCTATCTTAAAAACACTTAGTTTTTAGATTATTATAAGTGAGAAAAATAATTATAAAATCAACAAAAACACCTCGACTAGAAACAGAGCTAAAATAAAACTCTCCGTTCTATTTTATTTATTAACGTTTGTGCTATTAGTAGGGGTAGTTTGTAAGGCCCGGTCTAATTTCCGGTAGATCGGTTGAGTTGTTTCAAATTTACAACTATTTTTGTTATTTTTGAAAAAAAATCTGAGGCTGGGCGAAAAAAGTTTTTTTTTAACTTCTCAAAAATTTGTAATCAGAAGTTTAAAATTTAACCTTAAGTGACGGTTGCTTGCTCAAATTATGTTTTTCGATATCTACAAAGTTGATGGTCGTTTTTTGAACTCTTTACATATTCAATAAAATAAACATTTTTTTCGTAAAATCATATTTTTTTTTTAAATTAATCGATTTTCAAATGGCTTCAATTTTTTTTTGAAAATTCTAAAAATAGTGATAACTTTTAAGAAACTCACCGGTCAATAGAAAACTTTACTGACGTTTAGTCGCTTAAACCTTACATGTACTTGCATAACAGACAATAAATCTGAAGTTGTAAAATAAAACATTTGGGGAGTTTCTGTTGGTTTCGCTCTTACTTTGTTAGTTATAATTGCATAAAAACTTATCATTCTTAATTTAGTATAAAAGTAAATAAAAACAAACTTTCCAGCAGATGTAAAAACTTTGAATAAGGATAAAGTTCATTCGAGTTATGCATTATTATGTACACACGGAAATCAGAGGTGGAAAATTCGTCCCGGTTAAACCATCTCAAAAATAATTGATTTGCCATGAAAATTCGTATTTAAGTATTTTCAAGGGAAACGAATTTCTATTTGATTTTTCAAAACTTCGACTGGGTATGTAACGACCTTGACATATATATATATATATATATATATATATATATATAAAGACAGAAAACTACTTTTACAAAAATTTAATATTAAAAAATATTTAACAATTTTAATTCTTCTTAATTCCTATTCACTACATTATATACGCACATCTTTTTATTCATTGATTGAACTTTTTTCATTTTTTTCTTTTTTTAATAGAGAGAAAGTATGAGCTCTCATTTAGGGTTTTTATTTTTTATATTACCAAAACAATAATTTATTTAATAATAGAGATTATGAGTTATACTTTTCATATCGTAATATTTTAAAATGCGAATAAATATATTTTTAAATAATCTATTTGAATGACGCTTTGATGGTGGACTGAATTTTCTATTTTGAAATAAATGGATTCCTTCCACTTCCTGAAGTGTAATTGTGAATTTATTGGTTAAAAATGTATTCCCTTTCTTTTTATTAAACCGAGATCTATCGACTATCGATAAACAATCGTTTTCCGATCGGCAGAGGGCGACGGGGTGCGATAAATCGGAGGGGGAGGACCCTCTCGAATAACTCACCCATTTTTTTGTTTTTTATAAAACGGCGAAGACATTATCTCGAGACGGTCTGGGTGAAGTTTTCGAACAATTGCCCATTTTCAACGTTGGCTTTATAAATAGGCGAGACAAGGTCGAAAACCGTCAATTTACGATCAAGTAGGTTGAACGTGGCAACCCCATGACCTTTGACACGCTCCGGCGAATTTCCTTAAGGAGGAAAATATCAACATCAATTTTCCACCCCCAAGGAAGGGAAAAACCCGGCCGGTAAACGTTTACGACGGATTCGAATAGGGAATTACTTTTCTGGAGATCTGCCGATTTTGCAATGTAAATAAACAAAACTCCTCCCCCTTTCGAACCTTATACTAAATTATTAATTTATTCAAATTCTTAAAAATTTATTTCATCCGGTTTTTACCTCGGTGGAAATCTTGAAATTTGGCAGAAGTGGAACTTGTATGTATTGAAATTTTTCCAAATCCTGTTTTACGTAAAAAAAAGATAACCCCAAATAATTCTAATTATTTTAAAAAGTTAAGGAATTATTTATTTACAACATTTAGTTAACCAAACCTCTTACTGTTTACAATTCCAAACACATCTTAAGGAATTAACGACTTTTGTTGTTATAAACACTCACCGAATGCACAAAGAAAAAGTATCCCTGGACTGTGACTAAAATAATCTTACGAAAGATTAAAAACGTGATTCTTCTCCTATAAAAAAAAAGTTTCCATGTTTTTCTCC
The DNA here is from genome assembly GCF_000648675.2 of Cimex lectularius. Lineage (NCBI taxonomy): Eukaryota > Metazoa > Arthropoda > Insecta > Hemiptera > Cimicidae > Cimex > Cimex lectularius. The sequence goes on along the minus strand of NW_019392974.1, from coordinate 282,673 downwards.
TACATGTCTCGAGCTTTACATTTCGTCCCTGGAGAACTCCCAGCTTGAAAGATCCTTATAAGATCTTTTCACTCCCTGTTGTCTTTATCTGTTTGTTACATCCAAAATTATTTCGGGTCAGAGCAAACTTATCCCGGTAGCTCGTCGGGATGGGGGTAAGACTGGAGAGACAATTTACAAAATAAAAAAAAATCAAATAAACAAAAAAAGTAGATTAATAAGGAGGGAAAGAAAAAAAAGAAAAATGAGAATCCGCTTAACAATGGGACGATTTATTATTCCTGAACAGAGTAAAATTAAAATAGGTACTTTGTTTCCGTAATGAGCTATAAAATAAACTATAAACAAGATCTGGACTAACTTAAAAAAAATTGAAACTTAATAATCTAAATTAACAATAATATATCGTTAAAACTAAAACAAACAAAAATTCCTTTTTAGTCTTTTCCGTAAATCAAAATTTCACTTCGGAATCGTTGATCCAGCCACAACCATCCGCCGAGTTCTCCTGGGTTCCAGTCCTGCCGAAATCCACTCCAAAAAAAGAGAAAATCTCCGGAGAATCGGGGCCGCCTCTATATCCTTTCAGAAAACCACGAACGGACAGTCCTCGCTCGTCGCCGTAGTCTGGTGAGGAAGGGGCCCGGTGGAAATTCCAAAAATGGAAATACCCACGAAGAAAAATCCGGACGAGCCGTTTTCCGGAGAATCTCTATCAGTTGCCAACTCCTAGGTGTTTACCGAACTCTTCTCCTCGGCGACCTCTGGCTCGGTCCAAGCGATCGCGTTATCGCTTAATCCCCGGCACTAAATACACACTCTTAATAATAACACTCATTGTTGATTTTCACCAATTTCCTACTTACACTGGTTTTTTAATTAATAATAAAAACTTATCCATCTTATAACCAGGTTACATACCTCCTTACAAGAAAAGGAAGCTGATCGAGGCGAGAAAATAAAAATTTGATTTTGTAGCAAAAAAACACACTTTTCTCTCTTACAATCATGACATTAGAAAACCTATTTTTTGTCACATGTTATCCCTAAAACTAAACTAAAAGCAAATAAACTCGACTTATAACTTATAACTTACAGAAACCTAACCTACATGCTCTAGAACAAAGGTCCCTTTTGACTTAACCACTTAGGTATTCAATGTTCCCAGAAAATTTATTATTATCGCAACCATTCTAGGACAAAGTTAAGAGAAAAAAAAGCTCGTTATTCTCCCTAAAAACAAATCAGACCCTCTCGATAAAATTACCGCGAGACGAAGGCAATTTCATTTCCTCCCCCCTCGTTTAGCATACAATGGCATTATAAATAGTGTCCGTTCCAATCCCCCGGTAGGGTTGGTGAAACTTTGCCGATGATTACTACGCATTCCGCAGTTCCGTTTCTCAACTTCTCCATTCTTATTCGGCGGGGGGAAAGGAAGTAAGGGTTGAAAAGAAACTTTTCTCGTCTCCCCGGTAGCAATCGCCCTCCTGAATACCAAAGGATTCGTCCGTCGAATTGAGTTACTGACACTTTTCCCACTCTTAACGCAATGTTAGGACCTTAATGAAAGTGTTACGATAAAGTTTCCTTCCTCTCGGTTTGTACAAACCTTTTGGTTCTTCTAACATAAAAAACAGGGAGGTGAATTTTCGTTTTTTGGGCGTGTTTCCATATGTACAATTTACTCAAAGCTGATAATAAAAAATTCAACGATGATAATTTATTTTTTATGATTTAAAGAGTAATAAATTAAAATATTAATGAAGTGAGAGATAAAAGAAGAAATATCAATATAAAGACAAATCGAAAATAATTTTTCAGTTTAAAAGGTCTGCACGGCACTGAGAGTATACCTTAACCGCAACACAGATTGCCGTTCCGAAACTGTAGACCTTCAGCGCCGTGATGACTTCATCCAATTTTAAATTAATTATTCGTTTATTTATAATATATTTGGATGATTAATAATAAATCATCAAGCATTGAATTAAAAGACGTAATTAAATGACGTTGTTACAGCTCCAAATTGGCAGGTAAATTGTAAATTGCGGGAGTAAGTAAAAAAAAAACCGAATGTATAAATTTCATGGGACGAAAAGGAAGAAATAATAAAAAAGGCAAAGTCAAGCGAAGATTTGTTAAAAATAGGACGACGAAATAAAGAAAAAAAAGCCATTGATAAATTGAAAAAATTAAATGAAAACTCCCCAGCCCAGGAGTAGAGGGGAAAACCCAATCAAAAATTACAACTCACACTGAATCCTAAATGATCACACAGAGAGTTGGTGTGTTCAATTAAAAAAATAAATCATAACAAACAAAATAAAACCTATAATTAAAAAATGGACCAATTAAAACATTCTTCCAACAATTAATTAAATTTAATAAAACTAATGGTTGTTATTAACAAACAATTTAGGCCAAAAAACTAACATAAATATGCACTCTGCGCTACTTAAGAACTAAAGAAATAAAAAATGTAAAAAAAGCACAGTTCAAGTAGAACAGAGAAAAAACACTTGCTCGACGTGGACGATTTTTTCCTCGCGACGTCGGTGAGAAAGTTGTCCTTCTTTTTGCTTTTCCCTTCCGGGTATCCATCCTGATCCGACGTCCAGGATGACTTTGGCAGAGACTCGGACTCATCGCCGTCTCCTTGGTTTCACTCATCTATCCTTACTGTGAAGGGAGATTAACGGATGGGAGATTCGTTCTCCTTTTTACATTTCCCTTCCTGTAACCATTCCGATACACCGTCCAGGATAGCTATGGCAGTCCATGAAAAGACGAACCGCCGATATTCACTATGCGTCTGTCTCGGGCCTACCGGACTGACTCGCCTATCCTTACTCGTCCCGGACGATGGGAGATTCATCCTCCTTTTTACATTTCCCTTCCGGGTATCCGTCCTGACCCCTCTTCCAGGATGGCTTCGGAAGCCCATGAGGAGGAAAATCCGACGAAATTCCATTTCCCAGATCTTCACCTCGGCCCTACCTGACACGACTTTTCTTATGTCGTTACCCCCTGGTCTCGTTCCACTCCACATCAGCTCTTTCACACTTCGACGGCGCTCCACACCTCCACTATATTTGTCATACAGTACCTGCGAATATTAGATGTAAATCGTGCTTATTTAGTTCGTTAGAAAATATTTTTCCCTTGTAATCATCAGGGTCTGCTCTGTCACCTTTCTTGAACAATACAATTTATTTTTTATTATTATTAAACAATACATATAAGTGAAGTATGCCCAGCCATATTTAAAAGTCTACCGGCTCGTTCTTTTACATTTTGAATTTTTACAGCAGTTTTGTCTATAAGTTACGCAGAATATAAATATACCTTATTAGATAATACAATATTAATTCGAAAAAAAGTAAAAATCTTATTCGCCCCAGGTTTTTTTTGAGGCAGAGCATTTACAACGTTTATAATTAAGGTAATAAACTCCCAAGTGATGAGGATGTTGAGTCTTAATAGAAAGTGAGTTTCTTTAATTTAGTTAGAATTTTTTTAATGTTTTACCAGAAATAATTACGTTTAAAATTTGTTAATGTTCTCAATTAGCCAGCATTTTAGGTTAGATTTTTTTTTATTCCGCATTCATTCGTCCTTACAGATTGAGGGATTTTGTTAAATAAATGATAAATAAATAAGGCTATAACTTAAGCATCTCTCACCATATTTTTTACTTGGAGTATATAAGTAAAATAAATCTGCATTTTTTGTTAATTTATTTTTTTATTTACATTTTCTATAATCTAAGTTCCCCTTGAACATTATAATAATCTTGAAGACATGAAATTGTTTGGGAGTAAAGTTTGACATATTTTGAGGTTATTTATATTGTTATTGTTATGAAATATATTCCTAAGTGTTCCTTTGAGTAAAGTATTTATTTTATTTAAAAGACAATTGGCTGCTACAGCATAGCTTTCTGCTCCTGATCGAATTAACGATTCACAAATGGTTTTATATACCATAATAATGGTGCCAGGTGAAAATCATGATAAAAGAAAGATGGCAGCGTCAGTGAACGGGGTCGTTGCAATCAAGAGAACGACCGGTAGATGGCCCTCAGAGAGCTTGAGCAGGAGACGAGGGATCGTCCTTACCCGACTGAGGATTGGCCATACGCGATTGCCGCACGGGCACCTGCTCTTGTGCCAAAGCCCGCGCAGGTGCCTCTTATGTAGAGAAAGGTTGACACAATAGAGGCGTGCCAGGCCATGGCTCCATACAGAGAGCGTGTAGGCATGCCGCCGGATTTAAGAATGGTTCACGGACACGGGAGCGAGTTTCAGGGTCTACTGTTCCGCTTTTTGAGGGAATTGGGGATTTTTATTGTATATAGAAGTTAAGTTTTGGATTTCTGTGTCTTGTATGAGTGAATGTATTTATCGGTTTGAATGGGGAGGGGCTGATGGCGAAGTAGCTTCTCCATCGCCTCTCAGGTTGTGTCAATGACTTGGGCTGATGGCAGAAATTTTATAAAAATACCCCATCGACCCCAAATTAGATTAGTTTATTGTAGTGAACAGGTAGATGGAGGAAGATCGAGTACTCCATCTACCAAACAGTACGAGTGCGAACAATGTTTATATGTATGAATGTATTTATTGGTGTGATGGTGCATAGGGTGTGTAGTGGTATTTTGTTGATGCTTCGGGGCTGACATGATCAAGCTGTCGGATGCCCCTGTCAAACAAAAAACAAAGATAATAATAATTCGATTAGGTTTCGTGTTCAGATTGACCAATTAAATTATTTTCGATTTATTAAGGTTTTGGTTGAGATAAAAAAGCCAGTGTCACAAGCGGGATTCGAACCCACGACCTTCGGCTAAATACGCCGCTGCTCTACCACTTGAGCTATCGAGGTCAACCCTACTTTTTTCCCCTCCTTTTTGCCTGTTTTCAAATATCGTGTAATCTATTTGATTCTGCGCGACAAATGAAATGGCCACGGAGAGGTTTAGTGAAGTATACTTCATTTTCCAAGTTGAGGAAAGGTCGGCTTGAGATGGAAAGTTAGTGTCTGAGTAGATCGAGGTCACGATAGCTCAAGTGGTAGAACAGCGGCGTATTTAGCCGAAGGCCGTGGGTTCGAATCTCGCTTGTGAAACTGGCTTTTTTATCTCAACCAAAACCTTAATTAATTGAAAATAATAATAATAATGGTACCTTGGGTAAGGCAGTGACTCAAATGATAAATCATTGCACTACGTATTCTTAGTATTTTTGCAAATACAAACAATGTTGTTCCCGGGATAAGCATTCATCCAATATTATTCCCAAATAGATTATTCTTGAAACAATCTTTAATTTTGGACAGTCACATGCACGGTTATTACTAATCAGGCAGTCACAAGGGTGGTATATTAATTTACTTTTGTCGTTGTTAACCAAATTTATATGAGGGTGGCCCAGAATCCCATCACCAGAGTTTTTTGTGATTAAATATTAATTCAACTTGAACAAAAGGATCTTCAGTGAGGTCACAACAAAAAACGACAGTTCTTTAAGTTTTTGCTTAACGAACGACGATTATATTTTCATCATCAGGGCCTATTTATTGAGTATTGTACCAAAAGAATATAAAATGGAAATCCTTACATACTTAAACTCATAGCAGGAATCATTAAAATTTACAATAGAGGAGGAGGTGGATAATAAACTGCCAAACCTGGATCTCTTGATCATGAGAAGTGAAACGGGTCAATTAAAAACAAATTGGTACAAGAAGCCAATAATCAGGATGATATTTCGATTTCAATCCATCTCATTCGTCGTCATTGAAAATAAATTGCGTCAAGAACCTGATAGACAGGGTGTTTGGTCTTAGTAACGTTGAATTCTTATGAGGACTTGGGAATTGCATACAAATATAAAAACAATTTAAAAATTCTGCATGCGAAGCTGAAAGCAAAGGAACCAGTGGGCTCGCAATGCAATGTGGTTTATCGGGTATCTTGTGGGGGTTGTAATATGCAGTAAGTGGGACAAACCAAACAAAAGTTATGAACCAACGGATGAACCAACACAGTTTGGATTGTGAGAACAAAAAAAGAACTTTTTGGACTCACAGTCCATGCAATTGACAGTGGTCAGTTTTTCAAGTTTGATTCACCAAAGGTCTTGGCGAGGGAATCAAACTTGGAAAAGAGACTACTGGCAGGAAAACTATATATCAGTGTTACCCCAAGTACGTGCAATGTGCAAACGGATAGATTGGGCTCCATTTCGGTTTATGATGGTCTCATAAACACATACAGTTTTGCATAAAGTTATGTGTAACCGAGGTAACCTATAGGACCACTTTGTGGTTTTAAATAATTTTTTAAATTTTTATATTATATTGTTTTATTGTTTTTAATTATTTCCATACTGTTCATTGTTTAGATACTGAGCTTCACCTAATTTTAATTAATCTTATTATAAATGCAGTTTCTTGCTCTCCAGATATATTTCAACACTCATCGAGGTAAAGTAAGATAGATAATTGTTTTTTGTATTTTTTAAAATGATATTTAACATGTTCTAACTGCGATATTTTTCTAAAATAAATAGGCCTTGATGATGACGATATAATAGTCGAAAGCTTGGCAAAAACTTAAAGAATTGTCGTTTCTGTTGTGACCTCACTGAAGATCCTTTTGTTCAAGTTGTTCAACAAGCAGGTCGATACATCATCTCATCTTTAAATATTAATTATTTTTCATGTCCCCATTTAGACAATTCGTGAAGAGGTATTTGAGCTTTGAAAATTGCCGTACCCAACTTCATACCTGTTAGAAGAAATGTTCAGTCGTCAGCGAATAAAAGTTAGATTGTATTATAATTAAACTATTTTATCCAATATACATTCTGTGATATTATCCAAAAGTGCAGAACATGATAAGAAAGAGAGTGGAGTAGGAAGGAGAATAAAGCTGGTGTAATTATGATCATTGTATAATGTAGATAAACTTTGGCAGACTAGAGGCTTGAAAAAATTTTAACTGGACTGAAATAAGAAGAGCTGTCTGTATTTTATTTTTATCGTAGACGGTTAATGTACACACATTATGTGTTGTTTTGCGACCGGTGGTTCTTCCTTTTTAAAATTAGCATCTCGCGTGATTTCCTCCTGGTAATAACAAGTCATATAATGAAAGCGGTATTTACTGTTTAAAAAATTATTTTCACCCTGTTTTCGTTTTGTATAATCAAGCTTTAACATAAGATCGGAGTGTTGCGATCAAAAGGCGAGGGGTTTCGAACCCTGCACGTCATGTGTACGTCACGCTAGAATAAAACGGGGGAAAAACGCCCCACGTAGTTTTCCGTATCCGAAATAAACCCAGGGTTTTTTAAGCCTAAATTCCTGACGGTGCGATCGTTCGTCGTTGAAAGGATCGAGTCCTTTTGTGCTCAAAGGGGACGACAGGTTTTACAGGCGGAAGACAAACAAAGCCTATGTTTACTGATCGCGGCTGGTGGTGGGTTTTTTTTATTTGTCTCCACAACGAAAAACAGCGGTTTCCGCACCGGGTTATCCACGTCTTCAGTAAAACCGCAGTATTTGCAACATTAAAGTGAAATTTGTCTTGATTTTTCGACAATTAGCTTAAGATGAATTGCTGTAAATCCGATTTTTTAAAATACTGTTTTAATAAGACTTTCTACTTTCGGAACAGAACACAGTTTACCACAAAGGAATAAGATTTGGGGTGGTTTAGTGTGAATATGCCAACTTTCTAATTGGATTTAATATTTTATATGGTACTTTATGGTATTTTCTAAACAACACTGAGAGGCAAAAAAAGTAGCTACCCTCTTTTTTTTCAATCTTTCAATCTTTATAATTTATTATACTTTTTATGTAAGGCCTTGGTTGAAATAAAAAAAGTCAGTATCACGTGCGAGATTTGAACCCACGCCGCTGCTCTACCACTTGAGCTATCGTGACTTCGATCCACTCGGACATCAACTCTCCATCTCAACCTACAATCGTTCGAATTTTTCCTTTTTTTCCATTTTTCAAATGTCGTGTAATCAGGATTCGATTCTCAGCGACTTATAAAGTGGCCACGGAGAGCTGTTAGTGAAGTGATACTTCTTTTACTTATTAAATATTAATCCATTTATGTTTTAGTGGTCAATTGACCAAGTTACTTCTGTCAATTAATTATTTTTTTTATGTAAGGTTTTAGTTGAGATAAAAAAGTCAGTGTCACGAGCGGGATTCGAACCCACGACTTTCGGCTCAATACGCCGCTACTCTACCACTTGAGCTATCGTGACTTCGATCCACTCGGACATCAACTCTCCATCTCAACCAGCAATCTTTCGAATTTTCGCTCTTTTTGCCAATTTCGAATCCCGCTCTTGACACTGACTTTTTTATCTCAACGCAGACCTTACATAAAAAGGATAATTGATTGAAACAAGTAACTTGGTCGATTGACCACTAAAACAAAAATCGATTAAACTTTCTAATTTTTATTTTTTCTTGTTTGCCGGGTATTTAAAAAAATATAAGATAGAGTTAAATAAAAATTAAACTGAGTAAAACCATTTTACCAAAAATGTGATGGGAACAATGAAGAAAATATTCAATTCAGTACGGAATATTTCCTCCTTTTGCGCTAATCATCGCTTGCGTTCCACAAGGCATCGATTTTATGAGATTTTAAATGTAGTTCTGTCGAACATTTACATTTTCCTCTGACAGCGCCGGTTTTAATCCTACAAATTCTCTGGTATAACTGGGCGGCGACTTTTTATCCTCTTTGACAATTCGTCCAATCGACTTTTCCGCCATTTTTTCCCTTTCAGTACAGCCGTTACAACGAACACACGGTGAACCAAACGTTCCCGCCAGACTGAGACCATAGGTGACATGACCTAAATGTTTTTTCCTTGTCTAACTTTCTACTATTAAAAATATGAGGAAGTAAATTTTCTAGGGATTAGAATTTACTTTAAAACTAATACCACGACTAGAGTAGGATTTTACCAATCGTTGCTGAATTTTGGATTCAGGATTGGGCATCCAAAAACAATGAATTTGTATGTTTATGAATCTTTATCTTTTGTACGTACTATGCCAAGAGAGATGTAAAAGAGTCCATTTTAAATGGAATTCTCTATAACAATTAATCATTCTTTTTATCTATAGTCTTGGTTGAGATAAAAAAATTACTGTCAAGAGCAGGATTCGAACCCGAGATTTTTCATCTCAACCAAGACCTTAGAATATAAATAATAATTAATTGAAATAATTAATATGGTCAATTACGACCGCTATCATATACGGATTCACTATAACGTTTATTTACTGTTTTTTGAAGAAAAGTTGATTTTCTGAAATATTGGTAAAAATGTGGGCAAATACCTGATTTTGGAGTAAAACTTACACGGAGCGTTTTTGACCATGTTTATGCAGGGTATCCTTTTTAGATGGCCCGGCCGAATTTTTCTTGAACCAATGACGCAATAAAAAAAAAGAAGTTTAATAAGTTTTGGTCTAGTTTCAAATTTTTACCTTTTTTTGGAGAAAAATTATACTTGGTAATTCAGGCCCAGTTGCAATTTTCAAATAGGACCCTGTACGTCCTGACATATCATTTACAAAAAAACAAAGGTGCAATCGGATTTTAAATTGGTCATAAAATGAGAACGCTATGGAAAAAAGTTTGAAAGAAAATAAAAGATATTTGGTTTCTATTACAGTTCGTGGACCGATTGACCAATTAAGTAGTTCAATTAATTAATATTTATGAAAAGTATTGGTTGAGATAAAAAATTCAGTGTCACGAACGGGATTCGAACTCACGACCTTCGGCTAAATACGCCGCTACTTTACCACTTGAGCTATCGTGACCTCGATCCACTCGGTCACTTAACTTCTCATTTCCATCCTTTTTGCCACTTTCCAAGAGACTTTTTATATCAGCTAATACCTTTCATAAATATTAATTAATTGAAAAAAGTTAAAAAGTTAATTGGTCAATCGGACCACTAACTGTAATGGAAGTTGCCATAACTTTGTCATTTTTTGACAAATTGAAAATCCGATTTCACCATTGTTATCAGTGTAAAAAATCCTTTAAAATGATTTGTCAGGATATAAATATAATGGTCGTATTTGAAATTTTGAAGTTTAACTGGCCTAGGTACCGGAAAAACGTAAAGATTATAAACTAGAGTAAAAAATATTAAACATGAATTTTTTTTATACCGTTATTGGTTCAAGAGAAACTCAGCCGGGCAATCTAAAAAGGACACCCTGTAGAGCATATTCGTTTTCATCCCTTTTCTATCTATTTATATAAATATACAGGATTGTTCGGAACGTAGCCGGATGGGAAAATCAAAACAAACCACACATTCTGGGTTAGTAACGATCCGTATAAGTCTTTCCGCAGAAAAAAATGTTTTTCATACCTTTTTGCAGACATGCCAGAAACTGGTAAATAAAAAAAGAGACTAAGTAAAATTTCTAGATAATTGAATTTTCCTCGAACTATAAAATAAACACCACAACACTAAAATAAAAAAGGGTGAGATGTCCCCTGTGGATTTTGGATTCAGGAGCGTGTTTCTCAGATAAAATCGTTTAGGCAGACATTAGAAAATTTCACAATTGTTAGTCTTTAAAAAAAAAGAAAAAAAAAGTGGAGAATTTGTCCACGTTGATTTAGTTTACATTTTCATTTCTTGATCACCGTTTCAAATATTTATCTGAAAGTCTGGCCAAGAACGTTCAGGATTCAACATTTTTCAAGTGGAAGCTGCCTTTCGTAGAAACTTATAGAATTGTACTTCGTATCTTGATAAATTACTTTTCAATACAGTCGCTTTTTCCATCAAGGCTGTAGTTCGTATTAAAATGTCTCTTTGTAAACTAGAAAAAAAAAAGTGGGGTTTATTAAGGCCATTTGGGATTACTAGTTAAGACACATACAATACAATCTACTATATACGTGAGCAGACTTTAAAAAATAATTTATAGTCTCCTTTTTCACCCGGGAGTTGTGCTACAGGTAGAATAAGACAGGAACACACAATGTGGGACGGTTTCTTTTTTTCATGACTTTAAATAAAAAGAATTTAGGGAAAATTTTATTCTACGTTTTGGCATTTTGAAACTATTTGTTTTTTGTTTCTAAACTTCAGTATTGTTTTGGACCTTGGTATTACCGTCTAACTTTTCACGACGTCGCCCCTGGACAGCTGTAGAATTTAAAACAGTTGTCGATCAATAAAGCGCGAGCGGAGGGGAAAAATAACCGTCTCTAGGATTTCCATATGGTCTTTTTATCTTTGGGCGTTATGGTAATCAACCGGGCGTGTTTCACCCCTTTTGGGACAAATACATAATTTTCCCCGGTGGCTCCGGTGATAATTCCAGGAGGGGTGAGTTTCCCTTTCTGTTTTAAATCTAATATATGAAAACACGGTAAACGCGACCCTTATTAATTTCATCGCTTAATTTTCCCCATGGCGAAAAAAAATTTCTTTCCTATAAATCATTCAAGAGATTTTTGCCTGTATATATTTAAAATAAAAAAGCCAACTGACCGCCAGATAAATTATAAAGTTGACCGCGACATAACATAACACTAGGGTTTTGGTAAGTAAATGACACTGAGGAAGATGGACCGGCCCTTCCGGATTTCTCGTCCTTTCCCTCAGGGAATCTACATAAAATATAGACCAAGATACAAAGGTTCATTATATATCAAACAAATCCAACGAATCTGGGGTAAAAAATTTCTTTAAGATCCAATACTATTGAAAAAAAAATCCACTTTTAATTTTTTCAACAAATTTTCAAAAGATTTAATAAAAATTTATAACTATTGCAAAAATTGGTTTTTACTAAACCGACTTTAGAAGATAAAGGGCAAGTTGTGTTAAAGCGTTTTCGTTCAATTATGAAGCCCCTAGAACGGTATTAATACAAGGAGCTAACAGATTTAATTACCCTCCTCCGGCCACCTAAATATGCACTCCACCCCCAAACGAGTCCGACCCCGCCGAGAGTTTCAAACTCGTTTGTATTTATGAACTTAATAAGTCATTCTCATAAATGCTAGGCCTGTTCAAGACGTAAGATGAAATTACGATAAAGTTGCATTTTCTTAAACCAGGTCTGACTATTTTACTAAAACGGTTTCCTTTTCATTTCAGAACCCTTACGCTTTCTCGGTTTACAAGGGGGTTTTCATTTGAACCACCCCTTCCCCTTTTTAAAAATCTTCAAAGTGCTTCTTTAATCTCTATCGAGGCTTTAGAACAAGAACGACCTGTTGCTCTCAAACAACCGTACCTACTCGAACAATATTTATACATTGTGTTTATCATCCTTTTTTTTATAAACACTTGTAAATGAAAAAGAGATTTATAGAATTTTTAAGAGAAAAATAATATTTAATGAAATTTTTTAACCATCGGTTAGTTGTAATTTGGTTACTGATCATTTTGTCTGCCAATCTTCGCTCGTTTGGTCTATCAGACGCGTTTTTGTATTCTCGCCATCTTCAGCGGTGGATTTGTGCCTTTTTTTACAATAAAACAGCCATTATGACTAATTTATGGTTAAGGGTAGGCGTGTTGGCTGCAATGTACAAAATAACCGGATGGAAGTTACATTTCTGATATAAAATTGACGATTATTTGATCACATTCAGTTTAATATTGTAATATATAATCATATTTATCACCTTGTAAATTATTAATAATCGCTTGAAGGTTCTGACAAAGAGGATTTAAATTTATGAATGACGCTTACTTTTTGGTAAAGTTAAAGTGGTGTTGAATACATTGTATAGGATAACCGGAAGGAGTAGTTGTGTAATGGATGGGCGTTTGTTTTTGTTCATTCAAAATGGAATGCGCTTCAAATATATTGTAGAAAAATATTCCAAAAACATTACAGGCTTTAATATTTAATTATTATTATTATTATTGTTATTTTATCTCACTACCATATATTATATTTTGGATCACATAGGCAAACACTTCAGCTCGACACCAAGGTCATGCGGGTTTAGCATCATACGGCACCGATTTTTAAAAGTACTTTTCTGCAATTCAATCGAATCACCTTTTTTATTATTGTTTAATATTTAATTTAAATTACTTATTAGTCACTTGATATTGAACTATTATAGAAATATACATAAAGTTCTGGGTATATAGAATTTTTATTGCAGGTAATCTTATTATTCAATTATTTATTATACAAAGTTTGATGATGGACATTTGCTTTGTTAACTGTTTCGTGAGAACGTATTTATAAGCGTGAATGTGTCGTATAAGATAAAGGCGGCATAATAAATAACTATAACATTTTATACTTTTTTCAGTTTCAGTATAAAAAGGTTGTTAATTCTACTTCTTACATTCTTCAGACTAAAAATATAAAATGGCAGATGTAAAAAAATAATTTAATATAAATAATTAAAAAGTAATAAAAATAATGAAATAAAATTGAATATGATTAAAATTTATTTTTATTAATATTATATCGTATGGCGAACGGCGCTACGGGCTAACACTTCCGCTCGACACTACGGTCATTGGGTTTAGCATCCCTAGAAAATAGGGCACCCTATTTTGTAAGGAATTTCCAAAAATTCAATGGAACCATCTTTTTTTATTATTGTTTAATATTTAATTTAAATTACTGATTAATCATTTTATGTTGAAGTATCATAGAAATATATATAAAGAATGTTTATGTAGATAAAAATTTTATATAGACCATTTTTTGTAGGTATGTAAATACAATTTTTTTTTTTGAAAATGCAAATCCGTTCTCATTCCCTCTCAAACGTTTCAGGAAGAAAGTAAAGATAAAAGGGTAAACCCAAGACTGATCCTTAAGAGCACTCTTTCGTGATATTTTCCATCATTACTGTGTGTTCCGTTGTTATTTTATTTACATAGCTTGAGATCAAGTTGAAGACGTTTCTTTCCTTTTCAGTTGTTTTATCAAGGAATGTGCTTCGAATACAGAAAAAATATTCCAAAAACGTTACAGGCTTTAATATTTTTGTTATTTTTATTATTATGTTTAAACGCAAACATATATTATACATTGTGACACATTTGGTGGCTGCCTCGCGTATTTACATCCCGACCTACTGTCCTTCGTTATGAATAAGTTATATTTCTGAGCTGCCCCGCAGTTTTGAGACGGATAAATATTCAGCGAAGCGAGCGGCGTGCAATAATAAATTTAAACATCATGCCTCACGTTTGGTATTGACGAGGGTCTGACCGAAAAAGGTTGTCGTTTCCCCTTTCGACACGGAGTCGTGTCAGATCTCGTTTTTTTTATTCTTTCCTTTTTTTCTAGAAGGGAGGAGAAAAAAAAAAGACGTACACAATCGTAAAATGTTCGACGGCATGAAAACACACTGTCATCGGCAGAATCTTATTTCAACTGAAAGAAATTAAGTACGGGGTGACGGGGCCGGATTGGATTTTATGGGGGGTCAGGAAACTGCCTCTCACACCCTGGATAATTTCAACTTCCCCATCTGCGCACGGGCAAGGTCGGAATAATCCAGAACCCCGTTAACACCGGTTCTTCTACTAAATTAAAAAGTTTGAAAAATAATGCCGACTTTTTCTTTTCTTTAAAAGTTGAACTAATAAGCTTTATCATGATGAATCTTCCTCTTCAAAAAAGCATTAAGCATTTTTTTATCATCGATTCTTTGCAGCTTTAACTGTCGAATGATTTATTTTAAAAAAATCTCCTAACGTGTAAACCCATCAAAAACGAATACCTTCTTACATTTATTTTTAATTTAAATATTTATTTTCATTACTATATAATGATGTTTTAAAATAAAAAGAATTGATTTCGTAACGGATCAGCGTTTGAATTCCAGCCTGTTTGGCACCGCCTCTCTCCGTCGAACTTCTCAAAGACGCCAAATCGGCCCGGATTTCTGTATAAATCAAGCCTAGAGTTACCTGCTAAAACGGATATTTTCTCCGGATCCGAGAGCGGAGGGCAATTTAAAGTTTACCGGCCCCCCGGATTAAAATAAAGTCGGCAATCTCGGCCGAGGAGGCTCGTTTCGTTTAATAAATTATTCGAAATCGTTTTCTCTTCCTCACCACCCAGGAACTTCTTTCGACAAGCGTTGACGACTTTAATACGAACTCGGTCAATTACATTTTATTTTACCATGAATTTAAAACGCATTTAGATTTTTATTGGCTTACAATCGAGCGATTACACTAAAAATTCACTATTTCATCATTGTCAAGTCTTTTATTCAAAACAGTTTAATATAAATAAATTTCTTATTTATGAAATACAAATTAATGCTAAATAAAAAAATATTTCAGAAACAAATCTGTAAATTTAATTAAGCTTCTAGAACAAATTATTATTAACAAAAAATTCACCAACAAATATACAAAGAAGATTCAAAGTAAGAAATCAATAATGAACAACATCAACACTTTACAATAATAATAAAAAAATAAATATTAAAATTACTAATGATTTGGATGTGGTCTTCAATTTTTCCACGAATTATTTGTCTCAGTAAGGACGAACAGTAATATCTCAAATTAATTGATTAATAATCTGTAATCATAAGAAAATGAAAATCTTGCCTAAATCTCATTCCGATCAATGAACTTGTAATATTATTTAAGAATAAGTATTATAAAAATTCTTTATGTAAAAGAAACACACCTTTTGACTTTCCAGCTACATTATCATAATAAATAAAGAAAAAATACGATTTACTACTACGAGATTCCCCGCGTTAGATCGGCAGAAGAAGCCTTATATGATGTTATTTGACTTTTTTAATAAAAATATTATGGCACCCAAAACTTTAGGTATCATAATATTTTTATTAAAACGTCAGGAGAAATTGGAATTATTGGAAAATAAAATTTGAACTATTGAAATCATTCTTATCAAACGGGATCGAGAAAATTAAAATAGGTGTGCCCAATAGATTCCTTATAATCCTTCAACTGCGGAGTTGCACAAAGTACAATCCTAGGTCCTATTATTCTTTATATTTACATAAATGACATCTTGAAATTGAGAATTCAAGAGAAAATTTTAATAACGCCAATGAAACAAATATAATTTTTCTATAAAATAAATTAAAATTTAGATCCCTTAAAAAAATTAGTCTCGTTGAAAACTTAAATTATAACTATCTCCTGGAGAAAGCTTGGGTTTTTCTGTGCATATAGAACTTGTATTGCAGGCAATCTTATTGTTTAATTATTTATTATGTGTAGAGACTCTCAAGACGACACGCAAGGATGGCACAATTACACAGAAGACAAACACTTTGAGCCCTGAAGATGATCTCAATAAAAGATCGAAACGTTGGCACGATAAAGAAAATGTTTTACTGAAACCTACATCACATCCGACCGCATCTCACGATATCTGAATAATTATTTATTATACAAAATTTGATGATGGACGTTTGCTTTGTTAACTGTTTCGTGAGAATGTATTTATAAGCGTGAATGTGTAGTACAAGATGGTCGAGGGTGGCATAATAAATAACTATAACTTTTTATACTTTTTTCAGTTTCGCGTTTTCTAATTAAATCAACATAAAAATGTTGTTGCTTCCACTTCCTACATACTTCAGATTAATGATATAAAATAGTAGATATAAAAAAATATTTAGTGTAGATAATAAAAAAGTAATAAAAAATAAAATAAAGGGAACGATTAAGATTTATTTTTTAATAATATTATATCGTATGACGAACGGCGCTATGGGCTAACACTTCAGTTCGACACCACGGTCATGCGGGTTTAGCATCCTTAGAAAATAGGGCACCGTGTTTTGTAAGTAATTTCCAAAAATTCAATCGAACCATCTTTCTTATTATTGATTATCGTTTAACAAATTTACATTACTTTTAAATTACTTACTACTAAGTTAACTATCATAGAAATATACATAAAGAATGTTTATGTAGATATAAATTTAATATTGATCATTTTTTGTATGTATATAATTTTTTTTTAAATGCAAAACTTTGGCTCGATTTTTTATACAGAATGCCTCGTTGACATTTTTTGCATCTGTGAGATTGCTCTAGGACTGAGAATTGGCTTAAAAAATCCTTTATGGTATATAAAAATTAAAAATCGTACAACCTTTTTCCCATTCGTAAAGAATTAAATTTACAAATAAAAATCGGCAAAAGCATTTTTATATTTTGTTTCAAACGTTTCATTTGAACTGGTCATTATTTAATTAAACCGATCGTGGGACTTGTAGTGAAACTTTACCACTTACAACTTTTACTCGGAACAAGACCGTAAACACCACAGATACACTGCCAAACTTTCCAAACAATTTTTTAAAGTTTGGTCAATATTTTTTAATCTCACTCGACTATAGTCTTATTAAAGGATCATATTTTAAACACAAAATTTGACGTTTGTCGTGTATTGTTTCTTTGGTTTATCCTATTATTTTAATTGAAAAGATTCGCACAACAAGTTGTACAATAAAACCTCAATATAAAATTCTAAGAAAAATCCGTGATGCTCCATTTTATACATTAAACAAAACAATTCATGCCTTTTTATGTGTTCGGTAAACAGACGTCCATACGTCAGATGGTTATTCTAAATGTCAAATTGTACTAAAAAATC
This sequence comes from Cimex lectularius, assembly GCF_000648675.2. Classification (NCBI taxonomy): domain Eukaryota; kingdom Metazoa; phylum Arthropoda; class Insecta; order Hemiptera; family Cimicidae; genus Cimex; species Cimex lectularius. Next base: position 265,000 of record NW_019392974.1, on the reverse strand, counting down.
TCTATTGTCCAAAGCCTAATCCTCAATCAATTCGAGATATTTCACTTTTTCAGGTTATTTCAAACTCAGAACTATATTCCATAAAGTATATCATAAAACCTTAATCCTACTGTAAATTTGATTACATCAATGGAAAAAACATTGAAAAATCTATGAAATTCATTCGTCTTTTTTATAAATAATAAGTAAAAAATAAAAAATCACGAAGTTAAATTGTTAGGAGTTACGAATGTTCTTGTTTTGTCTGACAAATACGGTTCTTAGAGATAAGTTGCTCTTATTAATAAGCATTAAACTGAATGAAATGAACTTAATTTCTCAAATGTCAGTTATCACTAATTAAAAATGAACGTTTACTTGCTAAAAATTTGATTGTTTCTGTTTAAAAAATGGTCATTAAGATTTTGAAACTTCTATTCAAAAATAATTAAAGATAAACAAGGAAATATATAAGAAAAAACAAAAAGTTTCTAAAAACAAACAATGTACCGCTAGCATTCTTCAAGATGGTGGACATTTTGAACACTTAAGTTTTTGAAGCTTTTTGTTTTTCAAAAAATTAAAATAACTAATCATTCTCGTAGCTTTTTCACTTGGTGGAATCAACGTAGATTAAAGATGAAAATTTCATGGAATAGTTAGGAAAGGTCAGAGTAGCCTGAAAAAGTGAAATATCTCCATTAAAATTGAGAATCAGACATTGGACAATAGGAGGTTTTTAGTACAATTTGAAATTTTCGATACCCTCCTGGATTATTGACATCGGTTGATGGGACGCCCTGTACAGGGTGATGTATTTTTCGAAGCATTCTTACTTAAACGTTGGACAAAAAATACGGAAACTAAAAGTCAATCTTGTAAGTGATTATTGTATTTTGCTTTGTTACAAGTAACAATAATAAAAACAGTGAATTTACTAGGGTTTCAAATGCTTTTTCCATTGCCGTAATCATGTTTGAAGCAGGTTTAATATTTTATGAGAAACGAGGAGGGACTTAAGAAACTTGTGAGAGGTGGAATATCGTGAAAAATGAAATATCTCGATTACAATTGAGAATTAGACTTTAAAATATGGAGAATTTTTAGTCCATTTTGACATGTAGGATAACCTTCTGAAGTATGGACGCCTGTTTATGCGATACCTTGTACATTATTAAATAATGAGGATGCGAATAATTTTACCACTGTTACTAAAACAATTTAGTTTTTCCCGTAATACTTTTTGATTAATGCTATGAAATATTTTTTTTATTGTCGATAAATATAAATATTTTTTAAACCCTGATTTTATTTGATTTGTAGCGTTTGGCGCAAACAATTTATTATATAAATAATATTACATATTTCTTTATTGTGTTATTTTGTTTCTAGGATAAATCAGACATTTGTAACAATAAATTTGTAAACGTTTCTATTTTGATTAAATGGCAGACAAATGGGTTTGAATAATTGGACGAAAAAAGCATTAATTTGGCCTGTCCAACTTGTACAGTATAAATTTGTCCGTTTGGAAATGGGTTTCCACGGAAAAGCCGGATCCTCCGGCCGCAAACGAACCCCCCCTGACCGTTTACAAGTCGACCGAACAATTTACCCACCGGGGCGTGTTACACTCATCTCCGCGTACCTATAATTGTACTTGGGTCGGTAATTGAGACGGAATCGATACTCTTTGTTAATTAGGATCTCCTTCCTACGATGTGAATTATATCTGAATCTCGTCTTCTCTTTTGTCGTTTAACAGGGATGTTGGTGGTGTTTCTGGTAGCAGTTGGACTTTCGGGAGCATGTAGAATATCCCAGCACCCCTGCAGAAATGGAAAGTGCCTCCCTCTCGACCTTTACTGCAACGGGAACAACGACTGCGGCGACAATTCCGACGAGCCGAAATACTGCACAGGTAAATCCGACAAATCGATATTTTCTATATTTTCACACAACAAAAGACCTGTATTGGACTTTTTCGAGTTGTAGGAAGAACCGTGAATCGTCTTTTATACAGGGCTTAGAGATATTTATAATGGAAATAGAATTGACACTTGTGTCTTCTCTATTGAGATTATTTTCTCGGCGTAAGGAACGGTCTGACCGTAAAACCCACTTGTTTCCCATTTAAGAGATTGGGACCTTGTGATTCTTTTTCCCTTTTCGGAGGAAATCTGGGTCAAATCAATGTTTATACAAGTCTTTTATGCCCTGTTATTTCTTGGTATCCTCCTGGCTCAGGCGACCGTAGAGATATATCGTTCCCGGGGCCGGCTGTAAAATCTTTTTACACCTCTATTTGTGTTTTTCCCTCTTTTAACAAAGTCGAGATAGAAGGAGAAAGCCTTAAAGATATCAAGAAATTCGAATTTCCCTTTTAACCTGTTGAGCTGGAAAAAAATGTGTACTGAAACATTCATTCTTATATAATATATCCCTAAAATCAAAACCTATAATAAATTGCTCTGTCACATTTTTTTCTTTTGAAACACCCTGTTTGTTTCAAAAAAGCTTTCTCCCCCCAGCCAGATCTCAGGAGCAAACCAGATTCATCAGCTTCTTCCGTTTATATGAATATTTTAACTAAGAACCGCAAAACTTCCTCAACTGCCTATTGCGTAAAAAAACAATCGTCTTTCTCCTCACTAATTGACCCCGAGAAGGATCGTCGGTTTTAATTAATCCCCGTTAACAAGGCCGTTTATCATTGCAGACTTTTTCTGTTTATTTTCATTTATTGTTGTTAAATTTAATTTTTGAATTATTTCAGTTTGCAATAGGACGTATTATGGAGAAGTGGGAAGAACGTATTCGATAACGTTGAAAACGCCTAGGGAAAACGCCCTGCCGTACCTCTGTCACCTTACTTACATCGCCAGCGGTCACGACTACGGCGATATCGTACAGGTAAATTTCCAAAACATTAAAAACTGTAAAAGAATTTCATTTAAAAACGTTTTTTTAATGGCTTCACATTTTTTCAAATTGGCCAGAGTGTATACCGCACACCCCACAATAAAAGTGACAGCTCAACGAAAGATAATTTTACAGGAGGGACAAATGGAAGTTTATTTTTCTTTTTACTTATGTATTAAGTACACGCCATTAAGGTGATTGGGTCCATCAATATTGTCTTTCGTTTCTCCAAGACTTAAGCGAAAATACAAAACTTTAAAAATCCAGCTGTACTACTCCTAAAAACAAACCCCTTTTTGAGTTGTGACACTTTTCTTGCATGCTGGCTTTCAGTAATTTATGTTAGTTTGCTCTAACAATAATGGTAATTAAAATTATTTTTGACACAAACAAATGTGCTTTGAGTGAGTGAATCAGGGCTAATTAGTTAATTAAAATTCACATTAATTACTGAAGTAAAGGTTGTATTGATTAATAAACATATTGTAATTAAAATAATCAAAAATCGTTGAAACTATAACATAATGTAAAAGTTAAAAGGCAATATTGTTAAACATAAATATGAAAAAAACAATATTATAATTGAGATTGTTATTCGGAGATCGTGAGATGCGGTCTGGTGTGATGTAGGTTTTAGAAAAACAGTTTCTTTATCATGCCAATGTTTCGATCTTTATTGAGATCACCTTCAGAGCTCAAAGTGTTTGTTTTTGTTGTGTTATTCTTGTCTGAGGTTTTTTTGTAGGTTATATGTCAATTTCTTTTTGTTTAAGTGTTTCTTAAGGGTTTGTCTGTTTGATGAGAGAAGGGGTTGGGTCTGATTAGATTGTGCTGGATGTGTTTGTGTCGTTGACAATTTTTTCAATTTTTTCCTTTTACTCTTTTTTCCTGATTGCTACAGTTTGTTTTGTTTTATCAGCAGAAAGAATGAGTATGTCAGGATTATTTTTGAGAATTTTTTTTTGTTTTGGTGTATCTCTCTCTCTCTCTCTCTCTCTCTCTCTCTCTCTCTCTNAAGATTGAGAATATGAGAGGAGAGCCCTATCATTCCCTGTCCGTTCGCTGCAGCCGGGTTGGTGGCGTCTGGCTACTGGTGGATGCCCAGCCCTCAAAATCTCCCTTTCTCTCTCTTTCTCTCTTTCTCTCTCTCTCCCTTTCTCTCTCTCTCTCTCTCTCTCTCTCTCTCTCTTTCTCTCTCATTAACTATCTTAATTTACAATTTTTTCCTTTCCTCTCGGTCTCTCTCCCTTTCTTTCACTTTTTCTTTCTCTCTCTCTCTCTCTCTCTCTCTCACACACACACACACACACACACACACACACACACACACATATTTTTCTGTCTGTCTCTTTCTCATTAACTCTTATATTTGAAATTCTTCTATTCTTCTTCTTCCATTCTAATTCTTTTTCTCACTCACTCATTTCTTTCTCTCATCCTCGATCTTTCTTTTCTCTCCGGAATTGATCAAAAAATTGATCCGGATTTTTTTCTAAATGATTCTCCCAGCCTAGCATATAAACATTTTTTGTAATACGGAACAAAGACCGTAAATTTCTCGGGGACGTTGCGGTACTAATTCTCAGACAGCAAGGCAGTGAAAAAATTACGAACTTAAAATTACGACCTTATTACTTCATGTAATAAGAATATTTCCAATAATCCCGCGTGCTTTAAATGCCTCGAGGGATCCACACACAAAAGAGAAACGGCAGGCAAATTATGAATGGTAAAGATGCAACATTCTATTGTATTTTAAGGTTGAAATTTATGATTACATTAAAAAAAGCGCCATTTCCCGACTTTGCCGTCTTTCTCCTCCCGCCTATAATGATAAATAAGTACAATAAGTAAATATAGGATTTTTACCCTCTTGTAAACGGGGTGGTTTATTTTTATGCAATAGCCTTATTCTCTTGTGAAGCGAATAAGCGTGATTTAGCCTCGTGTATTAGTAACTTTACCAGGCGTGTAATTTCATTTTATATTTACATCCGGAAAAAAGAAAAATAAGGGAGATTAAACACGTCGAGGGTTAAAAATTCACCACGGTGTTCCAAGAATTTTCGCAGTTTAAACCGTATTACGAGAGGGGTGATTTGTCACGTTTGATTTGAATGGAAAACCCTGCTTTTATTTATTTATTTTTTTTTTTTTTAGAGGGCGGAGGGTGAATGGTCGCCATAAACCACGAAAGTACCGTAAACTGAATATTACCGCCTTTATCAGAAGACGGGTACGTTTCTGGGAAATCGGCGTCGTTCCGCTGACTTAGAAGAGGGAATAAAAAAAAGAGAGCAAATATATTCCTTTTCTTTTTCATTTTCAAAATTGATGGAATTTCTAATTTCACCCTTTCTTGTTTTTTTTTTTCGATTAAAAAATCGGGTTATTTATTAACTCCCGGTGGAGAGAGAAAAAAAACCGAGAGTATGACAAAAACGAGATTAACTAAGGCCAAAGGGCTACTTCATAGAATTATTACCCTAAGCCATTAATCATTTCACCACAAAAACATAAAGATATACAAACATATCCTCCATAACAATCACTACCCAAAACACACAATGAACAAGTACAACTCAGTACTAACACCATCCACTATTACTAATAAATAATAATACAACATCAAATCTCTCAAGTACAAACAAACAAACATACATATCCGTGCCATTCATTCACGGCCTTTTTTCCAAAATGAAAGATTCCACAACAGTAAAAAATAAATCTGACGTAATTTACAAAATCAATTGTTTACATTGTCCGGCAACTTACGTCGGTATTACATCCCAATATTTGAATAAGGGAGCAAAACAACATATCTATGATTGCAAAAAAACTCAAACAAAATCCCACAGCACTGGCTACCCACTATTTTGAACACCAATGCCATTTCGACTTCAACAATACAAAAATATTACCAGAACAAAACAAACATAAACGTAAATTTTTAGAAATTACATCAACACTGATAAACACGGAATCAATTACAGAACAGACACATGTAAACTCAGTCGCAGCTACGCTAAAATTAATCAAATTCAATATCGATAACATGCATATATCATCATCACATCACACAAAACATAATACAACATATAAAACAATTCACTAGTTTTCGGGGTCCGCTTGACCAATTAATATGTTTCAATTAATAAGGTTTTTAGTTGAGATAAAAAAGTCAGTGTCACGAGCGGGATTCGAACCCAAGACCTTCGGCTCAATACGCCGCTGCTCTACCACTTGAGCTATCGTGACTTCGATCGACTCGGACACCAACTTCCCACCTCAACCCCACTTTTTGAATTTTCCCTCCTTTTTGCCATTTTTCAAATGTCGTGTAATCTATTTGATTCTCGGCGACAAATGAAATGACCACGGAGAACTTTAGTAAAGACATAATTCATTTTAACTTATTAAATTCACTAGTTTTCCTGGTCTGCTTGCGCAATTAATAGCTTTCAATTAATTAAGGGTTTTAGTTGAGATAAATACCTTAATTAATTGAAAATATAAAACAATCATCACATTCTACACATTAACATTTCTACATAGTCTAATTCTTCCACAATTTGGCTTTTATTTCCCTAATTATCCTCGTCTATTTAATCCTGAAAGGATAATCAGGCCGAACCATTACCCATTTTTCCCATTGTCGCTTCCTTTCACCTCAAAGAAGCCGACTCCTCGTATAAAAATGTCTTTCGATCCCGACTTCTTCAAAATCCAACGTAAATAAATATAAAACATCAATATCTCACTGGTACTCTCAACACGACAGACAAGAATGACACATCTACACAGAAAACAAATATTCCATTGAATCAAAAATTTCTAGCGTCGTATAAATTCATTTTTTTCACATCCTACACGTATTTGTAAAATTTAAACAATGTTTATAAATCCCAGGCACTGAAGATGATCTCAGTAAAGATGTTTTTTTAAAAACGTTTTTCTAAAACTTCCCACCAGAGCGCATCTCACGATCTCCAAATAATCATTAACTAAAGGTCGCTAAACACAACACGGATTAACTAAAGTTGTCTTCTCAATATATGTAGTTTTTAATTACAGTTTATTCCACATTCTAAAGGAAAAAAGAGTTATACCGTGGAAAGTATGATACGTTGAATCATACAAATGAAGTACCCTTGCACAGTTGATTGATGAGGCAGGAGGAAAAGTGCTGTCTGTTTAACACCAGGGCGGATCGTGTGCTCTTTTAAATTTTCACAACGAAAAAAAAAACGTTTTCACATTCGACACGAATTATAGGATTAATTGTCAGACCGAGCTTTCACATGTTTATATTGAATAAAAGCCTTTTAAAAAAATTAAAATTTAACAAACACGATTATTGTCAGTACAGTAAATTAAATAACGATTTCTTTTAATAAATTATTCTTTTTATGTTCAGTCATGGTTGAGATAAAAAGTCAGTGTTACGAGCGAGATTCGAACACACGACCTTCGGCTCAATACGCCGCTGCTCTAACCATTTGAGCTATCGTGATTTCTACTCACTCGGACACCAACCCCTCATCTCAATCCACAACCCTTCAAATTTTCCCTCTTTTTGCTAATTTACACATTAGTCAAGTGCTCAAGTGGTAGAGCAGCGGTGTATTTTGCCGAAAGTCGTAGGTTTGAATACCGCTCGTGACACAGGCTTGTTTTTATCTCAACCAAGACCTTACATAAAAATAATAATTAATTGAAAGAAGTAACTTGGACAATTGACCACTTGAACAAAAATGGATTGACGTTTCTTTTAATTTTCATTTTCAGTTTCTGTTCGACACGTTCAACGTCGGCAGGTTCGACGGACAGTGCACGGACGGTTACATGCAGGTGACAGAGCTGGGGAGGCCGCTGACCGAGGGCGGATGGTGCGGGGAGGCGAGTGGTCCCACGGTTTATTATTCCGAATCCACGACGATCACCCTCACTGTGAGGCTGGTGCACAATTCGCCTCTCAGGCTCAACATGAGGTAAGTCCCAATTTTAATATACCAGACGCTATATTAAAAAATTAATTAAAAATAAATAAAAAGTAGAACATAAACTATTAAGCACAAAAAATTAAATAGAATTACAAAACCCTACGACGCGTCCGTACAGATACTGCAGGTAGAAAAAATGAGGAAGCCACAGGCTATATAAAAAAATTCAGGGGATCTACAGAGACATAGGGACATAATCATTTAAATAGTTATAAATTACTGTAAATTGCATTAATTGTACTTACAGATACAAAGTCATAACTTAAACACATTACATATTTCACGATATAATAAATAAATAAACAAAAACCTCTTCTTAATAGCCTCTTACATATATATATATGCATTTTTTAAAACAGTAACAATTACTTAACAATTAATATTCTTTAGGTACATAAATATCACAGGCGTTTGACTAGAAAAATTGTGTTTATCACGTTATCAGGTGGGAGGTTTCCCACACTATCACCTACTGATAAAAATCATTTTCCACAATTTTTAAAACAAGATCTTAATTTCTGGTACATTGGTGATTCTATGTTATCACAGCCTGTTATAATAAATAAATAAATATGTATGCAAGTATTGTTACGATCTTTGGGGATAGACCTTGTCTTTTGCTAAAATTCCACTGTATATCACACTCAAATTATTCAAATCTTTTTTTAAATTACATGCCATGTTATCCTGATGAATAAATATCATTTCTCTCAAAAGTCTACGACCAATATTTTGTTCTGAAGCCACAATTTTGACTCCATCGAAGTCAAAATTATGTTTAGTAGCAAGTCTATGTTTGGATAGTCCCAAGGACAGTCCCGGCCTTTCTTCATCATTGCAATCATACTTAAGTTGCCGCACACGTTCCGATAAATATTGTTTCGTTTGGCCGTAATACACAGTGGGACATTGTGTACATTTGATGCGATACACTACATTAGATTTTTGTAATAGAGGTTCTTTACTTTTAAGTTTTGTGTAAAAATTCTTGCCCACTTTATTATTAAATGTGTAAACAATTTTGACATTATCTATTTTTTCTTTCAATAGTTTTTTTTAACTTACTTGATGTTCCAGCTACATATGTAACTGGTTGATAAATTTTTTGCTCAACAGGTATATTCTTATTCCTTGTTGCTCTTGTCCTGTTTTCCATTAATCTATTTATTATCTAATGATCTTGGGTAACCGTTATCTATTAACATAGAGCGCACATTTTTCCTGTTCTCACTGTGGAACCGATCATCGCTCAATTTCAGAGCCCTATCAATGAGGTTAAAAACTATGTTAGCTTTCATTTGAAAGGAATGGTTGGATGAGAAATGTAGCATCCTGTCCGAGCTGGTTGGTTTCAAATACCAGTTAGTTATTAATTTACCATTATCTCTAATGACAACTAGGTCAAGAAAAGGAAGTATCCCATCTACCTCAATTTCTTGTGAAAATTGTAGTGACGGATGGAAAGAATTGAACGCCTTCAAAATGTCCACCAGCTCACTCTTTTTTATAATCAGGAACAAATCATCAACATATTTCTTAAGAAATTTGATGTGAAATCCAAAATTAAGTCCAATCCAATCCAGTAGCTCATTCATTACAAGGTCCGCAAGCACCGATGAAAGAGTCCCTCCCATGGCCACACCTTCTTTTTATGTATATATTTGATCTTCATACCTGAAGAATCCATTGAATGTAGTGATTTGTAAGACCTCCAGTATCGTGTGAAAAGGGATATTGGTAAGGGTATCTAACTCTTTTTGTCTCCTCATTAAGGTGTAACTTATCATCCCTAGAAGTATACTTGTAAACAATGATTTCACATCTAAGGATACAAGCAATTCATCATCCTCTATGGTGAGGTCTTTTACCATCTCTCTAAACACAAATGCATTGAGGATGTTATAATGTTTGTCTGCATCCAACTTGTTTAATATGTTGCCAACATATTTGGACAGCTCTGTTCCTGGGCTATTAATGGAGGACACTATGGGCCTAAGGGGTATGCCTGGTTTGTGTATTTTTGGGAGGCCATATATCTTTGGGCAAACTGCGTTGCTAGTTTTCAACAGCACTTTTTGTCTTCTGTCTATATATTCAGACTCAAAAAGGCTATCTACTAAAGAATTGCATTTACTTTGAATTTTCTTTGTAGGGTCAGATCTAGCTAAGGAGTATGTGTTTTTATCACTCAAAAGTTCTTCCATTTTTCTTTTGTAGTGGGATTTTTCAAACACTACTGTCACATTACCTTTATCAGCTTTCCAAATAACTAGATTAGGATTGTTTTTAATGAAAGCACGAGTTTTTGTTATAGATCTTTCAAGGAGGGAGCTGGTGAATGCATTGCTCTTTGACTCCGTAATATAACTTGATTTGTATATATTTTTATATATTAATCAAAGTTTCACGTTTTTTATCGTTTAATGATTGAGTCTGTCTAAAAAAAAGTATTAAAAAAATTAAATTGCCAAGGAAAATGAAAAATTAAAAAAAAGGACAGATAAAAGTTGTTCTAATTTTGTTTTAGATTTTTAATTAACATTTCAATATCGCGTATTTCCTCTTCTTGCCTTAATTACATCTCGATAATAATAAAATTAATAAATTAATTTTTTTATGTAAGGGTTTGGTTGAAATGAAAAAGTTAGTGTCACGAGCGGGATTTGAACCCACGACCTTCGGCTCTGCTCTAACCGCTTTGAGCTATCGTGACTTCGATCCACTCGGACACCAACTTCCCATCTCAAACTACCTTTCGAATTTTCCTTCATTTCTTTCGAATTCTTTCATTTCAACCAAAACCTTACACAATTAAACAATATATAAAAATAATCTAGTCAATTTTAAACTCTGGAGGAAACTTAAAATCTGTGATAGTTCTGATAATAATTGTTAAAATATTGTTAATAAAATAAATAAAATTTGTTGTTTAAAAATATATTTTTAAGAAAAATGCAATTTTAACTGTTGAGTGGTTTTTTTAATGTTGATTCGTTGGTCTGTGATAAATTGATAAGAAGTCGAACTTCACATGAGAGGTTGTGATAAGAGTTTAGCCAGGTTCAGAATATTAAAACGTTTCTTCGTATCTGAATAAGTACCACACTGGCTCTTTTTTTAAATAAACTGTTATAAAATATTAATGATTGACGACCACTTTTTTAACCATTCTAAGTAGTGAAGAATCAATGATAACCATGTTGATCTAAAAATTTAAAAAATATTTGTTCTGTATACAGGCTTTAACTTACCTGAGGAAGGATTAAAATAAATCCGATAAACGTTGTGGATAAAAACTGGTTGTGGTTTTTTTGAGATGACCTATTATCCCACCTTTAAGAAGGAAAAATCAGAAGATTAACTGTTGAGGTCGAAATATAAAAAAAACATCGTAACTGAAAGATATTATTTGGTCAATTGGACTAGGAAATCTAACGAATTTAATAATAATAACGTCGAATAATGGATAGAATAAAACAATGTTATCATACAATATAATTCTTCTTATCCAGCCTGGTGTATAACACCAATGCTGTCAAAATGGAACCATCCAACAAACTTAAAAAATCTTTTCTTGTAAATACACTGCACCGAAGAATAATCTTCTATATTCAGAAAGAATAGGGCAAACCGCTATAAAATGGAAAATGTCCTCCCTCGCTTTCTAATTACAAAGTTACTCCTCATGCCTTAATTGGATCTCGAAGACGCCAAGGCATACTTTCGACTAGTCTGGAGATGTCTCTTTGCTGGTGGTTAGCCCATCTTCAAGACGAGACTTTTCTAGATGGCGGAGTGTATCAGAAAGTGATGGACGTGCTCTTAATCGTCTTTGAGGGTATCCCATAAATGTTCGTGGGGTTCAAATCTGGCCTGCCTAAGACTCTGATGTTATTAAGTTGAAGGTTTGTAATATACGAGCGACATGTGGACGGGCATTATCTTGCATTAAAATGGGATTGTCGCTGATTTCATCGAGGATAGGCAAATGATATGGTATGGTATGGATACTAGGAAGCGGGGTTTGCGCTCCCCAGGCACTGCAGCCTCTGGTTTATTGTACCTTCCTCGTTCCTTAGAATAGACTCAATCCTTCTTCTTAGAAGTATCAGGTCATTGACTGTCGCTGCTGCAATTTGATTCCCTAAGTTTTTCCATACGTTAGGTTAAACCTCCATTGAGCTGTTGCTTTGCATTCGTAGATGATATGGGCAACTGTTTCCTTACATAATCTGCAATTGGGATCATCGTTGTTTATACCCATGTTGTGTAGATGCCAGTGACCGGTTAGTAGTCCTAACACTCCTCTGAGTTTGGTCCTTTCCAATTGCAGCAATGCTTTTGTCAGTCTTGGTGAGGGTTGTTTCACCATAAGTTTACTATGCCTAGCACCGCTACAGTTTATCCACTTCTCCTTTTGTTTTGCTTGGATCCATTCTGCGATGGAGGATTCTATATTTGTTTTTGTTATCCTAAGAATGGGTTGATCGTACAATAGGCAAAGCATGATGTTCCAAAATTTCATCCACATAGCGAGTGGCCGTCAAAGACCATCCACGAACAACAACCAATTCTGTGCAACTCCCCATTGAAATTCACGCCCACACCATCACTGAGCTACGTTGAAAAGCTCGGCTCTGGGTAAAATTACAGGCTTCGTACCTTTCATTTCGCCTTCTCCACACTCTTTCCCGCCCATTTGGAGATCGTATAGCAAATCTACACTCATCTGTAAAAAGTACAGCAGACCAATCGTCGAAAGACCAACGACTGTGTTCTCGAGCAAATGTGAGCCGTGCAACTCTGTGTTCTGGTCAATTCTGGTTCTCCTACGGGGAAAAAGCCACCAGTCCATACTGATTTAATCTTCTTCGAGCAGTGCGTTCAAAAATTTGGACACCTCAAACCTCCTGTAGCTGATAAATCGCTTCAACAACAGTCAGGTGCCGGTTTCGCAAAATTGTCAAAATCAAAAAAACGGTTATTCTGGGGTTTTGTTAACCTAGGGCGTCTAGAACCGGGCCTTCTATGGTAGGACCCAGTTTCTCGAAAAGGTCTAACGGCGTCTTGCACTGTTTCGTAGGGAACTTCGATGGCAATAGCCGCATACCTGATGGAACGTCCATCATCAATAAGTGCCACACCACGCGCAACATCTTCAGCACTAAAGGGCATTTTTAAGTTTAAAATTTTAAATTAAGAAAACAAAGATGAAAACTAAACAGTTTATTGCTTCAGAATTCAAATGAGACTGAACCAACATTTTAAATTCCGTAAAAAGTAAACATTGACAAATCATTTATCTATGTTTTGGATTAAGGATTAATAGCATAGACAAGTATTAGTCGATTTAAAAAAATGAAACAAATTAAGGGCAGAATTTTCTTTTTTCGGGAGAATGAAAAAAATCAATTGTGTGGAATTTTTGCACAGAATGAGTGAGAGAGAGAGAGAGAGAGAGAGAGAGAGAGAGAGAGAGAAAGAGAGAGTATATTTTTTCATTAACTATGGTTATTTGCAATTTTCATAATTCTCTACTATTTACTATTTGTCTACTATTTCTCTCTCTCTCTCTACTATTAAAAAACAAAACATCAAATATTTCCTAATGTGTCCTCGTGTGTTCATCATTGTGAAAAGAAAAGGATTAATTAGTATTGTGCTAAACGTTTGTATAAGCCTGCCTGAAAACTTGTGCGGTACTCGAGCCGTGGGACGATGTTCGCTGCAATTTCTCGAAACGCGGAAAGCAAAAACAGATCCACAATTGCTGTCCGAAACAGCCGGACTCGAGTCAAACTGGACACTTCAAAGTTTATGTTTCTCACCCAGTAGGATTGCCTCTCAACTCAACCTGGCTCTGACTGAAACTTGTACAAACTGTGCCCGCTTTGTTAACAGTTCCCGGCTGTAAAGTTTAGTCCCCGAAGGGACATTCAAGTTAAAGCGCTTAATCGAAAATATATAAAAATATATACAAATAAAATATATGTTTAAAGAATAAATTCGATAAAAAAACTAAAAATGATTTTTTTCAATAAATAAAAATGTACGGGATCAAATCTAATTAAATAATGAGCCGTAATTCTCCACTAATGGAATTATTAATGCGGTGTTAAATGCATATTTCACCGGAATGTGTTATGAGATGTCAGATATGACTGTTTGTCTTAGTTGATCAAAAGGGGACTATTATCGTTTAGCGGGGCGAATCGTTTTGATCAAACTGCCAACATCACTTCATCAACTCCAAAGCATCCCGGCCCTAACTCGACAGATATTTATTGCCTATAATTCTCCTCTAGTTTTCAATTGGAAAAATGTTTTTATTGGTCGATTTTTGTAACACAAATTTGATGTAGATTTGACAATAATTATCTGGCAATAATTTCTCTGTCTTATGACAAGTATAGCCTTGTTCATTTTAAAATTTAGACAAAATACGTATAAACAGTATTTATAATACTAAATAAATAGCATGGATATTTTAAATGTGTTTTTGGTTTAAGAAACACGGCGTTTAAAACTACCTTCTCTGATAGCTGGCAAGTGTTGCGGTATGGTAGCTCACTAGCGCCGTTTTTTCTAGTTTAAATTAATGAAAGGTATTTTCTGTTGTTCTCTCTCTCTCTCTCTCTCTCTCTCTCTCTCTTTCGCGTTCTCTTTTTCTCTATCCTTTATCCACTGTTTCTTTCTCTCTCTCACTCTCACTCTCTCTCTCTTTCTCTCTCTCTCTCTCTCTCTCTCTCTATATATATATACCTCTCTCTTATCTTCATCCCTTTCGCACTCTCTCTCTTCTTTTTTGCATCATCTCCCATCCTGTCCTGTCCACTTGTTTTCTCACTCTCCCTCTCTTCTCTTCATCCCTCTCGCATTCTCTCTCTACCGTTTTCCATCCATCCCTCACACTCAACCGGACCCATTTATTAAGTAAGGAAACTATACTTCCACATTTAAAAATAAAAACTGACATTCGATTACGTTTACAAAGCAGACGGTTAGTTATTTCTATATTATTTAATTATTTATCATTTTCCAAAATTTCATTCTAATAGATTTTGAAAGAAAGTAAATAATAAAACAATTAGTCCAATTAATTTAAAGGGTTGATTTCGGTGTTCACATGAAATTCTCTCTCTCTTTCTCTCTCTCTCTCTCTCTCTCTCTCTCCCTCAACCTCTCTCTTTCGTCCTCTCTACCTTTCTCTCGTTTTCACTCTCCTTTTCTCTCACTCTCTTTCTGCTCTTTATCTCTCTCTCGCTCTCTCTCTCTTTTTATCCACCTCTCACCCTCTCTTGTCCACTTGTCCTCTTACTCTTTCTCTCTCACTCTCTCTCTCTCTCTCTCTCTCTCTCTCTCTCTCTCTCTCTCTCGCCCACATCCTTGCTTTCTCTGTTTCTTCTATCTCTCACGCTCCCTCTCTTCTCTTCATCCCTCTCGCACTCTCTCTCTCTCTTCTTTTTTCCATCCATCTCTCTCACACACACCCACACACAGACACACAAAATACACTAGGATCAAAGATTTTTTTGTAAAATATGGGGTATAAATCCAAAAATAGTGTACTACTTGTTTAAAAAACCGTTTAGTCTATAATCTCCAGTGACCTCAGGGAGGGTGAAGCCCAAAATATCCATAGGAAATATTTGTTTCGGTATGTCCTTAATAAAAATATCTTTTCTCTATTTTTTGTGTACCTATGTGTGTACCTATTTATGTATCATTTCGTTTTCTTTGTAATAACCTGTACTTTCGATTTTTATCTCGCATTCTCACTTTCTCTCTCCCTCTAAAGTTCATCGAACAAATCTCTACGTTTACGACCCGTACACATGGATCAAAACTCAAACCCATAGTTAATATTTGCCGTTGTACGTCAGTCAGACGTCATTTCCATCGGAATACCAATCGCCCCGCCTGTCATATTGGGTCGCCACAATTTCGAAATAAAGAAAACTTAAAATTTCATCATTTAAATTGAACGATAACCGAAATTTTTGAAACATATTTTAAAACTTTTTCTTTTATTTTTAGGTATAAATTTCTCGGATCGATCGAGGCCGTGTCAAGGTTGGGAAGCGTCGAAGCGCCGATTGAACGCGGCGTTCACGTTCCAGGCTCATACTGCAGCAGGACGTTCGACGAGTGTTACAGGTAATTGATCCACTTGGTACGAACTTGTTTTTCTACGATACGTACGAACCCTTGTTTTTCCAAGGTCCATTTCCCTAATGAAAAACCTCCGCGGCTGTAAATAAAGCCTGGTCGTATCTCTTGAGAACGTCGAATATCTGAGGGGACGCCAATTAATTTATCTAAGCCGGATTAACTGGATCTTTTGATGATGTGGACGGAAGAAGGATAAAACAAACTGCAACATTTTTAAAAATGTTTAATTTTTTCATTTTAAAATTCCAATTAATAAGGAGTATTGCCCCCTTTGACTTTATTATTTGTTTCCTTCTGCTGTATGTTGGTCACTCTTTCAATACAGCCGCCATTAGCATCTTTTTTCACCTTTCTTTTGAAGGACTTTTTTCTTAAGTCCGCAATTGGTAATCTCTTGCAATTCTTAACCTCTCCGATGTTCTGAGAAGAAGCAGGCCTTTTTAGCTTTTTTTCCGATTGGTTTGATTGGAGTAGAGACAAAAAACAATTGTGGTAAACAACTTACAAAAAAAAATTAAAAAAAAAAAATACCGCATCAATGCGAACCGACTGGTTCTCAAGCGTATTGGGAAAGCGCCCTACTTTGTTTATTTATTTAGCTAAATCTCTCTACCCAATGCAAGGGACCGATTTCAGCCAACACGAAACACAGCATCAAAGTGAAACACTTTTTTTCAAATTGTATAATGAACACTGCGCCTTTCATTTTCTCTCCACGGTACGCATTTTAAGTAAACCTGTTCCCACCTCAGTTTTAGTAACCTGCAAAGGTCAGCTGATTTGAAACATTCAATAATAGCTTTATTAATATCATTGGTTCAGTTATTTATAAAGAATAAATCTGAGAAAGCTTTATAAAAACAGGAGTCCCTGCCTTGAATCGAGTGGAAAAACGAACGGAACTTTTCCAACTCTTCATCTCTTTGAAATCCCCACAAGTAATTTAGCTGAGTACGGAATTTTATTTCAAACAATAAAGTTTTGCCGGACTCTACGGAGGCAGTTTTTTTGCAGCAGATAATTTTTCCTTCGGGTGGGGAGAAATAGATGGTTTTTTGGGTTAGAACCTAGATATTTATTATTGATCGGCAAACTTTCTTTCCCCTTAGAATTTTTCATGATGTAAAATTATACCAAATTGTATCTTTCGATCTAATTTTCTATGTTAAAAAATTATTTTATTCGTGTTAATAATTTTAAACAAAATAAAGGGAAATTGCTACTAGAAAAAGTAAAAACTGTCTGAAAGCAAATTGAAATGAACCAAGGAATAGTTTGATTCTTCGTTTGTCGGTATAATATATATATATTTAATTTTTTCCGTCATTTTATCCTGATTCTACCGCCTTTTCTGCCTAAGCACACCCCTTAGATTGTAGAATTTTTTCTGCTGATTTGATTTTGAATAAAAGAAAGCCGAATTTTTTTTGCACTCAGCATGATTTTTACGCCGATTAAGAATGACTCGATTAATCCCTAATGTCTTTCATGGAACAAATAATATTACAATAAATATAAACAAAACTTTCGTTAAGGTCACAAACTAAACAATATCTTGATTTATATGTGTTGCAATATTTTTCATAAGAATTTTAACTATCAGCCTTTAATATTGAACATAATTTTATGTTTAAAAACAATCTGGAGTAAGGCTATTTTTATACTGGAATTTTTTACACACAACCGAACAATTCGATATAAGTCCAATTTGAAAGAAACACACTTCCTGTACGAAGAAACTGATAATAATTTTCTTTCTGATTGGACTTCTTCCTCTTCTAAAAAATATAAAATTTTAAAATAATAAATAACAAAAATTTATTACAACAATTAAATAAAGAATTGGGTGGTTTGAAATAGCTAAATAAAAATTAAACTGAACGGCGCTATCGGGCAACACTTCCGCACGTCTAGAATGCAGTGCGGGTTTAGCATCACTAAGCGCCGTGTTATTGTTCGATTTACAGGATAGTCGATTCATTGACTTAATGCGATCAATTATTTCTATATTTTTTTTAATTAATAACTTAAATAATTAAGTAATTTTTAGTTACTAGTATGTTAGATAAATATCAGTTAAATTAGCAAAAAATCTATCTAATTTCGTTATAATTTTTTTAAAAATTCATTTAGATATTTAACTTTTTCCGTCATTTTATCCTGATTCTACTGCTTTTTCTGCTTAAGCACACCCCTTTTATTGTAAGAAATTTTTTTCTGCTGATTTGATTTTGAAAAAAAAAGAAAGCCGAATTTTTTGCTGTTTTCGGCGTTTTAAGCCTTTCATTTGGCTGTGAATTCAGCCTGATTTTTACGCCGATCGACGAGAAAGAGGAAATATGGGTGGGGCCGGCCTGGGATTCAGTTATATCCTCGAGAGAGAGGGAGAGTGGAAGAGAGAGTGAGAGAGGGAGAGAGAGAGAGAGAACTCCCCAAATCCCAGGTCTAATTCTCAAAAGGATCTGCGGGCGGGACCAGGGTGTGTTGCTTAAGCTCCACGCGGACGAAGCCGTGTTGACTTATTTACAACTGCTAAATAAAACAAAAACAAAAAATATGACGAACTGAAGTGTAATCAGATTTTAAAGTTTTTCACGAATTACCAACTTTTTTATAAATGTATTAATTACAAAATATCAAGAAAGAAAAAGTAGAGTAAAGAAAAAAGAAGGTTTATTAACGTCTGGCCTTTCAGTTTTTAAGACAATTTCCATCCTTGTGGGGGGGGGGTAAAGCCATCCCTCCAGTGATCGGTTTTATAATTCGCCCGTAATGTGTTTTTATTTTCGACCATAATTGGAGCCTAATGAAAGTCTTTATAATTAAAAAAAAACTCAGGGAAACCTTATTCTCAATGAAAACACTGTTAAAAGTATGTATGTTCCTCGGTCAAATTCAAAGGAAACATCCACTGAATTTATTTTGCCTTTGGAAGAGGAAGTGTTTACAAAAAAACACCTCGAGAACTGAGAAATGGTCGAGTTAACCTCGTTTTTTCGGAGGGGTCCAAATGGGACAAAATATCCATATACCCATCAAGCAAAAAATCAGGTCGTAAAGGGTCGACCGTCTTTCTGACCTTTTAGGAAAATTTCTAGCAATTTTCTGTTTTATTGACGTTCGGAGCTTTTTTTCTTCGAAAGATAAATAAAATAAACGACGGAATTGAGCGTAATCACATTTCTTGAGTTGACCCACATGGCTTACTTTTTTCTTGTTACACTTCATACCTTACTTGTATTGAAAATCGCCGTTCAAAAATCTTATATTTTTCCCCGAGCATTACGTTTATTAATTATGATTTTTGTAATAATGTTTAACCTTGTTTGGATCGACTTTTCTATTTTTTTTCCGAATATTAATTTTTTCCGTTTTGCTTGTATGTGTATTCAAACCAACCGGGAATCACAGTTTTAACTCAAGTTTAGTTTAAGATCATAATCCATGTCTTTTTTTTTTGAAGTGAGTTAATCATTATCTATAATTAATCCATATTTGCTTAGTGGTCATAATTGACCGTATTAATTGTTGTTTGTTGTGCGATCAACCAGCCTTCATACGATGTTGATTGGGATTCGGGTNTTATTTATTTATTTATATATTATAACAGGCTGTGATAACATAGAATTACCAATGTATTAGCAATTAAGATCTTGTTTTTTAAAATTGTGGGAAATGATTGTTATAATTAGGTGATGGGGTGGGGAACCTCCCACCTGATAACGTGATAAACACAATTTTCTAGTCAAACGCCTGTGATATTTATGTACCCAAAGAATATATTTATTAAGTAATTGTTACTGGTTTTAAAAAATGCCTATATATGTAAGAGGCTGTTAAGGAGAGGTTTTTATTTATTTATTATATATGTATATAGTTTGTTTGTACACATACAATGTGCAATGTGTTTACGATTTGACTTTGTATCTTTAAGTAACAAAAAAACTGATATTTTATAACTATTTATACAATTTATAACTGTCTAAATGATTATATCCCTATGCCTCTGTAGATCCGCTGAAGAAGGCAATAAAACTTGTCGAAAGCTTGGGCGTTGATATAATAACAATGTATGTTTGAAGACCACAACCCGAATCCCAATCAACATCGTATTAATTGTTCCAAATAATTATTCTTTTTATCTAAGGTTTTTGGTCGAGATGAAAAATTAGTGTCACGAGGGGGATTCGAACTCACGACCTTCGGCTCAAAAATGGCAAAAAAGAGGGAAAATTCGAACGGTTTTAGGTTGAGATGAGGTGTTGGTGTCCGACGGGATCGAAATCACGATAGCTCAAGGAGTTAGAGCAGCCGAATGTCGTAGGTTCGAATCCCGCTCGTGACATAAATTTTTCATCTCAATCAAAAACCTTAGTTAAAAAGAATAATTAATTGGAATCATCTGTAATCTTCGCGAACAGTAATCAATAAACTCACATCGTTCGCATAAACGAGTCCGCTTATCGATGACCTTCTAAATCAAACCAGTCTTCCAGATCATTTAAAAAGAGTGCAAAGAATATTGGGCTTAGAATCGCGCCTTGATCGACCCCCATAGGATGTCGAATTTTTTCATTATTCCTTCCTTGCACCATGTAGATCCTGTCGTCCCTGTTAGCAAATCAAAATTGCTATTACGATTATTTTATAGATTAGGGACGGGTTAGGTTCAGATTACGAATTTAAAGACTGAAGAATATAAATTTTTAATGTATATAATTTTAAATAAACAGGCCTTGAGGATGGTGATATAAATCGCTTTGTGAAACCACATGTCAACTTCATCCCGGAGACTTTTTGAAGATATCTCAAAATTTAATGTGATTACTGAGGTCAATACAAACTCCAACTGTAATTTATGATTATTATTGAGTAATAGTCGAAAGATTAACTAGGCTTTAATTTGCCAATGGCGTCGTTTAGTAATATAATTATCGTGATCAGTCTTCAACCCTCAGGCTCAACAGGTCGTTTAATAATTTAATAACGCGACCGTGTAATCTAAAATCCGTATTAATCCATGGTAACTGGTGTAGTTTTAATTAAAACTAACGCATAATCCTTTCTCTTCATCACGTCGAAAGTCGGGGGCAAAGTTAAGCCCGACTTTCATCAAATCGCCGGGGTTAACCCTCGAAGATTCACGATTTTTTCGATTACAAATCAAAACAGGCCAGGTTGGAGGGATAAACGAAACGGCATCTAATCGAGTGGGGGGAAAAGAGCACGGGGCCTAATGGGGTAATGTATAAAGCGTAGGGCCGGTAGCCCTATCCTTTCGGCCCTTCGCATTCTCGTTTACAGAATAAAATCCCTTTCCATCTTCATTATTGAATTTCCCCCTCCTAAACCGTCTCTGACCAAAAGGAATCGATTCTGAAAAGGTTCTCTTTGGAATAGTTCAACAGCGGATGGAGAAACATGGTAGACAATCGAGAGGAAAAAAGGAGAAGAAAATATTTAAGACAATATTTCCTTCGGTAATTCAATAATTCAAAAAAGATCAGAATTTATGAAAGAAGGTACATAGACATAGAATAAAGTTTGACTTGTCAGATAGAGAGAGAGAGAGAGAGAGAGAGAGAGAAAGAGAGAAAGAGAAAGAGAGAGAGAGAGAGAGAGAGAGAGAGAGAGAGAGAGAGAGAGTAAAAAAAGATAAGTTTTGCCCTTTTACTGTATTTTTTCTGTTATATTATTGATAAACTGTGTGATTAGGTAGGTCTTTCTTTTATCTCCATGTTCTACCAATTTCTTCAGGGTTGTCTGTATAGTTTGCCTTTTTGATAGTTAAGGCTAGTACAAGACGCTCTTGTAAATATTTATCGAGTTTGGGTCAAACGTATAAGACAAAAAAAAATCATCGTCGATTATGAATTATTATTGTCAGGATGATCCGACGGCATTCAATTTTATACGGCCGTATATAAACAGCACTTTAGAAGCGGCAGTGAGACAGAGTAAGTGGGTAATTTCGCCGGTCGTCATAATCTTGGGTTTATGGTACGACAAAAAGGGGCTTGAAAGTCGATTATATATTTTATTTTTATTTATGTGTATCATTTATACAATGGAAAACGCTGGCAAAAAAAATGACAGGCTTCCTTTAGAAGGACATTACGTTTTATGTCAATATATTATTATTATTCTGGCTATAATTTTAATGAAAATTGTTGCGATGGTTTAAAAAAATCAACTTTCTTTTCGAAAGATAGGAAATCTTCCTGACTGATCCCAATATCCCGATATTGTCTGTACAATAGATGTCAAATAGATTGTTTTTAATTTAAATAATCATAAAATATATGTCGGCAATGGGATTGGGAGTCGACCAGACTTTATAAATTATTATTATTTAAATGAGCATGTAGCAACTTTCTTGTCAAATACTTTGGTCAAATTTAGTCTTTCTGATTTGTATTATTTCATTTTTTTAGTTTATATGCTGTTTAGTTACAATTTTATTTTAGTGAATTTAGTTTTATTATTTTAATTAAGATCTGCATACTGTAAAAAGGTAAAGAACGATAAAGAATTTATTATTATTATATGTTGTCAAAGGATTACCGATGTAAAAATTAACGTTTTATTGCTAAAAATTAGATTTTTCTGTTACAAACTGTCAGTAAAAATGTGTTTTGGTTTAAAGAATCTCTGCACTAAAGTAAAGATAAATAATATTGAACGCTTACACCAACACAAAAAGGCTCGTAATAATTTATTTACTGTAAATTTACTTATAAGTTGATTTCAGAAAATAACTTAGGAAAAAAAAGGAAGAGCCACAATTTTACCTACTTTTAAACAGGCCGGACTTAATTGAAAAAAAATGGTGAAATTTTATTAGCACTACATTTAAAGTTCAAGGAGGGCTGTTAGGATTAAATTAAGACATAACTAGAGTAGAGGAAAGAAGGATTTGTTTTTTATGTGGTACGGTAGAAGTTGAGGATACTTTCGTTTGTTTAGTACGTCTCCAAATTTGAGTAGTTTTCGGCCGGATTAGTTGGGTAAAAAAACAATTGAAATAGAAAAATTTGTGAAATATACAGGGTGTAATTTCTAGATGGCCCGGCTGAATTTCTTTTGAATCAGTTACGCCATAAAAAAAGTGTTTAATACTTTTTAGTCTGATTTCAAAATTTTACCTTTTTTGTAGAAAAATTATACAGGGGACCTCAAGCCCAGTTCAACTTCAAAATTTCAAATACCACCCTGTACATCCTGACAAATCATTTTAAAGGTGTTTTTCCTTTGAAAACAATGGTGCAATCGGATTTTAAATTGGTCAAAAAATGACAAAGTTATGGCAAAAAGAAACCGACAGCGTAATTTCGACGAAGAGCTTAATATTATATTGTACGTTCAGCGAAAATGCGAATTCCTCTCTCCGAAATGTTGGAAGGGTTTTAGGTTTTTCAAAAAACAAAATTGGAGATGTACTCCGACTTACAATTTTAAGCCGTATCGCTCTCAACTTGTCCAGGGACTTAGGGGCTCTGATCTGATCTCTTGCAGTCGTCTAACTTTCCTTGCANTAAAGGAGGTTTTACCAACACTATTAGATGATTTTTCTCTACAACAACGACAAAGAATGATTCTCCAGCTTGATTGATGCCCCGCACATAATTCTTTGTAGGTGAGACGTTATTTCAATCGACACTTCCGGTGGATAGAACCTCACGACTCAATCTGTTGGATATCTCTACTGCAAAATTTTCAAAATTGATATATTTTATTAAAATTTGTCAAATAGAAAAGTACTAAATTGGGGAATTTGAAGATCCTGCATTCTGCTCTACTTATTATTTGTTTATTAGCCTTTTTTTAACACATAATATACAATATCTATGCAATAAAATGAGAATAAATATAGATTATGTATTGTTCCCACTAGTAACATTTTCAAATAGACACTTTCTTTAAAAATGTGGACGAACGAATACTAAACTTGAGAATCTGCAATAATTTCCATTGTTGGAGTGTAGGCCGTAACAGCGTGAGGGGAAAAAGGGTTGTAGAATTAGCCAGAAATACATTCGTCACAATAAAATAAAATATCGAAGTAACGGAATTGTTTAATAAAATAACGGCAATGTCAAAGCATAAAAAATCTTTCAGATTTTGAAGATCAGGGCCAAAATTGTTGAATATTTTAAACGGGAAATAAATTTATTTTAAATTTAAATGAGTTTGGCTAATTCTATTTATATTTATTATTTATTTATATTTATACTTTTATATTTAACTATGCGTAAAATATGTAATGCTTTAAAAATAAACACTGTATTATTATTATTAAATGCGAATAAAATTAGTCATTAAGATGTTAAAACTCCTATTCAAAAATAATGAAAATAATACAAAGTTATCGTTGGGGGGGGGGTAGGTGGCCGCAACGGTTTAGGCATTGACACGGCGCTCATCACTGTAAGGTAAAGGTCCCGGGTTCGAATCCAGCAGCCCTGCATTCGAACCCGACATTCTTACAAATGGGCCTTTTTTTTTCAAAAACACCGGGACCCCGAGGGTTGATATAACCTCTGCTGTTGCGAACTCTCGAAAAAAAAATTGATTAGAAGGAAAATCACCAAAGTATTGATGTCTGTAAGTGGAACACCTTGTACATTAAATGTTATATTTTTCATGAGTCATTAATGATTCATATTTATAAGGAGTCATTAAGATTTTAAAACTTCTATTAAACAGTAATGGAAATATTACAAAGTAAACAAAAAGGCTCTTTGTAACAAAATTGATCAGAAGGAAAAACACCCAAGTATTGACGTCTGTAAGTGGGACACCTTGTACATAAAATGTTATATTTTTCATGAGTCATTAATGACTCATATTTGTAATGAGTCATTAAGATTTTAAAACTCCTATTAAACAGTAATGAAAATATTACAAAGTAAAGAAAAAAGACTCTTTGTAACAAAATTGATGATAAGGAAAAACACCGAAGTATTTACGTCTGTTCATGGGACAAGTTGTACATAAAATCTGATATTTTTCATTGGGTTTTGCGAGGGGGAATTATTTCCTATTGTGTTTGTGTTTTTCAGGAAAAACTGCCAGGTGCAGAGTCCCAATTTTCCCGGCCTCTATCCGAGGAACGTCACCTGCTATTATCTAATAAAGCAGAAGACCGTTCCGACCTGCAAACACGCCATGATCGGCATAAAGGACAATTACGTCAGGATAAGAAGGTGCGTTTATTTTATTTATAAAGATTGGGTTGGTAATGATTTTTTTTAAAAGGTCCGTGGCGGGATTTAACAAGACTGTCAAGTTCACGAGGACGGACTGCTCGCCCGGAGAAGACCAGCTGCTTTTCCACGATGGACCAACGGAAAACGAACCACTCCTAGCTCGCTACTGCGGCGGAGGTCTTCTGCCCCAGATCGTCTCCAGGGCTCCGATCATGCTGGTCGTGTTCAGGTCCTCGCCGTACAGCGTGCCGACAGTCGACACCCGGCGTCCCGTCCACGGGTTCTCCCTGGGAGTCAACGTCCTCTATTCGGACTCGGACTCGCTCGATTTCGCGAGGAGCGTTTCAAAGTGAGTACAAAAAATTGGCTCCGATTATACTTGTACTTGTTCGACTGCAAAGTTCTAAATCTACCATCATTTCGACTTAAGAGAATATTAGCAATTGAAGTAATCAATAGGAGAACTTCATGGTTCAAAGCCTCATTATTAATTAAAATATGCCAGAATCATTGGGACGAGGCTGCGACTAGTGCCATATCGTCGTCCAGGTTCTCGTTTTATAATGAACTAAATATTCAATCAAGGTTGTGGGTATAATGAATCGCACAGTAGTTGGTCTCTTAGACAGTCACGATGGCTGTTCAAATTGAGAGGGGAACTTTTATGCAAGAGAGGACTATTTAATTATTTAGCAGTATGTCCAGTTCTTGTCGAGTTCCTTACGCGTTACCTGGGTACTTCCAAGCTTCGTGAATCCCAGGGCATTTCTCTGCACGACTCCTATTGCCGACCACTCGTTAAATTTGCACGCATTCAAACAGCAATTCAATTTTTAAACATTCTCATTCGATCTTAGCAATGGTTTGTATTTTATTTGTTCCCTTTTTGTCTTGCTTTTTTTCTCTTTTACATCTTTATTCGCGCAATATTTGTATTTTTACCTCGTTAAGTGTTATATTCTAATTTTTTTGTATCTTTCTCTCTTGCCTTCTATATCTTTTATACCTGAAAATCCTCAAAAGCTGTCGAGAGAGGGGGAGAGTGAGAAAATAGAAGAATAGAAATGATAAATGGTTTTTTTGTACCTATATTTAGGAAATATATTATTATTATTATGTATTATAATTAAACGGTTGAGTTGAAAAAGTTTTGTCACGAGCGGGATTCGAACCTACGACCTTCGGCTCGGCTCTACCCGCTTGAGCTGTCGTGACTTCGATCCACTCGGACACCAACTCCCCATCTCAACCAACCTTTCGAATTTTCCATCTTTTTGCCATTTTTTGCCTATCAGCCGAAGGTTAAATGTTAAATTAACATGGTCAATTAGACCACCAAACATAAATGGATTGTATTTTATTATTATTACTTGCACTTGTTCGTTGCCATTTGGATTGTGCAAAAATTGTTTGGTCACCCGGATCAAACAACGGATAGCTCATGATTGAGAGGGTACAAAGGAGGGTATCTAAATATTTTTTGTTCAAAATTAATTGGAATATTGTCGATTTTGTAGTGCTTACTTTCCCTAGCATTTTTATTGTAAATTGCATTAAAATTTATTAAAAATATTATGTTCATCGCTAAGGAAAATTTAATTAAGGGATTTTGAAAAATAACAAAACAAAAGGTTTTAATTCCATAATTTTGTTTACTGGTCGCAATAATTTTCTTTAAATTAATATCGTATAATGTCCTGGGTTAGCTAAAACCTCTATGCACCTGTTAAGCATACTGATAAGGTTGTCACTAATTTCATAAAGAATTTTACTCCATTGATGTTGCAACGCTGCACTCAGTTGTTGCAGGCCAACTTGCTTCGGATGGCGATCGAAAAGCCTTCTCTGCAATACATACATGCTCTCAATGGGATTGAGGTCTGCTGACAATGGGGGAAGAGATGGGAAACTCTCAGGTTTTTTAAACACTGATGAACAACTCTGTCTCTATGAGGTCTAGAATTGTCATCTAGAAATAGAAAATCCCTGCCAATGAGATCCCTGGTTTGAGGGATGTATTCCTCGATTACTTGGACATAACGGACTGCGGTGAGGTTCCCTTTAAGAATATTGGAGTCATATTCGTCCTCCGGTGTAAATCTCAGCCCAGACCTGCACTGAAGGGAGCACGAACTGGTGCATTGTATGGTAGATTCTTCAGTGCCTGCTATCACTGAATGAATTGCTGGTGGCAGGCTGTTGCGCCAGGTCGTCTCAAAGGGGGATACGATGTGAGGCCAACTTCCCGCAAACGGGTCGTAATCGTTAAAGGCTTTGCTAAAGCATCTTGTGCTTCATTGCAAATCTTGCAGGCAACATGGAAAGGGTTCCGTCTTGATAGCAATGACAATATTTCTGTCCTCTCTTAGCGTCGTAACTACCAGATAGTTCCACTACCAAACCTCCTATTGGCACTTCCAGTCTCTCGGAATCGGGCTAAAACCACGCACTGAGACACGCCAACTAACTCTGCGATATCCACTTGCCGGTTACCTCGAAGACTCTTTCTCACAATAATATTGCGAACTTTCAGTTCAAGTAGATATCTTTTCCATGGTTAAAGAGAGTACAACTGAATTAAAATGAAGAAAAGACGAGAAAAAGTGTTTGTTTACAAAATGAATAATCTTCATGTTTAATACTTAAGTAAACCCGTCATTAAAAATGAGAATAACATTCGTTTGTTTTAGATTTTTATTTTATATTCTATTTATCTAACTAAGAAGAATATATCGGGTAATTTAATTAAAATTAATAGAATAAGAATAAATAACAAATATCCCAATTCACTTTTGAGCAGTTAGTTTATAGACTAATTAAATAAATACGATTGCATTCACGGCGCTAGGAGCAACCATACCCGCAACACACCGAGGTCTTGCGGAATGGTTGATTCGGGCGCCGTGTTTTACAAACGATCTTTCATTTCTTATTTTGTTCTTTGTTTAAAATTTGTGATTATTAATTTTTTAAAGTAACGTTTAAAAAAAAGGAAATAGGTCAATTAAAGACATTTGTGTGAATTGAAATTGAAAAATGCCATTAGTTCTTTCCCTATCCAAGAATTGGTAGATCTTAAGCGCCTTGATTTTCAAACTTACGAAATCTCATTAAATATCTATTTCTAACTTTATCAATCCCTAACAATAGTACGTTTATATTCTCGTTAATAGACAATTAATAGACTAAGAATAAATTTCTAATAAGAATAAATCCCTATTTTTGAGCAGTTTGTATTCTAATTAAATAAATATGATTGAATTCACGGCGCTCGGAGCAACCATACCCGCAACACACCGAGGTCTTGCGGAATGGTCGATTCAGGCGCCGTGATTTACAAACGTATTTACATTTTTATTTCTTATTTTATTCGTGGTTTTTTTAAGTATTATAATTATTTTTTAATACAAACTTGTTAAAAAGTAAATAGTTCAAATTAAGACATTCGTGTAAATAAAAATTGCAAAAATCCTTAATTCTTCAGGAAACTAATGAGCAGTTTGTTAAAGGTTTAAAGGTTAAAGAGAATACAACTGGATTGAAATGGAGAAAAGACGATAAAAGTTGTTTGTTTATAAAATGAGTAATAAGACAAGAATTTTTCCTTCGACCTTGTTCTTATGGAATTCCCTCCCTATTCTTAACAATAGGGTTGATTTCCCGGAGATCTTGCCCTGCGTTGGCTTCAGGGTCTACCAGCGTCGACTCCCTATTCTATGTTCCCAACATAGGACGAATTATGGGTCGGAATCTAGTCTTTCTCGGACCGTTCGGCACATTAATCGATATGGAGATGCCGCAGACCTTTTCTCTGACTCCTTTTTTTTATTATTATTATTATATTTATTCTACATGCTTCATACAAAATATTACATGTAATACAATAACCATAAATATAAAATGTATATATATATATTGGGATATCAGATTCATATTATGGTGAAAAAATAATTACTAAAACTGTCAAATAATAAAAATAACGTTAATAAGTAGATCTAATTAAAAACTAAATAAACAAATAACTTAACATTTAACTAAATTACATTAAAATCTATTGCTTTAATGAATGTGTCAAAATGTTCATAATATTCTCTCTTCATGAGCCCCTTCTCATCAGGTGGCCACTTCTTATCTTGCAGTGGGCACTTTCGTATCCCAACACTGCGCAGTGGTTCTATTAGTGGGCACTCATATATTAGGTGTTTAATGCTTTGTTCTACTAGAAAATTAGGCAGGCATGAGCATGATGAAGATTCTCTTAGATGAAAGCGGAAAAAATAGCTGTTGTTTGGGCCGTGTTCGGTTAAGATGGGTTAGTGGTGCGGATAGTTGGATGTGCGGCTGGAATCTATCGGCAACTTTGGGAAAGAACTTTCCTGTCTGCCTTCCATTATATGTACTTGACCAAGCATTTTCCCATTTTTCCAGGCTCTCTTCGAAAAGTTTATTTATAATTGATGACTTTGGAAGTTATATGCCAAATTCAAACTCTCGTCAGTAGATGCTAATTTGGCCAGTCTATCAGCTTCTTCATTTCCCTCCATTTCGCAATCCCTAACCATTTCCCTAACCATCCCTAAACTAACCATCCCTAACCATCTTTGACTCCTTGTCCGTTTCAAAAAGAAGATTTTACAAGTATTAAAAGAATGATTCACTGAGCCTTGTTTATTTTTATTTTTCTTTATTTACTTATATTTTTGATTTTTTTTGTTTGATTTTTTCCTTGGCCACAAGTTTTGCATGGTCGATATTCTGTTGCAATTATTTTATAGTTATAATCTTTTTTGATTTAATGTTGTTTTTAAATTCTGAATTTTTATATGTTACTCTTGACTGTTGTTTTGGATCATTTGACCGGTCTGAACTACAATAAAACAAATTCACTGTAAGGTACAGGTCGCGGGTTCGAATCCAGCGGCCCTGCATTCGACCCCGGCATACTTACAAATGTTTTTTTTTTTTTGAACACTGACACCCTGAGGGTTGATATGACTGCCTCTGCTGTTGTGGATACTCGTTTAAAATAATAAGGGTTAGGAAAAATAGTCATTTCTCGTGTCTAAAATCTTTAAAAAATTATGCAACGTCTTTTGACGAGTTGATTCATAGAGAGAAACTTACCTAAACATTTTATTTTAATTTAACTACCCCACATTTTTCAAATTTGGAGGTTTAACTTCTAGAATTAAAATCAGCCTAGAAGTTTCTGTGTGTCATCTTGGTGGTTTTCGGTATATAAAAGAAGCTAAGACGGGGTGTCGGTTGCCACAAAAGCTAAGGTGTTGACAAGGCACACAATAAATAAAACAAACAAAAAATAAAAATTCTGAACAGATGGCATTTTAATAATGCATTAATTTACTCATATAAAGGGTTAAATTTTATAATTTCATTACAAAATTACCACCAGCCGTAGGTCGCAGTTTAACCCAATTATAATTATTTTTACGGTTTGTGTATTAATTACGCCCGAACGCTAATTACAATAAAGCCCCTTAAAAAAAAGGCATATTCCGAGTAAAAATAACCCTCCTTTCAAGGCTTACCGAACTTCAGTTTAAACTTATAAGTAATGCTCCGGGGAAGTTGCTGCCCGAGAAAGCGAGGAGTACCCCGCGTGAGTAATGACTTAAAGAAGTCCGACCCTTCTTTTATGAATAGCCTTTTGTCTCAATTTAAGTACGCTCGAATCGTTGCCCAGCGGGCCGGGTTAAATTTTTATTTATATATTTTTTCTACCAAAAAAAAATGAATTAGGAGAAAAGTGGATTTTATGATCTTCTAGAGGCAATGCTTTTGAAGGAAAGGTTAAAACTATGTATGACCAGGTCATTTATGTTTGCTTTCTTTTGACAAAATGATGAATAGAAGGTTATGGTGTTTTGTTTGAACGGAATTACACAAGACTCAATATTCTAGTCGATATAATTGTAATGAGACTGGCATTTCTAGGTGTGTTCGTTAGATATTCAAATGAACCGTCATAACCAGAACCTCTTTAGATTAGCATGTCAAAGTAGGTCGGAAACAACCGGTCCTAATTTCTCAAGCCCTTCTCGGCAGTTATGTTTATTCAAACTTTAACTTCCAGGTGTGAATTCTACGTTAACGGGACTGTCAAACGAAAAGGCGAAGTGCTCAGCCCGAGGCACACTCTCCCGCCGAACACGACCTGCTGGTACAGACTCGTGGGCCTTCCGACGGACCGGATCTGGCTCTACTTCGACTCGTACAGCGTCGAAGGGAACGCGAATTGCACGACGAGGCTCAGGGTTTTCGACCAGAACGCCCTGCTTGAAGACACTTGCGAATCGCCAAGGCTTTGCGACCACGGATCTCTGAGGAACTCGTCGAGGGACACGAGGCCGTGCAGGAAGCAGGAGAGCTACATCACCCCGTCCAGCAGGCTTTCGATCGAGCACAGGAGCCAGCACGGAACCGCGATCCAGCCCTCCTCTTTCAAATTCCAGTTCGAGTTCGTCGATACGAGGCTAGGCGGGGAAAATACAAAAGCCGGGCCCTGTCACAGGTAACATTTTTCATTTTTTTGACAATTATTTTAAATTGTATCCACGGACAGCAAAGCAGGACTAAAATTAACTGCCTCAATGGTAGTATACTCCTGAGCCACTTGAGATTGTATTGCCCTGTGAGACATTGCGGAAAACAACAAAATTCCTATTATTTTGGCCCTGTAGGGCACAGAGCAGGACCAACTAGAGATCAAACAGTTACAAGAACATGCACCTACATAGACCTTCACAGACAACATAGAATGTGCTCCGCGGTCTCCTCCCCTTCCTGACAGTATCTGCACAGTTGTTCTTATGTATGTACTCCTATCCGGTGCATGTGCCTTCTTATGTGGCAGTGCCCTGTCAGGAGTCCAACCAGAACCTTGGTTCGGTTGCGTTGCCTTTTGTAAGTTTTGCGGATGGTCCTTCAAGGGAATCTCTTCGCGTACCCCATACCTATGGTTTTATTCCACCAGGTTTCGGACTCATTAAGGATCTATTATAGAATGTATCCTCTTTTGTGGCCGGCTGCTAAGCCACAGTAGAGTTCAGGGCCCAGAGAAGTCCATGTTGGCCCCGTCTTTTGGCTATGGAAATGGATGGACCCATGCCAGGGTCAGGTCATTAGTGTAGCTGACTTCTGTCAGGGCCTCCCATTTAGTTCCAACCACTCTTTGCCTTCGCCTCGCATGAGGCTAGGGCCCTTAGTGTTGTCTGAATATCAGAGAAAATAGCTATCTTCCGGGAAGCTTTTTTCTTACTCTGGCGCAGTGTTCAATCGCTTTGATTTCAGACTGGAAAACTGTAGCATATTTACCTACGTTTACCGTCGGTCTTTGGCTTCATCCAGGCCAACTAGGAGAAATTGATCAACAAATTGTCAAAAACTTAGATCCATCAGATAATTTGTTAAAAATAAATCCTTGGTTTAATGAGCATTCCAGGACAGAGAGCTTTACGAATACATACTGGATTCTACATATTGCATTCTCCAGAGGCACGTAGACTAGGAGTAGTAGAAACAAGCCTGTGCACATATTATCATATTGTCTGAGAGAAGAACAGGTCCTCTATTGCACACTTAAATTATGTTTATTTATCTTTGAATTAAAGTTTTTTTTAAAGCCTTTCACGATCGCTCCCAGCAGCCCAAACGGAGCGACGCCGTTTCAAAAACCACATCAATGGCAAAACTGAACTGGTGTGCCGGGCTGCACCGAACATTCGACCGCTCCAAACATCTGCGGCGGGACGACCGCATGGCGCGTTCGTGAATGGGAAAACCTGGCGTGAACGGTGGAATATTAGCGCGCCGGCTTGGTCGTGAATAGGAACATCCACGATTTTCCACATCTCAAAAAGTCAAAAACGTTTATTCTTTATTGGAAATGACATCCAATCGAGATTTTATTTTTGAAGTGATTGAATTTTATAAAAGTTTACCATGTTTATAGAAGGTGGTGGGAAATGATTACCACGATAGAAATAAAAGAAATTCGACCCTTGACCAGTTGGTTGACCTTTTCAAAACAAAGGATACAAATGCAACGAGTGATGCAGTAACCGGTATTGATAACCCCTAAGCGCTGAGCAGAAATCGTAGTAGAGAACTTAAGTTCTTCGTACTTCGTCCCTGTAGCGCGAAATCGTAAATGCCAACCTTTCATGTGAAGTGATGATTTCTCTCATGACTGTCTTTTGATTTCTAATCAAGGCGGTAACAAGCTGGACTAAATATATATAAGACGTTTCATTCATCCTTAAATAAAATAGGGTTCTGTTCAGGAGCCAGTTCTTACACCATTTCTTTTTCGGTTTATTGCTTTTTATATATAAACAAATAGCAGCGTAACGCAAGGGATCGTCATCCATTTTGAGGAAGTACCTCACTAATGACGATCGGAGCGACTGGCTGTGGAGCGGTCGTGAATGCTTCCTCAAATTTCAGGCACTACAAATGGAACTATACGGCTCGGCGCTGTTCCATTTGGAGCGATCGTAAATGGCCACCTTTAAAGTTCACAGTCCGTAATCCTATTTTAACGCTAATCCTGTCTAACCTAACCAAATCTGTCCCTTAATCTATTTAACCTTACCTAACCTTCTAACCGTAACCCTAATTAACTTATTCTATCTCTAACCCTAACCATAACCAAACACGTCCCAAACCCTAACCCAACCTAACCTAACACGTACTTAACCTTAAACAACCCTTCCTAACCCTAACCATACCTACTATTAACTCACTCGTCTTTAACCCTAACCCTACCTATCTATCGATTAGTTGAAAAGGGTGGTACTACTCACAATTTGGTTTTGCAGTGATCCAAATTTATCAGACTGTGCCAGAAATTTGGATACATAAATCTAAAATCTCTCGAAAAATCTACAACTATTTCTTGCACTGTCTGATGATGAGCATCTCGAAATCGGTAACAGTGTAAATCCAGCTTGAGATTAGAACCATCCTTTTCGACTATTTCTAACCATTCCTAACCCAATTCAATCTAACATAAACCAACTCGCAAAAAATGGTCAAGTAAAAGTTCAAATCCATGTTAAAGAGATTATAATCCACTAAAGATCATGCAACGCCTATATAATTCAGAAAATATTAAATCATGAGGTTCCTTTTAGCTACACCTACATTGGCTTTGGGTGCCGTTATTGACATACATTCGATGGTTATTGTGAAAAGTTGGTGGAACATTGGACATTGGAATACATGCAGCTGTTCACCGGATAAATTTTATCAACTTTTTATCCTTTCTAATGCCGTACTGTAAAGCTATTCGAACGTCCAACAATACTATGAGCTTTGCCGAATGAAAACGCCAAAAACCAACCGTATAACGATTTGAGCGGACACGCGATTATGTAACTTTTTTATAATCGTTATTAATTTCTTTGATATTTATAAGTTTCTACTGTTTTTGCTGGCATTCGATGGACTGTGTTTAATAGGCTTTTATAATGTACCAACAGGCTTGTTTTGGCTCCCTTTGCCTTAATGAATCCTGATAGTAATTCAAATTAGGCCGGGACGATAAAATTGGCCATAAAGTTCACCGTCACACCTGGCTTAATTTCAATTGCAAATGGTCGGGGGAAATTTTCCAGTTATAAAATTGTTTTTTCCCCACGATACGGGATCCGCAACTGGCCTTTTTGTTTCAGCCCGCTTTTGTTCAAACATGGCAAACAGCGGGGTTTTCTTTTTCCTCGTGGGGGAGTTAAGCTCAAAGCGGTCACGCTTTCTAGGAATAGAAGGCCATTTTCGATTATCCTCGAAGAGTTGAGAGATGATGAATTTCCCCAAATAAGTTTTTGTAACGGATCCTAATGGAAATTAAACCGAAAACGGCCCAGAGGAGAAACTCTAAACGAATTAACAAAGGGATTAGATCGGGTCAAAGTTGACTAGTGTTTGCTCAAAGCCCTAAAAACAAAATTTGTGTTATGAATGTTAATGATTTTATACAGTGGACGCCGCTTATAAGATTCACGGATATAAGGTTCAGTCGCCTATAAAACACAGAATCGCCAGAAACAGTCCGAAATCCGGATACATTGAAAACAACTCGATTATAAGACGATAAAACTGATTGTACCACAGAGAACCTGAACACACCTACATTCTTAAAAATTTAAGAACAAAGGGAACGAAAACCTGCAAAGAAAGGTTGATGAGAAAGAAAAAGAAACTGCTCGTTATTGGAAAGAGAAAGCAACCTCGCTATTTGAAAGGGTTCAAGCTTTAAGCCAGGAACACACTTACCCGATGCTACGCCATGCGACGCTACCCGACGCCTTGCCACGTTTTGGTGGGGTGTGCACATCTATCCGACGCAAGCACACGTCGCGTACAGTCCACAGCGTTTATCACAATAATCACTTTTGTTTTTAATGCACTATCTTGAGCAAAACCTTGCAATAAATTGTTAGTTAAATTTTATGAGCACAACAACCATCTAATAAATTGTTTGTTAAACTTAATTGTTTTAAATAAATTTACTCCTAACCATCATAATTAAACAATGTTTATAAAAACTTTATTTTTTATCTCGTTTAATTTGGTTCACATTAAAATAACATGTTGGAATTAATATAACGACAAAATTACATGTACTTAGTTTGAAATAAACTACAAAAAATATGAGTGTCCTGTTCTGATGATACACGACATTACAAAATGGTGTAATTTTACGAAAAAACTATGAAATAAATTGTTAATTAAATTTTATGAGCAAAACCGTGTAATAAATTGTTCCAATTTTAGTATATTACGCCAATAAATTGTTAGTTAAATTCATAATTTAAAAAAATCCTATTCCGGTTTTTGATTAATTTTCTACCAAACCATTAAAATTAATTTTTTAAATAAAAACTAATTAATTTTAATCACAGTTAATTTGGTTTATATTAAAATAAGTATGTTGTAAATAATATAACAACAATAATACATGTAGTTCGAATAAAAATATGAGTGTCCGGTTCTTTTGTCTTCGACTGTACTCGATGCGACCCCACGAAAATCTGGACAGTGGGGATCGCAAAGCGTCGGGTAGGTTCGTGGCATAGCATCGAAAATATGCTTAAACTACCATG
Organism: Cimex lectularius; assembly: GCF_000648675.2. NCBI lineage: Eukaryota > Metazoa > Arthropoda > Insecta > Hemiptera > Cimicidae > Cimex > Cimex lectularius. Next base: position 228,589 of record NW_019392974.1, on the reverse strand, counting down.
AGAAAAAATAAGGAAACCTCAAATTAAAGCATATAATTGTATTGAACAGAGAAACAGTGGCAAGAGGAACATTATATGGCTAATATTTAAAAAAAACGCATTAAAAAAAAAGTTAAAATTAAAAAATCAGTAGTCTCATCCATCGAGACTCAGATCGGTCCATTTTCGATGAAGTCTCTGATTTCTTTGAGTGTTTCATTGTTTGTAAGATCCAGGTGAGATTTCCTGAGGGTACTTTCGTGGGGAATGGTTTTCCCTGTGTATTTCTCAAAAAAATAACTTGAATTCAGGGTGGCTTAGTTTATGGAAGGGTATGTCAGCTCTGACTAAAGCACGGCATAAATCGGAATCGAAACCGGACTTTCCAGACCCAATACCTGTGGCAGCTTTTGTCACAAAGGTTTGTTGAAACTTGACTTCTTACCTTTGTTTTCCTTGTGTTTTGCTGTCTTTGTGTGCTGTGTTATCAAAAAATGTGAAGCTGTTGATACAGGTTTATCACAACAAACACAGTATAAAACGTCTGCATCGCCTTGAAAAGTCTCACTTGAAAACTCACGCACATACTTTTGAACAAGAACTTTCGTCTTTGCGGTGACTTTCGGCATTTTATGAGTAGTCAGTTCACAAAGCATAAATAATTTTTCACGATGAAAAACGCATGAGAGACTGGGTAAAGCTGAAAAGTATGACGGTAGTGAAAGAAGAGAACTGGGGTCATAATATTTCCATGAATCCAATCAAACTATTCCAACAGAACATTTACAGTGGGACAAACATTACCCCTTCTCCGTTTATTCAAAGAGAAGCAAATGCGACCGAAAGTTCGTGGAAAGCGGTGGAACAGCGAATGACCGAACTCGTTCATTATGTGGAAACGGAAGAGGGAGCCCCCCCACAGCTCTTTTTCGGAGAATTTTTTTTGCCTACTCATAAACATTAAAATTTGACGGGCCAAATACCGATATGCCGGTTATGTAAAAAAAACATGCAATTACAACCCACTTATGCGAAAGTATACATTTATGACAAAATATATGCGCAAATATGCAAAATAAATATAGCTTAAATTGATTCCAAATGCTTCAAAACATATACAGTTGGTTAAAATTGAATGTTTTAGTTAACTAGGAAAAATATGCAAATGCATGTATTTCACAGCCCTACTAATAAGTCTCATCCGCTTATAAGACTCACTTTTTGCTGGGGCCAAAATGAGTCTTATAAGCGGCGTCCACTGTATATAAGATTTAGCTGTTTTGTTCTATTCAAATTGTTGGTTTTTTTAGACTTTTTCGAAAAAAGAAGTCGGGGATGGTCCATTCGCCTAAGAACGTATTCATGTACGGCCGAGGAGGTGCAAAGAACCTGACGTGCGTGTACAGGATTGAATCGAGCGTCGGCGAAAGGGTGAGACTGTCGATCCACAACGCATCGTTCGGCCATCAGGACTGCAGGACGGTCGCAGATGGTCACACGAGCCGGCCGATATGCGTCAGGAAAGGGCGGTCCGTCGAGCTGACCGTCTCCGACCTGCCGTGGAAGGACATCAAACTGCAACGAGCTTGCTACTGCGACAATTCCGTTCTCGCAAGGTGAGTCAATCGGACAATACAACCCTTTGAAATATGCGTTATTTAGCGTTGATCAATAATTTTTTGAAATAGTGAGGAGCAGTCAGGAATGAATCGTTTCAGATAAACGCCTTTTCAATTTTGTCTATGACGTTTCGACCTTTACTCGGGTCATCTTCAGTCCTATTGAGAATTACAGACATATATTGATTAGAAAAATAGTTATACAAGACAGATATAAATTTTGAACAAAGTATTTCAAACTCACGTAAAGTGTGATGCTATTCTTTTAGTGATATGTTTGTTTCGTGTGAAATTTTTATTCATCTGTTACACTGTATTCACAATTTCACACGAAACAAACATAATAATAATAATAATAATAATAAGAGCCTTTATTATGTAACATAAAATAAAATTTTTAACAAAAAGTGTTATTAGGCATAGAATTAAAAGGAAATTTCAAGTCAAAACCATGACCTATACCACCTAACAAATTTTATAACAGTATTGAGCAGTATAAATATAACCTTCGCCAGTTTAATGAGAGAAAAAATGGAAAAAAACCTCACTGATAAAATTTACAAAAACATTTGCAAAGAGCTTACAAACATTGCAAGTTTTATCATTAACTTAAATTGATCATCCAAGCACAATTTTTTGACCTGCATCATGAAAAATATTTAAAACTACTCATTTCAGTTACCTATGCAAGAAAAGTAGATGCATTATTTAACAATAAATAGTTACTCTTTATGAAAGGTATTGGTTGAGATAAAAAGTCAGTGTCACGAGCGGGATTCGAACCCACGACCTTCGGCTAAATGCTGCTCTTACCATTTGAGCTATCGTACTTCGAACCGCTCGGGCACTAACCTCACCTCTCGAATTTTCCCTCCTTTTTGCCATTTTTCAGTTTTCGAAGTCACGATAGCTCAAGTGGTAAGAGCAGCGGCGTATTTAGCCGAAGATCGTGGGTTCGAATCCCGCTCGTGACACTGATTTTTTTATCTCAACCTTAATTAAATAAAAGATATTAATTGGTCAAGCGGACCACGAAAATTAGTGAATTATTTATAATTTTGAAAATACCCGCCAGTCGGTAGGAGACGTGTAACAAAAGGATGGAAGGGTGAAGAAAAAGAGGAGACGGGCCAGATAGGATCATGCTTTCGAAAGAAACAATTTGGACAAGCGGAAGATCAAAAAAAGAAAGAAAGAAAAACGAAGAATAAGAAGAACTAAAACGAAGAATTAAGAAAAGCCATCAATATTTGCCTCCCCAAAAAAAGTTTTTTTTTTCGTTGTTGGTTTTATACGTGTGTTGTACTGGAGTAAAATTATTTTATTATTTTTTTATCGTTAAATTAGAATTGATAGAGGATCTAGCTCAATCTCATTTTTCAAAAGGTCATTTTCATTTTAGTTGTTTTTCCAATCTTATATTACTGGCAAAGGATTTAATTTTAATTTCTATTTTTTATTATATNTTTTTTTTTTACCTATACATGAACATATACTATACAAATATGTACACATGATTAATATATCACACTAGCATTGCTGTCACTCACTGTGTATGATTAAGTGACAAGGAAGTCCCGAGAACACCGTCGGTCGAGGCGACATGGCGGGTCGTCGGGATGGGAATGAGTGGAGAAGGCTCGAAGTATGGTTAGGGCGGTTCACAAGGTTGGTGTGGAAGGTTTGGAAACTGGACCGGATCAGTTCGTTGACAAAGGGAATGTTGAGGTTTTTATGGATAGTGAGGTTAGGTACTTTGACAATTTGTCTAAGAATTTTCGATTGGAAAGACTGGATGCGCTGGATATTGGTTGGCTTGGCAGTTCCAAAGTTCCACTTTCCATATTGGTTTTAGTACAGTATTTAGTCTAAAGTCGATTTCAGTTTTAGAAGTCTTCGAAGTAGTCTAAGTGTTGTATTAAGTTGTTTTTTAAGTCTTGTGTGGGGCAACCTCGTCTGCTGTCGAGATATAGACCCAGGTGTTTGACCGAGTGGAAAATGGTATCTCTTTGTTGTTGATGTTGAGCAAGACTGCTTTTTCAAAGTGAAAGTACACTAAGTGCATTTTTCCTCGTTCAGTCTTGTCCTCCATTTTTGACGTCTTCGGTAAGCTCAAGGTGTTCCTAGATATTGGAGGTCGCTTGGACAGGATTCGAGTTATATATTGTTATAGTTATAGAGGAGAGTTATTCGAGTTATACGATTGCGGTGTCGTCCGCGTAGATGGTAATAGTGCCAGGTAGGTCAGCCATGTAAATGATAAAAAGGATAGGACCAAGGATACTCCCCTGCCGGTAGTACGACTTCCGATAACTCATTGCCGCACCGCACTCTGAAACGATCAATTAGGACACGAATAAAGGTCGAAAAGTCGACAAAAAAAATGAAAAAGGTGTTCATCTAAATACTTCTATCCTGACCGTTCCTCACTACTTCTACAAAGCTTTGAAATATGTTTAAAATAAAATAACCATAAATGAATCAGAGAGAGAGAGAGAGAGAGAGAGTGAGAGAGAGAGAGTGAGAGAGAGAGAGAGAGTGAGAGAGAGAGAGAGAGACCACCTGCTCCAGTGTTCCAGTATAAATTATAAATAAATTTGAGCCGATTCACGGCGCGTTAACGGCCTACCGTGCCCGCAACGCACTGCGGTCTTTAGAAATGGTAATTCTGGTTCGCCGTGATCTATAAACACCACCAAAATCTCATAAATGGATAACGCGCAGATCCATTAAAATTCCTAACAAAGCACGTTTATATTTTGTTTTTAATTTACCACGTTAAATTCAATATATAAATTTAATATAAAATTAGTATCTTAAATGTCAGTTGAAAGAGGTGAACGTTTTTAAGGCGCTGGGAAGCTACCATACCCACAACGAAATAGGTCGTCACCGAGTGGTTGTCTCGTACACTGTTATCTATAAAATAAGATAAAAAAGTTTTGGTTTTTGTTAAAAAAACAATTTTATGTAGGTTTTTTAAAATAAATTCTTTACTTATTTAAATTAATTATTGTTTGTACGTTTCGGGAATATACGGCCATCATCCAATCTTATATTTTATACTTTTTATAAAAATGTAAGATGCCGATGATGTGAGTAATAAAAAAAAGTCAGTGTCACGAGCGAGGTTCGAACTCACGACCCTCGGCTAAATACGCCGCTGCTCTACCACTTGAGCTATCGTGACTTCGATCCTCTCGAACACCGCCTCTTCATCTCAACCTACAACCTTTCGAATTTTCCCTCTTTTTGCCATTTTTCAAATGTCGTGTAATCTATTTCATTCTCGGCGACAAATGAAATGGCCACGGAGAGCTTTAGTGAAGATATACTTAATTTTACTTATTAAATTCATTAGAGTTCGTGTTCCGATTGACCAAATAACTTCTTTTGAATTAATTAATCTTTATGAAAGGTATTGCTTGAGATATATCACGATAGCTCAAGTGGTAGAGCAGCGGCGTATATAGCCGAGGGTCGTGGGTTCGAATCCCGCTTGTGTCACTGAGGACTTTTTTTATCTCAACCAATACCTTACATAAAGATTAATTAATTGAAAAAAAGTGTGATTTTTGTTTTAAATTAATATTATCGGATTGCAGGACGACCGCCGGCCCGGCCGTTTTCCTCAGCTCCGGTCGCATCCTCGAGCTGAGCTTCGCCGTCACGGAGTTCAACATCACTGAGGACTTCACCGATATCTACTTCCACGCCACGTACCAGATGGTGAGGTGGGCGGAATGCAGCAGGCACCAACGCGTCAAGGGCTCCGGGGGCGAGATCGGCCTCGTCTTCCCACCTAGGGAAAAGGAAGACATGTACTGTGAAGGCATGCCTTGGCTCGTCGAAGCGACGCACAACAAAAGTCTTTTCCTCCTCACCTGGGGCCATTTCCTCCCTTTAGACGCACCCTCGGACAGCTGCCCCACGACGAACAGAGTACTCCTTTACACGGGGACGCCTCTTAAGTGAGACCTTCTTTAAAGTTCGATTAAATTTTTTAAAGAACAGATGTCACTGATTTATTTTATTAGGGCGGCTTGAAGGAAAAATTGTATATTTCGATGTGATTTTCATTAAAAGATCCGAGAAAGTTATAAAACGTGGCGTAGAGGGTTGATGGACCGATAAAGCAAATCACTTCCGATCCATTTATTCTCCCTGTTCTTCAATCAAGCGTTCTTGTGTAAATAAAGGTTCCATAAAAAAAATAATCAAAGATCGTCGAAACCACCGAGAAGTGACGGTCATGGAAAAAAAAGCTGACATTGTTTCGACATAAAAACAAACCAATTGAAATAACGTTTAGTTTTCGTTTTCGATACCAAGGAAGGTTTTTTTTGCAGGCTGATGAGAGTCGTCTGCCCCTCGAAAGAGAAGGACAAGGAATTCGCTGTCCAGGTGTTTTCCGAAGAGTGGTTCGGCGGGGCCGTCTGGAGCCTGGCACCTCCGTCGTTCCTTGTCGAGTTCGTCGGACGGGAAGCTGGAGGGGCTTTTCTCAACTGGCTCGAAATATCGAAGAGCAAAAGCTTCTCGGCGAAGCAGGTGGACAACTCCACCCCTTGGGAGTGCAAACACAGGTAACACACGTTACACAGATGACCTAGAAAAAGATAAATTTCTAGTTATACTTATCTGAGAATAAACAGCTTTAGAATATTAACTTTGATTTGAAAATCAATTTAATTTCATCTTGTGTTTTAAGGTGTCCTGAGCTGAACGCCTGCATCGCCCCCGGTTTGTACTGCGACGGCCAGGTCAACTGCCCGTCCGGGTTCGACGAGGAGAACCCAGACTGCGGCGTTACGACCAAGCTACTGTCAGCGCTGACACCGGCCAGACTCATAGCCGTGTCGACTTCGGCTATAGCAGCGCTGATGTGCCTCTGCATAACGGCGATCCTCGCATCCTGCTGTCGTTCCTCGAGGCCCAAGAGGGACAAGGACGCTCTGCTAGCCAGCAACTCGTCGACCCTCTCCTCCTGACGAAGGCCGTCAATCGAGGTCATTGAAACCGACCGGGAGACGACCGTGTGACCTCGATAGCCGGCATCGCGATACCGAGAAACGCCTGACAAAAGGTCGACAAACAATCCCAAAGGATGGCGTCATACCGTAACAATGACGTCCCTTGGAAAACCTTTGGCTTTTAGCCTTTTAGCCTTTCAACCGCACAAATAATACCAACCGTCAAGTCCCTGATCTGAAGGACCAAACTATCAATAGGGACTTGCCATCAAGCTGTGAAGTTGTGTGAGCCAAATATTGAAAACTGACAACATAAAAGAAAAAACATAAAACTAAAATAATTATCATAGCGCCAATTAAACTTAAACCAAAAAATCAAACCTTTATTTTATGAAAAATGTTAAATATAAACTATCTTAACCATTAAAAACAAAGAACGTCAAGATCAAAACACTTTAAAAAATTCTCAGACACCAATTATTAAAATGATTTCTATTGACATAAAACATTCAAATATTTTGATACGTTCATAATCTAAAAGTTTTCGAACGTTTCGAAAATAGTCCGGTCTAATTTTCTGTCTCTTGATTTTCAATGTCCCCGACGACTCCAGTGTACATTACGGACCCACAACTCAAACAATATCGGCCCGGCGATGTTCTCCCGTTTACAAATTATTGACCCGCACCGCCACCACTGCCCCAGGGGAGGCCGCTATGCTCAAACTCATAAAACATGAAAAGCCAACGCCTGTCACTGCTCAAAACTATTGCTCGCACAATTTCCCAGACACTTGGGCGAAAACGGCAAACGGCTGCCGTTTTGACAACGCTTTGGCCGGCGTTTCTCCACGATATGGAAAATTTGTCAAATTTCTGTTGTTTTTTTTTGTTTTTTTTTAAACCTGGACAAGAAGTTTAAAAAAAATTATATATATATTAAAAAAAAGCAATATTCAAAAGTGGAACGTCGGTGTCCAATGTGCAACTGTGATTAAAAACGCATTGTGCTCATTAAAAGAAAGAAAAAAAATTGGGACAAACTAGATAATGCCCTCGTTCCGTATATAAATCAGTTTTGAAAAGTTAGTTCTGAATTTTTTTTTTAAATAAAGAAAAAACGTAATTTTATATCTAAGAGAATCGATAGTAATAAGAATGGTGGAAATAAAACCAGAGCGCTGTACTTCAAAAGATAAAATTGTCCAAGTTACACCAACGGACGGTATTTTCAAAACCGCTCGTCCTTTATTACCCACCATTCTGACCAAGAAATTATAAAGGAAACAAACTCAAACAGGACAAGAGATTTGTGATTTTAGCTCTAATTTTTAAGGATTTTTTTTCTATTGAAATACTGAAAGGCCTGAGGAAAGGGGCGGCCTTAAAAGCCTTAATTTAAACAGCCTTTCAAATCAAAACCACCAATATAATAATAGCAAACAAGAGAAAAAGAAATATATTGAAAACAGGGTGCCATATAAAAAACAAAAATTGTTAAAAACTTTGTGATTTTTGTATAAAAAAGGAAACTACACTGTAGGGGAGAAAAAGAAAAATATGTTTATTTTATATATACGTGTATATGGCTCATATTGATCATCCTGGCAAAGATCAGTGACCTGAGAAAAAATACTGCCTTGCTGGCCCATCTGTTGAATTTTGGAGATGTATATTTGCAACAACAAAAATCTGCACCACCCTGTATATATTATTATTATTTTAAGTCAATTATTTTAAAGTTGCCCCAACTCAGGCCTTGAAGTGTGTCTTTTCGGCACTTTACTGCCCATGTAAACAAAAAATTATTGTACATATTATTACATAAGGAATCGTTCAATTAATTGTCTGAGATATAAGCCCAGTTCGTTTTGCACCCCTTTTGAAATAACAGAGGGGTGGCAATTATACACTTTAGTCATTACGGCTCGTGCCTATAGAAAAATTTAATTTAAAAAAATTAATAATTAAAAATAACACCTATGATAAAGGTGAGAGTCCACGGTTATATTAAATAGACAAATCATATAATTATTTAAACAATTAAAGAACAATGATTTTTTTAATATATAAAATCTTTAATCTATGAGGAAAAATATGTATATCCCTTAAAGAAAGAAAAATATATAATATATATATAATTTTAGGGGTTAGTTTTGGGATAATAGGACAGATTGTCGAAAATACTTTGATCCCATATTTGTTTTATTCCATCTTGAAAATAATTTGTGAATAAATTGTAGGGGATCAAATGTTAAATTTTTTAATTAAAGACCAAATCCTAAAGGGAGAATTTTTTTAGAATAAACCAGATATGAGGATGTCATTTGTACGCAGTAGTGATTGACTTATTTTTCTGCGGAATGGGAACAGGCAATTAGATTTTTTTTTTAATACTTTCGTTTTTCAAAAGTCAACAAGAAACTGCCAAAACTCACCACCTTTTTAAGAATCCTAAGTCACATACTACTGCAGTGTTTACCCAGTTGGAAAAGTGCAGGGTATGTTATTTTGTAGTGCCAATATATGCCAAAAAAAATTGATTAAAAAAAATAATACAAAAAAAAATATGAGAGGAAAAGAGTAGATATTAAGAGAAAAGATTAATTTAAAGACAAAAAAGTATTTTAAAAAGCAAAAAAAAAAAATTAGAAATTGTTGAAAAATGCACAAAATCTTTATTTCTTCTGTGAATAATTTATATTTAAATTAGGTGTCAGTCCGGCGTGCAATTTGGACTTTTTTTTAATAAATAGATTGTGATTTGCACGCCGACCTGGAAATGATGATAGACAAGTAGTGAGCACCTAGAGACCAGCTTAAAGCTAATTTTATAGTATATCACATCAGAAAAGTTTATTTACAAAAAAAATATATATATTAAAAAAATGTTATAATCAAAAAAATGGCAAATGGTATATATTAAAAGACGAGTTGACCCTCATAGATATTTATAAATGTATAGCATTCTTTTTGCAAAAGAGAATACAATTGAGAAAAATATAAAACAAAAAAACTATAAATTGTTATTACATGTTATATAAACTGCCATAATGTAATGTACATTTTTATCAGAGGGTAAAATCATTAATGTACATGACACTGTTATGTTCAAAACTCGGCTGTGAGAATAAAATATGACAAAGATTCACTTGTTCTTATTTACCTTTATACCTGGAGGCAACGAGCAAAATTTAGTTGTAGCAAACACCAAGGTACTTTAAAAAGTCCCATTCCATGAATATAAGCACGATATGATGACAAGCTGTAATAGTATGCGGGTGGAAAATTCACATTCTGCTGCATAATTAAAGAAAGTGTTTGCAAAAACAAAAAAAACCTGAAACTTAAAATGAAAACAAGAAAAATACTGTAAAACTTTTTTTTGAAATGTATATTTGTAAACAAAATCAACAAAGATTAATTTAAAAATAAAATGTTGGAAAAAAAATCAATACTAATAATCAACCTGCATAAACAATATAATGAATATTTGAATTTGAATATATTTTTTGTTTTATTATTTTTATATTTTAATAATGAACCTTAAAAGAAATAATAATCGTCCTTTCTGCTTCTACAAATATTTCAGTTCTCTTATAAAATATTTTAGCTTACGTTTTACCAAATGACCAAATGAAGATTGTTGAAGAATTAAGGTTTTTTTTTAATAAATATACATTTACAAAACATTCATTTCACGTTATAATTTAACATTATGTCTTTTAAGACCAAGTGGCTTTTATATTACAATTAAAATTATGACCTAGAAACATAATTTGAAGAAAATCATATTAATACATGTATTTAGTATTCACATTTGACCTTACTAATTATTTTAAATAAATATACTTTCCATCTAAGGTTTTGGTTGAGATGAAAAGTATAATTAATTAAAATTTTTAAAAATGTATTGATTTGATAAACATATATGCAGGGTGTATCAACCCATTTAATTGAGAAACGATTAACTTTACCAAAAAATGGTCTTATACCCCAAGTTAATTTTGGCTAGGAATCACATGGTGGTAACAGATTTAACGTTTTCTCTTTCTCTTCTAGCTGGGAAACGACACTAACTTTGTTATTTTAAATGAGGATCCATGTTTTTATTGTGAAATTTGATTCTGCAGCTTATTTTATGCCACTTTTACTGAAAGGAAAATTTTGATAGGATTGACCGTTTTTGAGTTATACTCGTTGGAAGATTCAAATGCATAATAAAACAGTCAATTCGACTAATGTATGGTGCAAATTGTTCAGAAACCAGCTAATTTGACCACATTTTTTTAGAGGAACACTCAACGGGGAGCGGTATCATTCTTTTATAGAAAATACCCTCCCTGTTCTATGGAGAGAATTAAGCTATACACTAGACGAAGGATGTGGTTCCAACAAGACAGTTGCCCCATTCACAACAGTCACATGAACCGTAGAGGGAGTGACACACAAGGCCCCATTTTGTGTCCTCCGAGATCGCCAGATTTGATTGCCCTGGATTATTTTCTTTGGGGGCATTGACGAATTGAGTGTATGCCAATCCATCTCCAGTATTGATTGTCCAAGAACTGGAATGATTGTTGTGCCTTGCAGAGAAATCCGCCCAGAAATAGTAGAAAAGACTACAAATGAAGAATTCCTGAAGTGAACAGAGCTCTGTGCATCATACGCAGAGAGCGTATTTGAGTATTTATTATAAACATAAATTTTAATAAATCATCAAATCTGCAACAATACATAATAACACTGAGAACCATTTAAAAAATAACATGGACTCGATGATGATTTTAAAAAATAAAATCCTTTGTGTAAACAATATTTATTTTTTATTTATTTATTTTTTTTTTAAATTAATATAAGCCAAGTGTAAAAGCAACCACCTTGTGCCTACACTATTCTGAGAAGATTCCTATCCTAAATTAGCTCCCTAATATTAATCATTTTCAAAATAAACGAGAAGGGCCATCCTGTCATTACAAAAAGCATACCCGCTCATGCATCTTCTGTCGGGCATAACTCAAACGTGGTCGATCCTATCAAAATTTTCCTTTCAGTAAAAGTGGCATAAAATAAGCTCTAGAATCGAAACGTACAATAAAAATATGGGATTCTCATTTAAAATAACAAAGTTAGTATCATTTCCAAATTAGATGAGAAAGTTATGTTAAATCTGTTACACCAATCGATTCCTAGCCAAAATTAACTTGTGGTTTGTACAAGACCATTTTTTGCCCAAGTAAATCGTTTCCGAATTAAATGGATAAACTATAGAAGTTGGTACACCCTGTATAAACACATTTCAGACATGCATATATGAATTTCTACTTTTTTTTAATGATTTCTCTTCATTATTAAATATAATATGTATGTACAAACATGCATAAAATGAATGTATACACAAATATCTTTATAATAAATGTATATGTATAAATGTATGTTTGTGTAAATAATAAATTTATATACAGACAAACATCTGTGTGCATGTAAATAACTGCATATGTAGCTTTTGTGGATAAATCGAAGATTCTTGAGGGTGGATGTTAAATAATTGTACATACACATAAATACATAAAGTTAGCTAAAAAAAAAAAAAAAAAAAAAAAAAAAAAAAAAAAAAAAAAAAAAAAAAAAAAAAAAAAAAAAAAGACTACATAAATATAGCTTGAGTTTGAATAATTATTATTATCTTACAATTTTTCTTACATTTAATATTCTTTTATTTTTCTCCTAAATTGAGAGAAAAATTGTTACATTTTTGAAAGTGAATCAACCGAAAAGATCAGTATTTACAAAAGCTTACCTAGATAATCCTCCAAACTTTCGATTTTTAAAAAAAATCATTTTTGTTGATATTGCTGTAAATTTATTATATTTACTGATGATGACAATATCAAAGAGTGGAGAGGAAAAAATATAAGAACATAAAATTAAAAAATACTGTTACCGCGGTCAAACATGATATAGGAGAAGTTATCGTTTACGCTTCTACGGCAAAATCTGGTGTCAGGAAACTAAAAATTATAGTTTGAATAATGGATCAGTGCTTATGCGCCCTTAAGGTAATTTCAAACCTTACAAAAAATAATTAGGTTTAAAATTGAATTTCGAACATCATGCCTAGGAAGTTGAAAAGTGGATGATTCTCCTAGGGTATTAAAAACGCTGCCTTATTCTCCTTCCTTATCCCTATCGAGCAACGAGCGAGGATTGAAACTAAAGATGAAAACCGGTCTGATTAAAAATAAATACTTGTCGTACAAAAGTGTAATGAACAAATGGTCTAAAATTGCCCCAAATATTTAAACAAATATTAATGTCAAAAATAAACAAAAGACTTCAAAGTGTGACAAATAATAAGAAGTCTACTGTCCATCAATAGTACTTATCATCTATGCTACCATGTCCGAATAATTCAACGTGAAAACCGGTACTTTTCACAAGAGATAAAAGAGCCTTTTAGTGGTGAATCCAAAATCAGCTCTTTGCCAAAGCTACGTTTTTTTTAAACCCATTTTAGGGTGATATTGAGTACTTTACTTACCAAAAAATCATATCCATCACTCTATATCTGAGCAATAACCAGTGGTTTTTCCTGTTTCTTTTTCTTTTTATAATTTCATTTCTTATAATTTTAACACTTTCTTTTCTTTTTTTACACTTATGTATATATGTGATTGAGAGTCCCTCTCTCTTTCTATGGAATAACAAGAATTTTAATCTTTTTAACTCCAACTAACTCACTCCACTATTTATCTATCATTTCTAATAACAAAAATTTTGTTTTCCATTTTTTTTTCTTTGTTACAAGCATTCATCATGATTGCTCAGGACGGTAGACTCTCGCTATCTGCAGGGGTATCGTTATCATAGCGGATATTAGGAAAAACTTCTAATTTCAGGCTTTGAAGCATTTTCTTCTAGCTGCGTACCAATCAGGCAACTTCTATACCGTGTATGCCTATCATCCCTGTTATCTAAGAACTTATGTACATATATTTCAGGATTTTTTTCAATAAGAAAAATACAATGTATGGTTACATACATACACGTTTCACCACATTCCCACACTCCTTTAGAAATCACTAATGGGGAAACCATATTCAATCAGTTAAGGTGGTGGAGTACATGATATTCCTCCATCATCCTTTACACCAATTATATAACTAACCTAATTGTTATTAATTTTTCTAATTGAGGTCGATTGGGTACTCAATATTCCACCATCGGCCTTTTCACACTACACATTCATGGTCATAAATACAATCACTATCAAAACACTAGACGCCACAAAATAATACATATATCAGTACTATATACATTAAAACAGCCCTGTTTCCTCCAAAAATCGGAACAGGGGACACAAATACTCGCTGCCGTGCACAATTGTCATATTTGCTGGCATTCCTATACGCTCACTATATACAGCCAAGGAATGGTGCCCGTCAATTAAGTGGGACACATCAAAACAATTTTTCTCTAAATGCCAGACAAATACATGGGCTTTGATCTGAAAGTAAGTGTCCGTGTGTCAATCTCGCATAGCATAAATCTATACATATTTTTTAAATTTAGGTTTTTTCATTTTTAGAACTGTTTGTCTGTATTATCATGGTGCGGTTTCTGGGCTTTTTTGAAACTACCCTCATTTATAAAATACATACGTGTACAAACATGTAAACATCAGCAAAGGCCAAAGATTTTGTATTCATGCAGTATAAATTGAAGAAAAAAAGAAAAAAAAAGCCTACTGGCTATAAACAGCAACGGTTAGATCTCTGGAGTACTAGTACAGTGGTCAAAAACCTTAGAACAGTCACAAGATCAATTTAAGGAATTACAGATTGGGAATGGCGCACGGATGGCATACAAAAGTGCAAACAAACTAAAGCATGCGGAACTGAACAAATAGACGGAGAAAAAAAATGACCTCAACAATTCAACTAGGCAAGTCAAAATCTACCTCCCACTCAGCAGGCAATAATTAGGAAAATAAGGGGCTTTTATACTAACCATTGTAAATTGAATTACACTCGAAAATGGGCAAACAAGCAGAAACACTCTCACGAAAAAGCAGACTTATGAACACAGTGTGACCACAAAGCCTAAAAATCATACAGCAACTTTCGAACAGCAATACTAACATCAAGAGAAATAAAAAAAGAACACCAAAAAGCACTTAAATACCTTAAGTGAATATGCTTTTCTGGGCTTGTTAATAAATAAGGATCATATACACAATAGAGGTTTTAGAAGTAAAAAGAAAGGGAAGTTTGGTCACCAGTGACCCTGAAGAGAGAAAAAAATTAAATATTTGTATTTACTATGTTGCGTTTCAACAGAATTTTTAAATTATTCTTTTTATGTAAGGTCTTGGTAGATAACACCAACTTTTTCAAAAAGAATACTTAATTGAAATAATCAATTTGGTCAATTAGACCACTAAACATAAATGGATTAATATTTAATAAGTAAATAAGTATCACTTCACTAACAGCTCCCTGTGCCGCTTCATAAGTCACTGAGATTCGAATCCTGACTACACAACATTTGTAAAATTGCAAAAAGAAGGAAAATTAGGATAGCTCATGTGGTGAGCAAAGCTACGAGCCGAAGGTTGTGGGTTCAAATCCCACTCGAGACACTAACTTTTTCATCTCAACCAAGATCTTACATAAAAAGAATAATTAATTGAAATGAACCATTCCAAACATAAATGGATTGTTTTTAAACTTTTGCAGATTAGTCTCATAAAACACTGTTTTTTAAAGTTGGAAAATAAAGTAAAAGACCCTGGTTCGAATCCTGCGGGCCTGAATTACAAATGGGCTTTTTTTAAACACCAGAACCCCGAGGGTTTAATTTAACCTCATAGCTGAAATACCCTCGAGAAAAAAAAGACAAAAAACTGGACGGCGCTAGAGGGCCAACACTTATGCAATACAGATACGCGTTGCTGGTTTAGCCTATTCGATTGATATAAGGCAGTGTAAATTGTAATTCTTAAAATTTTCAAGTGTTGGAAAATTAAAGCACAGTAATCCCTTAACACTCGTGGTTTTGACATTGCGGTTTTCACTATTCACATATGAAAAAAAGGGGAGTAAGTCCAATTTCTTTATTCGCAGAGAAAAAACAGTTGCGTAAACAATTTTATTTCCGTATCGAAAATAATTCTTTAAAAAATGGATTGGAGGCTGGAGCCATTGATTCTCAGAAAACTTTTGCCTTCTTTCGTCTCAGTTAGTTTTATTCTCTCATTGGTCATGTCGCAAAATGCCTCCTCTTCCAAAACAGAAAAAAAAACTGTCCTGACCCTTGGTGAAAGAATAAAAATTTTGGTCGTTAATTTTTTAATTTTTTATGCAGGCCAAAGCTTTTCTTCAAAACAGCTCAGTAAAATTTTAACGTTGAGGGACCAACTTATTAAAAAAGCAATTTATTTCGACCCATCTTTAAATCGAAGTTTTAAGTTAAAAAGGGATTATTTGGAGATTGTGAGATGCGTTCTGATATGTCGTAGGTTTAGAAAAACATTTTCTTTATCGTGCCAACGTTTCTTTCTTTTTCTGAGATTATCTTCAAGGCCTGGGATTTATAAACATTGTTTCAACTATACAAATACATGTAGGTTGTGAAAAAATGAATTAGAGTCAATGAAAGTATTTGTACTCACTCAAAGTGTTTGTTTTCTGCGTAATTGTGTCATTGTTGTGTGTCGTGTTGAGAGTGCTAGTGAGATATTGTATAAATCATCATTGCATAAATTCAATGTTGTATAATTTAAACAATGTTTATAAAGATCGAAACATGGGCACGATAAAGAAAATGTTTTTCTAAAACCTACATCACACCAGACCACATCTCCAAATCCTTATGTGGAAATTCTTAAAGAAATTAATTATTCAGCGAAACAGCATACAATTAAGTTATTTTTTTCCTTGCACATTAAAAAATACAAACAATGAAAACAATTAACATGTTCAAACACTGTAATGTCTTCAATTAAGTTTATTTTGAATAAATTGTTTTTTGTTTTGTTTTTAATTCTAAATTATATCTCAATTTTTGGCATCATAGAACGTAACCCTCCTGATAGCATAGGAAAATAGACAACATTCACGGAAATTTTCTATACCCAAACACCCACAAATTTTAAGGGATTACTGTATAAATAGCTAATAAGATTATGTGTACATATTTCATACTAACTGTATGCATATCTGTGTGTATATAATGAATGTATTCAATTTAAAAACACATTTGTGGATATTTTGTGGTATATCTTTATGTTTTGTATATATTTTCAGTTAATTTTGTGCGTGTTATTTGTAAGTTCTAATAAGGGTTAAAATATAGTAATAAGAAAAACTCACCCACTTAGTAGATCCATTTGTGCGATTATTTTCCATTCTCACTTCATCTGGGTTTTTAATTTATGCATTTTATTTTTTATTCTCTCCTGTCACTCACCTTTTGATTATCCTGTTTAATAAAAATTCATTTTTATCATAAAGACCAAATAATTTTTTGTTTTGTCCTTTGGTAAAAACCTGCAATTCTGTTTTAACGTTTCTTACATAAAAGTCAAATTTTGTTTGTTCGGACTTTAAGCAATATACTTTTTTTCTTTTGATTTTTGAGTTTAATGCAATCTTTTTTTTTCTACTTTGACATCAAACTCAAGAAAAAATATTTTGCTTATGCCCTTTGGGGGGATGAAAAAATGTCTTTTTTCCCCCCAAGTAAATGTCCACCACTAGCCAAAGGAGAGAAACAACAAGATAGAAGTTCACTTATCACAGTTCACAACAAGACCCGTCGGCCCATAATTGATCCACGGCTTTTACAAGGACGGCTTGGTCGGAAGAGGAAATATACACATGTGCACAATGCAAAAGAGGAAAAGTTACAAAATAAGTATAAAAATTATTATAGTCGACAATTAATTAAATTTAAGATATTTAAAATAATTAAATTAGTAATTAATTGTCAATAAAAGTGTATGATTACTTTTTCAGGCAGTTAAAAGTATGTAACATGATTTTTTTGCAAGTACAATTAAACAGTTAAATTTTTTTAGGAATTGAGGACTGTAGGAAGGAAATAGTTTCTAAAGCCGTCAGATGAGACAAATTAAAAGCCGATGGCGCTTTGAAATTGCTTGGAAGTCCTTTAGAAGTCGAAAGCCGGTCGGGCAGACGACCCGTTGACACTCGTCTTTCCAAGTGTCCTGTGCATACAAAATAAATAAAGATTGAATATCCATTACCACGAGAACTCACACACAGACACACTGTCCTTTTTTTTAACCTTAGAAAAAGTCTTTCAAGAGATTGTGACATAAAATAGAAATAATATTTGTAAAAAAAAGAGGACGAGGTTGTTGAAAATAAAGTCCATGGTTATTTTTTCCGCATTTGCAGAGCTATGAAGAGATCTTGAAATCAGAACTTCAAAAAAACAAGATATATCTTGACAATTGACTGACACTATATACAAATTAATGATTTTTTTTCTTTAATATTTTTTCTTTTTGTAAATGAGGAACATTAATAGAAAAGTTTTTTTTTTTAATTTATAGCTTTCATAACATCACAACCACTATCTTCTATCTCGATAACGCCTTTCTCTCCTGTCGAGTCGATCCCTCCTGTCGTTCCTCCACAAGAACTCCTCGACGCTCCTGTCATACTGGCGTTTGTGGCTGTCGTAATATTCCACTGGGATGGGTGGGCCTTCGTAGTACCTCGGCGGCGGGTTGTAAGCTGAAGGCGGTAAGAAGCTTGGCATCGGCGGACCATAGGGGAGAGGCGGCAGATGGAAGCTTCTCATGTAGTCAAGCGGGCTGCGCATGTACGGGGCCCTCGGATAGGGTTTCCTGACGCCACGGGAATATCCCCTTCGGTATACAAGGCTCCTCCTCATCGCATGGTCTCTGTGTTTCTGCAGGTCCCTCTCTCTTAACTTTCTTGCAAAGGCTTTCGACTTGCGTAGAATCGGGGTCAATTCGATGTTCTCATCTTCGGGAAACATCCTGCATAGGGCCCTTGCAACACGTGTTTCAATCTCTTGGCCATCTCTGCCTATTTTAACAGGCTTCCCATCATTCCATGGATTGTAGAGGTGGAGGGTGGACGTGAAAGGCAGCTCTCTACGGCAGATCCAGTCTACCTTGAACACACTGCCTAATGCTTTTGCAGATAGCCCGGGTGGCAGGACCCAAGATATTGGCGGTATGTCTCGCCTCGAGTGCCCGTTCAGTCTGGCGAAACCGGCAAACCTACCGGACTCCTTTACTGAGAATATCAGAAGAACATTTCTGCATTCATTGACTGCTTGGTTCAGTTTGACCTCGTTTTTTGGAAGCGTTGACCAGACCCCTTTCGCCTTGCTCAACGCTATGTTCTCGGCGTTGTTGCTCCTCATGACGAAAAACCTAGCATTTCTAAACAGGTAGTTCAGCTTTGTCGAGTAGTTGTAATTCCTGCTTTTCCTATCAGGGGATTTCCTCAAAGGCGTGACCTTCCTGTCCTGCGATTTCCTCTCGTTTTCAAGTCTGTGTCTTGTCCTCTTGTTCTTCCTGCTCGAGTTGCTGCTCATCGACGGAGTCGGTGAGCTGGAACTTGAAGTCACCTCGGACCTTGTGTCGTACTCCTCCTCCGAAACGTCCTCGCTCCTCGTGTCATAGTCCGACAGATCATCCTGCTTACCACTCTTATCGGCTTTCATCTTACTATCGCTGAACGTGAACACATCACCTTCGTTTCCCATCTCCTCCAAGTCCTCCATAACCTGCTAACCACAACAACCTTTATCATAAAATGGCGGTTATAAATCCTAATCAATATTTTTAAAGAAAAACGTTAAAACAATAAAATAAACTGTAAAATATATTATTCAAAAATTATCCTTGCAATAGCTGACAATCGCTTTAACTTTAATGAAATTACAACACTGCGTTTTTTTTTTGTTTTTGTTTTTTTTACTATAGGATAAGGTTTTGGTATTAAGAATTGTTGAAACATATCAATAAGTGTTTATAACATTTTTTTAAACTATAGTCAAATAGAATAGATAATAATAATTATTTTATTACAGGTGTCAAGAGGATTAAAACTTTCGTTTGATGCGACTCGATAACCTTGAAATTTGTTACCTACACCAAACTGACAACAGAACGACTATATACGGATTTTGACTGTTTTTTGGCTTTTGCATTTTTTTAACGGCGCCCCAATAGTTAAAAACAAGATTTTGCGTTTAAACACGATTAGAGCGGGTTTTTTTTTTATAATATAAACCGTGTTGTAAATTATAAATGACGGGAAAGGTCCAGATCGTGTAAAGACGCTCAGCTCATCGTCTGATTTTCCAATCTTTACACCGGCCTCTGGAAATACCCGGCCTCGGTTCATACTTACGGATGAAAAAAGGACGGAGAAAATCGAACTGGAGACTGATCCCCGTCGAAAAATAAAACGGAAAATTCTCTCTTTTTCTCACAATCTTTCGAAATGCAACACGAACACGGTATAAAAAGTAAACAAAACAGAAAATATGGCCGAGCCGAACCTCCATCCGGAACGGACATTCCTACAAATACCAAGAAACAAAATTAAATTGCCCAAAACTATATTTTCATTTTTTTTTTAATAAACACAAACAAAAAACATCCAAACAATATAAAATATGACATAAAATATAAAATGAACGCAGAGTCTACCTACATCAATGACGACATCCCTTTCACTGAAATCTGGGAGGGGCGCCATTATTTCAAAGCCTTTCTCACAAAAATTATGAAAAACCAAAAGATCAATAAATTATTATTACATTATAATTAATAAATTAGATTTGTGAAAAATGTATTAATCAGTGTGTTCTGAAATCAGGTAGTGGCTAGTAATTAATTTATATAAGATTAACTCCTCACTTACGGTCACTTGTAGGCAACACTAAAGGCTGGCTTTATGCAAAAATGTGGAAAGCAGTTATAGTCATCCAACCAGGTAATTCAGAGGCTTATTAAGCTGTCTAACAAGCTTCATTTGGGGGAGTTGAATGTTTAGACGGATCTTGGTGCCACTGGACATGGAGTAAAGGTCTTTGATGGCGATAGGGTGGGCAACCATTGGCTCTCTGATGCAAGCTTCTTCCATCAGTCGCAGTTTATCAATGTCCTATAAAAATAAGGAGGAATTCTTTGGGTACTAGGGTGGTGGTGAGAAGGGTAGATCACTCTCTCATCCACTCTCTACCTGCTCGGAGAATCACAGTCATGATGAAGTATATGCAGTTCGGAGTATAAGATCCAAGCTGGATGTAGCGGACAAGGACGATAACTGTCCTGGATGTTGCTGTGACTTATAAGTCACATCATGTCCTAGACCAGGAGGCAGACGGGAAAGTGTGTTACAAGAGACCCTCACAGCAGCATACCAGAAGCACTATGGAGCAAGGTACAATCAAGACGTCATTGGAGATACAACAGCTTCCCAAGATGCTCCTTACCCTGTCCTTAAAAGCCCTTCTCGAGAGAGACCAAAGGCGACCCGACAAACATCCACCCCAGGAACAGCCTGGAGTTGGACCTTAAGACCAACAGTGAGGAAATGAACCCACAATTGACCTGATGGGTGGGAAAATGTAAGGGCCAGGAGACCCGCATTTTCTTGGATTTAATTGGAAAAAAAAACTTTTCTCTTATGGCTACTCATAATGGACAACTTCCTACATAATGGGCTGACTAAAAGAGTTTGCAGATGACATCATAATAATAAGAATTATCGCAAAATATTTAATTTAATACTGAAATCCAGCAAGGAATAGTGATCTATAGGAAACATGGAACACAGACTTTAACTTGTCGAACTAACTATGGACAAACATTACAAAATTATTAAAGAATAAAAAATAATAATAATATAAATGAATTAACAATTCCTATTGTCATAATTTAATGATAATCTGTGAATAAATGGAATTTAGTTAAAGCTGTAGATTGATGCTGGCCAGTCCATTTGGTTGTAAAGCAAAAAAAAATTATTGTTTTCTATTTACTGTTATTATAAAGAATTATATTTTGTATTAATAAATAACAAAATCGTAAGTGTTTAAGAAAATAAACTATATTTACACAGTTAAATTACAGAATATAATAATTGTATAATTTATAAATCATAAATAATTATAAATATTGCTTGCTATTTGATACTTATATTAAAATAATACTTATTGCCTTTATTTGAGTATGAAAATTTTCCCTTTAAGCTGCTAAATCAAAGAAACGGTCAATCAATGACGCCACTTGGTCCGGTGTGTATTTGACGTACTTTTCTGGGTTTTTTGTAAAAGGTACGTTTGAAAACCTTAAAAAAAATTACAGTTACAATCGTTAATAAAATATTTTTTTTAAATATTTACTTGTCGTAAAATGCGTTGTATTTTGGAAGGATGTATTCTTTATTGTCTCGCTTCAAACTTTCCCTGAGTTCGACATCCGGTATGGAATAGGTCCTTTGTAGTTTCGATATCTCCTCAACTTCTTTGTTGAAACCTGCGAAACGCTCTTTGATGATGCCCCTGTCCTTGTCTTTCATGCGTCCAGATGTTATGACACCATCATCGATGGGGACGATGTAACTCAAAACTTTGTTCCAACTTCAAATAAAAATATTAACAAAAATTTTTTTTTTTATATTTGTATATATAAAATTTTGATACCTTAGCTGGTACGCCTTTTTATGTGCTGTTATCATGTCGAGGTACGTCTGTTCGCAATCAGGTTCGCATATTGTGACAAGGGCCAAAAGCGAAGATCGCTGAAGCGCTTTTAAAACGTGATGACAGTTGTTGAGGCGGAAAATCGCTTTAACCCCTGGTTCACTGTACCCCTCACTTTTGCTTATCAGCGTACAATTCAACTGGGATAAAACTTTTTCTAAAAAACAAAAAGTCATAATTTTACAACCAAAAAAATAACTAAAATAAGAATATTACTAATATAAACAGCAAGATGATTTTGAGATGATCCATGAGGCTTAGACAAAACAGTTTCAATCGTTTCTTTATAATCAGCAAGATTGCACAGTAGGACGAGCATGTTGCTCGTAAGTTCGGCCACTGTGCCGTCTTTTGGTAGGCCTGATGATGAATCATTTCTGAGGCTTTCTACAACCTCTTCCAATCCTTTTGCAACCTTTAATACAACAAATATTTCATTATATAAACAAATTTAAATTACGAAAATAAAAAATTCACTTACTGTAGTGTGAAGGGTGTTGAGGATTGAATTGAACTGAGATCTTATATTGTAATCGCATCCTTCGACCGCTTTTTCAAATTCAGGCTTTATAGCTGCGAGATTCTTAAGTATCGCCAGGATCATGAGAATCGAACCGAATTCATGCCTTCCTATGCTTCTTTTCGCTCTTGAAGCTATATTCTATTCAACAAAACCCAAATATCAAATAATTACAATTTTTAATTTATTTAAAAAACTAACTTCTCCATCGTGGACGATAGTATCGAGAGATTCTTGGATGATTGACTGGAAAACTTTGTGGTGATGAGACGCTGGGACGATATTTCCCATAAGGTTTCTTTCCAGAGACATCAGCTTCTGAACGGCAATGACGCACATCAGATATGATTCCATTTCCTGTTCATCAACAATATCTTCTCGATTTTCTTAAAAAATGCAAAAACAATAAAAATACAGAAGCAATTTTTACTATTTAGTTTTAATGATTTTTCTTACCGAAATTGAATCCACCAGACCTGCGGCTTCCGAGTGTCAGTCCAGTCGAGCTTTCCAAAGTCTGCGACGCTTTCAGAAGCATTTTGTTTGCTTTTTTTTCCAAAACGGCTTGCAGCCTTTTCGAAGCACTTCTACCTGATGTGTCGTGCCTGCTTTGAAACTTCGGCCTCTGAAAAAACAACAAAAAGTGAAATATTTCTAATTGATGAATTGATCAAATACGAACCATGCTGGGAGAATGGTGGCCGCTGTTCGACTTCTCCTGGTCGACAAGGTGCTTGACCGATTTGAGCATCGAGTCACTTCTGGCTCTGTGGTAAAT
The DNA here is from genome assembly GCF_000648675.2 of Cimex lectularius. Lineage (NCBI taxonomy): Eukaryota > Metazoa > Arthropoda > Insecta > Hemiptera > Cimicidae > Cimex > Cimex lectularius. Next base: position 204,941 of record NW_019392974.1, on the reverse strand, counting down.
TTCGAGCACTTGCTGGTTCCCTTGCGCCAAAAGCCAGGAGCACATTGTCGCCAGGTCTGCTGTGACACTTTCACTCATGCCCCCGAAACTCCCGACAGAAATGTCATCACCGCTCACTGAAAAAGCAATTGTATTTATTAAGACACACTAAAACAAACAAACATTGAAATTTACCATCATCAGTAGTAACAAGGTCGATTAAAGTAATGGGAGGTATTGAACGGCTGTGCTTAAGTAGCGTCTCTCTGAACTCCCTGCATAATAAATCTATTCCAATATTGAAACAAGATGACTAAAACAAACAGAAAATCAATAACAAAATATTAAAAATTTAAATATGTAAAGTCAAGATAAAAAGAGCATTAAGATAGAAAGTAGATTTGGGTTTGATCATTTGTCAGCAATTAACGAAATTGTTGTTTGTGAATGAGAGCCAATGAGTGAGACATTTGGTATGTTTGCTAAAGTAGATGAAGATGTAAATGTAATTTCAGGGTATAGTATACTGTGTCCTTTAAGAGCTATTGTATCCCCCCGTGCTCTGCCTAAAGCATATCTGTGAGTCCTATTTCATCAAGAAACTTGATTAATAGGCCCGGTTTGCTAAAGTAAGTGAATGAGAGCTAAAAAGTGTCAAATTTGGTATGTTTGTTAATGAGAGACGGTGGTAAACTAACTTGATGTTTGTGAATGAGAGCCAGTGAGTGAATAATTTGGTGTGTTACCTAAAATCAGTGAATGAGAGTTGATGAGTGTGTAATTTGGTATGAATGAGTGCATAGTGAATGAGCTACTAAATTTAATTTTAAAATCAGACCGACACTAACATGTACATAAACAGGAATCTTACCACATTCTCAAGTTCCACACTCTGAGGATTATTCTTTTCGAAATAGTTCAACGCCTGTTTGACTTTGTTCAAGACGTTGATGTAGTCGTCGAGAGTCGACGATCCTGGGCCGGCTCGGACGGTGCCATCGACCTCTTCAGCGATGCTGTAATAGCTGATGACGTTATCAAGCGAAGTTAGGGCCTTTTCGATGTCTGAAAAAATAACACGTGTAGTGGGACGTTTGTTTGATTTATCGAGGGAAAATACTTTGTTGCCTCCTCTGAAGGTTTTCAGTTTCGTTGTAGACAGGCAGTATGGTCTCTTCGAGCCTGGCGAGACGATGCTCGAACGAAGACAAGATGTTGACCATACCAGTCGTTATCTGATTGCTCTTCGCTACATTCTCCCTTATAACTTTGAGCTTGTTAAGCTCCTGGAAAACAAAAATAAATCAAACAAATAAATCCTTTCCACCATTTTTCTGGAATGTCCAGTGATTTCATGTTTAATCTTGATAATGATAAGCATTTATAATTGTCTTAATTGAACGTTTTACATTTAATTAATCTAACAACACAATTTATTTTTGGTAAATTATCAATACTTTTTCCAATTTATCCTCGATTTGGAACTTCCTCTCTCCGAGATCGGAATTCTCAAGCTTCATCATTTAAACAGCCGTCCAATTTGACATTTAACTGTTATAAAAGTATAAGGTTGACTTGCTATGCCATGGCAAGTGTATCACCTGCTGCTTCCTGCGGTCGCTCTGCATAAATTTCTATTTACAATTTTTTTTATTAAAAAGTAATTTTGCTTTTAAACATTTCATTTTGATACAAGTCCCTCTATTGCCTGATTATTTTTTGGCAAGATTATGAAAATGAAACTGAATTATAAAGGTTCAAGTTAAATACTTCATGCCAATAATTTCAAATTTTATATGCTTCCATTTATTGGTTTGTACTTTGCTGTGTTGTTTGTATTTTTTAGTATGTGTTGTCTTTTGAAAATCAGTGAATTAGTGTTCTGTGTGTAATTTTACAAATAATTCAATGAATTTGTATGTTTTGTAAGCAATGGATGAATGTTAGTGTGTTTTTTAAATTGATATTTATAATTTGTTTTTTGTAACAGTGTGTCATAAATGTTTATTCAAGAATTTAAAGTATTTATTCATGGATCAAAAACGTCAAAAAGTGGCATGCTTCTTCAGAAACTTTATGTCCGATCGTAGGATTATAAACCTGGAAATGGTTTGCTAAGCCAAATTCAGAGATCCTAAGATGATTAGCTGACTGTTCTACCAAAAATGCTTCAGACTAGATGTAGTAGGTCTGAATAAAGCAGTTAACACCACAAAGAAACTGAATCAACTGGCTGAAAAGTTCAAAGGCAATCACTAAGCTGTGCTTTAAAAAAAAAGTTACAGTGATGTCCCATGGTTGAACAATGAACTCAACAGACTAAGAGCTAAAACTCAAACATCTTTCAGTAGGGCAAAAGTAACAGGTAATGAGTCCTAGCGAAACCCAAAGGAAAAACATGAAATCAAGGGTTGGACAACTTCCCATTGTGACCAAAACACAGAAAATTCCAAAGAAAGCACCCAATCAACACTGGTTTTATTTTAAAGGCAGTTGAGTGCAGAACCCATAAGGAGAAAAGCATGATATCAGTTCATTTCCCAGGTTAAAATGTATTGAATGCAATGCTGAGTTCTTTAAAGAATGGTGGAAAAACTGACAAGCTTCAAAACAGCAAGCGCTCTCTCAGGAATATAATAAATCCCAGCAAAATTAAATGGGCAATTAGTTCTTTTATCTATATAAATCACAGGAAGAGGTAACCCCATGCAGTAACAAGCATTGGATCCCTGGCAAATCCTGGATAGCATTTTTAAGTCCAGCTATGAACTAAGCATATATACAAGAGATATATGGTGAAAGGAAGTTCACCAGATTCGGCAAAACCAGTACAGGCCATAAGCCCAACTTTATTTTTCTAAAAGGCAATAGTGAAAATTGTAGATCAAGAGATTAAGAATAATCATCTTGTAAAAAAAATCCCTCCAGGCCCTACCAAAAGGGCAAACCCAAAGACTGTCAAAATATATTCTGAAAAAAAAATGTTATCCTTTTTAATTACATTTACACTTTATGTGTCTTGCCATCTTCTTTCAGCAAGTCATTCATTTTTCTTCTCTTCAAAAGAGATGATGTTTGTAGATAGGCATCATTTGTTTGGAAGCTATCACAAAAATGTTTTCCAACCTCATTTTGTACCATCAGAAATATTCATAACTGACAATTACTAAATGAATATCAAGATGGCACCCCATGAAATTAGGTACAAAGGTAAAAAATACTCTAAACATTGTAGAAAAATGGTGTGAGAAAATGGGTTTAAACATAACCCTAAGAAAACACATATCATAACTTTTACAATAAGAAGGAAGCCAAACCTAAAATCACCCACTATAAAAGAGAAAGACGACTTTCTTCAAAGAAACAAAGTACCTCAGACTCAAGAGGAAAACAATATACAGACAAAATTCTAATTAAAGCCAAGACTACTAAATGTTGGCTAGATATTATGCCACTGAAAAAACAAAATCTAAGGAATAAATCTCCAGGATGGCATATTGCATATACACCACAATGACCAGACCTCAGTTCACTTATGGAGCTCAAGAGTAGTGACCAAAAACACTGAACAAGTAGACTTAAAACAAACTACTAGCATGTATTAATGTAACATGGACAATGTACACTTGCTCCACAACTGCCTCGATCGTCCACCCTTACATATTTATTATAAAACGTGACTTTTGAGAGTGCCAACTGACTCCTGACATAAAAGAAAATATAGACAGATCTATGTGAAAGCCATTGCAAAATTCTGGAGAGAATTAAAATAAATGTGAGGATGAGGGGAAAACTTTGACAGACCCTTCCAAGCCTTTTTAAAAAGATAGTTCCTACTCACTGTAAGTGTCATCTTACTGTGAGTAGGAACTATCTTTTTAAAAAGGACTGAACACTGCACTCACTCCACCATTCATCATTTCTATGATCCTTCCAAGTGGTCATAGATAATACCTTTTGAATAAAGGCATGTTTCACAAGAAAATTGGTGTGAGCAAGATGGGACTAAAACCTTGTTTTCAGGTCAAGGTTTTGTTTGAGGTCTTCTGACGACTGAGAGACGGTTTGGAGAAGAACAGGAGACCGAAATATCCCTGATATATTTTCACTTCAAAGAAGCTATGGAGGAGTGGTGTTAAGGTTTGGGCAGGCAATTATGTGGAAGGTCATACAAACACAATAGCACGATACACTGAAGATGTGCTATCAGAAGTTTTCCTATAAGCCACTAATTAACGACGGTTTTATTTTTAGGCGCGACAATTCAAAGACTCACACAGATCGGATTGTTGGTGACTACTTGGAACAGACTTCAATTCAATGTTTGGAGTGGCCAGCCCCGATTTAAATCCCATCGAACACCTTTGGGACAAGTTGTCAAAAAGAGTAAAAATTCACCCAGTTATACCTGAGAATTTGCAGAAATTTAAGAATGGAGCTGTTGGAGTAGTATGAAAATATTTGACAGCACTATATTCAGAACTTTGTAAAATCGATGCCATGTCGAATGCAAGCGGTAATCAATGCAAGAGAAAGAAATACTCTGTACTGAATTGAATATTTTCTTCATTGTTTCCATAACAAATTTTTACTAAAATTGTTTTAATCAGATTAATTTTTTTATTTAAAAAGAGAAATAACTATTGCAAATCTTAAGTAAAAAAAGGGTAACTAAGGGGGGAGTGGTTTTTGTCTCTCAATACACTCATGGCACATCGCTATTTGTCCTTTTCTTAATGTGTTACAGCTTTTGTAAGCTTGACTTGTGTTTTTGTTGTTTTTTGTGAAATAGCGAGTACACGCGGACCCATTTGAACCGGCGAGGGAAACGCCGCTGGGCCGTTCGTGCCTTTCCGTCCGACGACCACCCCTTCCACCGACGGCCGACCATCCTGCCATCTGCTGTCACGACCGGTTTTCCAGTCGGGTTTTCGGGTTGTTGACTGGGCAGAGGACCCAGCAGCTCTGCCACAGTTTGTTTATTCCTCTCACTCGGGGGAAGAAGAATAAATATTTTTTTTTGTTGAGAAAATCCCGCATTCCGGTCGGAAAATGTAGCGGGCGTAGAAGTGGAAGAATACTAGTGTAGAGTGCCGATCAGGAAGACGAAGTCCGGGCCGACAGTGATGATCAACAGTGGGAAACGGACTTAAAAAGTTTTCTGGATTATAAACTCGACTGATTTCTTCACCGAGTAAGTATGGACATATTTATTTTTTGTTTTAATTATATATATACAATTTTTTTGTTGAATCGACTGGTGAACGTCTTGACTTTTTGGACCCTTTCACGGGGTAGTAGACACTAATTACACCGCTTCCTCTATTTGCTCCAGTTGTTTCGGATCCAATTACAACAGTACTCCTCGGTCTCGAGGAAAGATCATTTTTTCCTTTAACTTGGGAAATTGAATTTAAAAAATTGAACGCTTTTTTTCCACCGAAAATTGGCTTTTCCCCTTCGGGAAACGCTCGCGCCGCCGGGGGATGGAGGAGGTGATAGCCCAGGAGAGAGAAATCGATTTGGCCCCACCCGCCCCTTGTTCGTTTCCGACCGACGTCGAATTATTACGACGCTACGGCATAATTTAAAAAAACAAAAACTAACATAAAAAAAATCCATAAGAATTATGGAGAAAGGGGGATTATTTACGGAGAAGGTCCGATCTTATGAAAGACGGTCGCGTGTCCGTTAATCCGCACCTTTCTTACAAACCTTTGCAACATGGGGAGGGAGATTAAAACCTTACATATTTTTTATGATTATTGTTTTTGTTTTTTTTAAGAATAATTATAAAGGAAAAACATTCTCCATCCTTTCTTGCAAACGGTACCGAAGTCCACTGTCAAGTGCACGCGTTAAGCACAAGGTCGGCACACTTCGATAGTACGAAAGAAATCTCTGCCCTGGAAAAAACTTCGTGAAGTTACACGTCGAACCTTGACAGCGTGGTGTTTACATCTCGTAACTGTCAAGTTTAAGGATGTTCTTCACATCGATACATAACAATTAAATTTCAACATTAATCATTTTGAATTTGTAACGTTTTTTGTTGTTTGTTACGAAATTGTAGGAGTTTTGATTGTTTGTCGTTTATCGATGGGCTGAAGGTACATTGAGATTGTGCAAAATTGGTTCTGTTGGTGCATTTGGCAGAAACTTAGGACTTTTAAAGTCTTTTTATGTCCATCGGATAAGTCGTGGCAGCACGTAAGGTAAGATCGTCATTTGGACTCACATCCCGATTCTAAATGCGAAAATTAGAAAGTATTCCATGTTATTGTAATATAATAGCGTTTATGAAGGGTTGAAGGTCCGTGGGATTATGCAAGATGGCGAGGTGATCTTTTGGTTGGTCGTATTTAGCTGAAAGTTTGTACATCTGTGTATGTATGTCTAAATATCGCATGTGTCGGTTTGGTGGCATGACGGTATGTCCAGTGCCAACTGGTTGACCCATCAGGTTCATGAAAAATAGAAGTATGAAGGTTACAATGGTCTTCACGTTCTACCATTGTCCTAGAAACAAATATTGCATTTCCCGTCTTAAATCAAATCTCACAAATTAACATTTCCGAGTTAGTGTTAGTTTATTTGGATTTTATGGTGAAGGTCCATGGGATTGTGCAAAATGGTGAGGCGTTCTGTTGGATGGTTATATTTGGCTGTAATTTTGTACATTTGTGTATGTATGTCTAAATATCGCATGTGTCGGTTTGGTGGCATGACGGTATTTCCAGTGCCAACTGGCTGACCCATCAGGTTCATGAAGAATAGAAGTATGAAGGTTACAATGGTCTTCACGTTCTACCATTGTCCTAGAAACAAATATTGCATTTCCCGTCTTAAATCAAATCTCACAAATGAACATTTCCGAGTTAGCGTTAGTTTATTTGGATTTTATGGTGAAGGTCCATGGGATTGTGAAAAATGGTGAGGCGATCTGTTGGATGGTTATATTTGGCTGTAATTTTGTACATTTGTGTATGTATGTCTAAATATCGCATGCGTCGGTTTGGTGGCATGACGGTAAGTCCAGTGCCAACTGGGTGACCCATCAAGTTCATGAAGTACGAAGATTACAATGGTCTTCACATTCTACCATTGTCCTAGAAACAAATATTGCATTTCCCGTCTTAATTCAAATTCCACAAATGAACAATATTTCCAACTTAGTGATGGTTTATTTGGATTTTATGAGAAGGCCCATGGGATTGTGCAAAACGGTGTGGTGATCTTTTGGATGGTTATATTTGGCTGAAATTTTGTACAGTTGTGTATGTACGTCTAAATATCGCATGTGTCGGTTTGGTGGCATGTCGGTATGTCCAGTGCCAACTGGCTGACCCATCAGGTTCATGAAGAATAGAAGTATGAAGGTTACAATGGTCTTCACGTTCTACCATTGTCCATTTAAGAAATACTGCATTTATCGTCCAAATTCAAATCCCACAAATGAAAAATATTTCCAAGTTATCATTGCTACAGTTGGATTTAAAGGTTAAGGTCCTCGGAATGGATATTCCCTAGATGGAAAGGGATATTTTGGATGGTGCATTTGACTGAAAGTTGATATTTCATTGTCGGTCATTGGTTCTATGTCCATTGCCTCTTGGATACGTCAGGTTTGTTACATAAGGACTAGATTAGAATGTTCCTCTCCTTCGGTTTTAAGGACTTTTAATTCGTTTTGAATATTAGAACCGTTAGTCAGTTTGGTAACTTAATTTGTTTTATTTCCCTCTGCCCTTTGGTTACATCAGATTTGATATGTAAGGACGAAGGTCCTTTTGCTTTAAGGCTTTGGCCAGGAAATAAATACTGCATTTCTTAACCTGATTCGGATGCTATAAATGAAAAGTATTTTCAAGCTATTGTTGGTGTAATTGGATTTATTATTTATCGATGAGATAAAGGTCGTCGAGATGCTTTTAGATAATATTTTGAGCAGAAATTTGAACTTTTCGTATTAGGTTTAGGCATATTTAGGGTTCAATTTGAATCGTTTAAAATTTATATTTGTCAGATACTTTGGTATATCAATCGTCATCTCGATAGCCCATCAGGTTGGTGAAGGACTAAGAATTAGCTTCCTACTCTTCCTGTTGATAGATGGAATTCGAAAATGGCAACCAAGTTGTCGTGTAATATGATTTATAAGCATTTTTGTGAAACGAAAGTCCGTGACCTTCAAACTTTGGCCATAATGCGGAAAGTCCAACTCTGATCCAAGGAACTTAGATTTATCGTTGAGATTTCTGCCAAACTGGTCAGCCTGGAAGACTGGTGGCATGTCATAAATGAACAAGACAGAAAATTTTCTCATTTATGTGTGGTGATTAGTGACCGTTAATCGATATTTATTTAGAAATCGTGAGATGCGGTCTGGTGTGATGTAGGTTTCAGAATAACACTTTCTTTATCGTGCCAACGTTTCGATCTTTATTGAGATCATCTTCAGGGCTCAAAGTGTTTGTCTTCTGTGTAATTGTGCCGTTCTTGCGTGTCGTGTCGAGAGTGCGACACGCAAGAATGGCACAATTACAAAGACAAACACACCGCATTTCACGATTTCTAAATAAATTTCTCATTTATGGAGGAGGGGTTGAATTTTTCTTGGAAAGAATAAAAGAAAATTTCTTCTTGAACGTTATCACTAAACTTTGTGACAACTATGTTTGTATTCAGACAGGAACAAACTGTTAAAACAATAGGGGGGGAAAGATTCGATAGTAGATGGAAAGAGAGTAAAAAAATAGTTTAAACTACACAAAATTTCCGATAAAGTTTTTGACTGGGCTAAAGTAAAAAACAAAACAAAAACAGTCAATTGAAAATATTCTGCTGCCTTATTTCGAGAATTATTGTGAGCCCAAAGTCCACACCCAATAGATTTACTGATCGGAGTATTCGCTCTAATGAAATTCCACTGGAAATACGTCAACGATCGTCATCGAGTGCAGTTCAAACAGATTAAACAAATTTCAGAACACAAATTCAAATATTAACCGACTCGTGATGATTTTTCAATCCTGTTAATATCTATTTTTACATTAAAAAAATTAATCCTAAAAAGAAGCCAGTAAGATTATTAGAAATTAATTTAATTAGAGAATGTCGGGGGGGGACTTGAATTTACAGGCTTGCTTTGAAATATGAGTATGATAATTAAAAACTGATATTTAGGGAATTAAGTAGAAAAATATCTTCTGATATTAAGACAAATTGCTAGCTAATTTGGAAGTTAAGTATATTCATTTATATGGATGCCCTAACTTGATTTAAAAAAATACTTCTTTTGCAAAGTCCATGGTATTTAGACGTTCATTTTTCAGACTCAGATTTATAGAACTGATCCTTGGTTTATTTAATTTCGTTATTAAAAAAAAGTGTATTTTGTATATATATCTGAGCAAATTGTCGTGTGTTTGAGAAACGTTGAGTTTTCTCGATTCTTTTACTTGCAAATGTCGGAAACAAGGTCGTTTTAATGTTTCCTCTAAGTGTTTTCAGATTGTGACCAAGTTTTTAAACAAATAAGCCAAAATTCGTCGATCCCTGTTGATCGATTCGCGAAATATTAAACGAAACGTGTCCTTCATTAGGCAGATTTCATTTTGATTTGTAACATTTGTATGTATACATATGATTTGTATATATACANATAGAGAGAGAGAGAGAGAGAGAGAGAGAGAGAGAGAGAGAGAGTGAGAGAGTGAAAGAGAGAGAGTGGAAAAAACGAAATTTACCAAACAAAGTTTCTTTTTCTTCCTCTCCCTTATTTTTTGGCTCCTAGGACTTCAACGAGAGATTTAAATTGATGCCGGCCTATTCAGCACTGATTGTTTTATGCACGTGTGCAATAAAAAAATGTCCAAATCAAAATAAGATACCCATTTTGAAAAACACGTTTTGTTTCATATTTTGTCAATGGATCAAGAAGTTTGGCTTAATTGATTAAATAGCCTGTTGCTAATTTATAACAAAAACTTAGTGTGAACTTATACTAACTTAAAACTACATGGTGTTGGCTGTTTCTAACATTTACAAGTGAAAATATCCAGAAAGCCCAGATATTTACAAAAATCCGACGATCTGTTAAAAAATAAAACAAAATACACACTTTCCTGTTTTCATCTAAATCTAATTCGGTTTAAATGAAGCCAAGGATCAGTTCTATCAGTTGCTAAGGATGAAGTCCTAGCAGTAGCCGTTTCTGAGAAATGGACGTCCAAATGTAGGAAAAATAAAGAAGTATTGCAAAAATCTATCTTTTTCGTAATTTACTCCATTTTTTCTCGTACCCTATCAACGAGAGATTTTATTTAATGTTCAAATATTCCACGCAGATGGTTGTATAAAAGTTAGAAAATTAAATAAAATAAATGTTACATATGAAAATATCATCCACCTACTGAAAAACACGTTTTGTCTAATATTTCGCAAATTGATCAACAGATATTGGCAAATTTGGCCCCAATTTCAAATAATAACGTCGTACCTGTTATATAAAGGTTCAAAAGACTTGGCACTAGTTATTTCCGATGCAATTGAAAGAAATCAAGAAATCCTAGAATTTTTTGACAAAATGTCGAAAATTTAGTATAAAAGTAAAATTATGTAATATTTTGCTCGAACGAAGCCAAATATTGGTTCTATAAATGTTACAAAAGTTAAAATAATAACACCTGCCAATTCTGAGACATCCAAATACAGGAAGAGTAAGGAAGCCCTTTTTTTTCCCTCGTATCGCTTCAATGATTAATATTAATTAATGTCTAACTATTCTATTATATCGCTTTAATGCGAAACTGCCTGTTAATTACATTTAAAAAATGCCAAAAATAAAAATGACATCCTTTTTCTGAACATATTAAAACTGAAAAAAAGGTTCTTTAAGTGTTCTCAATAGGAAAACAATCGGCTTGTGCAAGATGTGAAATAGAGGAGTCCAAATAATGAAAACAATTAAAAAACAACTAAACAATAAACCTGACAATATTTACTTTATAATCCAGAAAGTACGGAATCTTTGGAAGAAAAGAACTAGGTTAAAGCAAAATCGTTTAAACCTTTCTGAACTATGTTATTTATATAATGCTGCAAAATTGTGCATTCCTTTTGTCCAGGATCTGGAGGAAATTTGTAATTTATGGGCGCTCCTTCTGTACAAATATGAAAAAACAAAGAAAATTCGTATTATAATCCTTTTTATACGACCTACATGAGTGATTTCAATTAATATAGCACATTTCTATTAAGATTTTATACTTTTTTTTTGGAAATTCTGGAACAGATTTGGTAAAATAGGTAGGGCAGAGCTTATCCAAAGTCAAAAGGCCAACATAATTACAAAATCGCTTATCAACCATTCGAATTTTCTTCTACCTTACATATTATTTGTCTTATATTTTATTTATTATATTTATTTATTAAAAAATATCGGCAGTTAAACTGAAAATCAGTTTTTGAGGGTTAGTCTACGTGGTTGTTAAAAAAATATAAACATATGCCAAAAAGGGCGATTGATCCCTCGCCACCCCTTAATAGGCAAATTTTCCCTTTCGCCCTAAAAAAAAGCCCGAGTTCCGATTTCTTTAATGACCTATTAATCATAAATTCAACCCGGGGTGGTCGAGAAATTGTCACCGGAAAATCGAGACGACATTCTCCAAATACTTTCTCCCAAGTCCGGTATGAATCACGGACTTGAAAACGACTTTACAACGCTGAAATCTCCCCGGCCGATACGGAAAATTTGACTTTATCGCCCGTAATTTTCCTCCGCTGTTAAAATTGGAACGGTTTAAAACAGAATTTGACGGAAATGGTCGCCTGGGCTCGCTTTTTGGCCAGGCTATTATCATTTCTCAATAACAAGAATTTTGTAGAAAATTGAAAAAATACGTTCAGTAGAGAAAATTAAGTCAACAGAATACATTATATAGTAAACAATATGCTTGCTTTTTTCACGTTTTATGGGCATTTTGGCCTGAAAATGTCAGAAACAACCAGCACCAGGTTGTTTTAAGTTCTTGCAAGTTCAAACTATTTTTTTGGCCAAAATTTTGCCGATGTTCATTCATTTGAGAAATGTGAAGAAACAATTTGCGTTTTTCAGAAGAGGTATATCACTTTCATTTGTGGACTTTTTTAAATTGCATTTTATGTTAACGTATTTGGGCCAAATTTGATTTAGAAAAGAAAAATAGAAGTTGTGTTTTTGTTATATTTTTTCTCGATATTTTGGCATGCAGATGTCAGAAACAGCCAGGTCGTTTTAAATCCTGGTAAGATTACACTAAGTTTTTCTTATTAATTAGGACAGGCTTTTTAACCAATCAAGCCAAAATAAACTTCGTTCTTTCCATCCTATATTTGGACGTTCATTTTTCCGATTCAGAATGTCATATGACTTCATATTTTTGAACAATTATAGAACTATCTTTGCTTACATTTAAGCCAAATTTAAACTGTTTTGTAATATTTAGAAAAATCTACAAATACATCAACTTTAGGGCCTCAACTAGGGATGTTAATTAATTCAAGTTGAAAAAAGTCATGAAAAGGAAAAACGTTTTATGTAAGTCCATATTTCGACGTCCATTTCTCAGAATCGGCTAGTGCTAGGACTTAGAAATGACGCTTGGCTTCATTTAAGCCAAATATGATTTAGGAAAAACCCTGAAGAGTGTGCATTTTGTTATATTTTTGTACAAATTGTCCGTTGTTTCAAAATGTCTGGGTTTTCTCTAAATCTTCTATTCCAAATGCATTGAACAGGTAACACCATTTTGTAAGTCCCTGTAAGCTCATACTAAGTATTTTATAAGGTAGGACGCCACAATTATTCGAAATATTTTTAACCAATCGAACATAAATTTCTTCTTCGACTAGTGTTATATTGAACCCCTTTGGGACATTTACAGTGTTCTTTGTCTAAAATATTGTATAAATTTTTATCATTTTTTTAATCGCACAGACTGTTTGAAAGGGGTGCCAGTCAGCGGGAATTCATGAGTACAAAAAGGAAAAAAATGGGCGGAAATCTGGCCTAATTAGACAGAACAAATGTATATAAAGGATTAATGCTTTTGGAGAAAGAAGAAAAAGTAGCGTGTACGTGGCATCGGGCCAAACCGTTCACAGGTGTTTAAAAGCGAGATTATACGGACCAGATATGTCACCGGTCAGTTTTTACCTCTTAAAATCCATTGTCCCGTTGGAGGAGGATCGTTTAATATTAAAAGTTTACGTAGGACACGACTGTCCACCCCCATCTTGGGCAATCATCCAACCATCCGTCTCAAAATAGGAAACGGTGAATAACCCAAATCCCAGGCAAAATCCTCTCTTCTCAGGTGTTGTGAAACGCTGTTTTTTTTCTTCTGTGGTTCTTTTCTACAGGAATCGATGCTACCAACCCACACGTGCATTCTCCCCTGGTAATGGAGGTTTTTTCTGGATTTAAAGAACCTCAATTGATTGTATGGATCTTTAAAAAACGGAATTCGGCTCTGGAAAAAAAGAAAAAAATCCCTCCGTTAATAAATGAGGATGGGTTCCGGACAGAGCCCCCGGAGCGGAATTGTCCTCTTGAGATATGCAAACCGGTTCTGGTTCGAATTTTTGAACCGGGGTCCGATCGTGGAGAGAGAAAAACAAAAACAAAAAAAAACGGTTCCTGGGACGAGACGGAAATTTGGCGTTATCGAATCACAGAGATCCGCACGGCTTCGCTACACCCATAGGTTGTTATAATCAATAAAAAATTGCTATTATGTTAGATTAATTTATGTAGAAAGTTACCGGGTCTTTTGTTTAAAATTGGTTTCACCAGGAAGCTGAAGGCGGAAAGTGAGCCGAAACGAGCCAGCGAGAACAGGCGGACCGAGCCACACGTAAAGATGCATCATTCCCCAATTATATCCACTACGATATTTTAATATTGCACAATTGATTTCTATCGGATAATCAAAACCAACCAGTTGGGAAAAAGAACTAGGAAAGTTATCACAATTCCTAATTTTTCAAAATTTAGCCTAAATCTAAATATTAGTTCGAATTCTGGCATTATCTGTTGTTCTAATAAATATAAAAAAAAGGTTAAAAATGTCTAATTTAACTGCCAATAATGGTATTTTTAATGACTTTTCACCTCGTCGGTTTCAATTAATCGGATATAGTCCGATGGATTTGACGACGATTCCCAATTTTTCTGGAGTTCAGAAATATATAATTTAAACGGAAGAAAATATATATAAAAAAGCCAGGACAAATTTTCAATAAACTCCCCGAAAAAGGGGATAAACCATGTGTTTTAGAACTTGCATTCACGTTCGGGATTTCTTAATCTTCTTAGCTCCTCGGAAATTCTATTATTTCCTGCCTAGGGCGGCCTTTCATCAGACTTTTTCTTTTTCGCCCTGGAAAAAATCTCCTGTAACTTGGCAGGAAGAAAGTCACAAGAAAGGGCTAAAATAAGTCAACATAATTATGTCAAAAAGTTACATACAACCAAAATATGAAATTTTCTAAACGTAAGAAATAAAAAATTTCAATTCGATAAATAACTTATATCAAGGATGACCCAGGAAGCGTTAAATAACGCCATTTAAAATTTACAGGAAATCTTAGTCGATCCAATTAAACTTTAGACTCAAAAAATTGAAATTATTTCTTAACGAATAATGTGATATTTTGCTTAAATATAACCAAGAGTCAATTCTAGAAATGTTAAAAATGAAGTCCTAACAAATGGGTGTAAAAATACAGTAAGGAAAAACTATTCTTCTGCAAAAGAGTTTTTTTTCTTATGATCCTCATAACGTGGCTTAAAAGAAGCTAAAAAACAGTTCTATAAGATTTCCTAGTCCTAAAGTTATCCAGTTCTGAAAAATGGATGTAAAAAAAATTATTACCATGTTACATTCTACCAAAATATGAAATTTCCTAAACATAAGAAATAAAACATTTCAAATAGATAAATAAATTATATCAAGGATAACCCAGGAAGTTTTAAATAACACAATTTAAAATTTTCAGGAAATCTTAGTCGATCCAATTAAACTTTAGCCTCAAAAAATTGAAACTATCTCTTAATGAATAAATGTGATATTTTGCTTAAATATAGTCAAGAGTCAGTTCTACAAATGTTAAAAATGAAGTCCTAAGAAATGGGTGTGTAAAAATACAGTAAGGAAAAGCTAGTCTTCTACAAAAAAAAATTTTTTGTAATCCTCATAGCTTGGCTTAAAAGAAGCTAAAAAACGCGCTTGTTATATAAGTTTTCCAAAATGTAAGTCCTAAAGTTATCCAATTCTGAGAAATGGATGTAAAAAAAACCTGTTATGATTACCATGTTACATTCTACCAAAATATGAAATTTTCTAAACATAACAAATAAATTGTTTCAATTAGATAAATAAATTATATCAAGGATAACCCAGGAAGCTTTAAATAACAGAATTTAAAATGTACAGGAAATCATAACCGATTCAATTAAACTTTGACCACAAAAACTGATATTATTGCTTAACGAATAAATGTGATATTTTGCTTAAATATAACCAAGAATCAGTTCTAAAAATGTTAAAAATGAAGTCCTAAGAAATGGGTGTACAAATATAGTGTGGAAAATCTATTCTAATTCTACTATTCTTCCGCAAAAAGTTTTTTTTATTGTGATTCTTGTGGGTTAAATGAAACCAAAGAACAGTTCTATAACTTTTCCAAAATGTAAAGTCCTAAATTGGACCAATTCTGAACAATGGATGTCCAAATATAGGAAGGAAAACAAAATTTACCCAATAAAACTTTTGATTATGATCACCATGATAAATTTCTGATTGGGGCGTCATTTTGTAACGAAATAACGGATCTACAAGTTTCCCAAAAGATTACATCATAACATGGTTAGGAGCTTTTATTTTTTATTTATTCATTTATATTTTTAAATAGCTTAGAAGTTTAAATGCTGTTTGCAGTTTTATTAATGTAGGGCCCTTCCATGTCGTATTTCCTTTTTGTTGGGTTGGTTTTTCTGGGGAAAACAGATCGTAATATATTTATAATTTATCAAAAAATCATTATCTGTATCTCTAGGGAAGTTAGAAATTCTGGATTGTATTCTACAAAATAAAGTCCATCAAATATTATTATTGCATAAAGGAGTTAGGGGGGGGGGAATTAACCTATTTATGATCAAAACGCTGTTTATTTTTCCGGGCTGATTATGAAAGATAGACCTTGGAATTAGCTTTATGCTGAATTTGCCTTTTATTAACTTTTCAGCCTCGCACTTTTTTGTTTTTATTTTGTGTTAACAAACCGTTAAAATGTCGATTCACGCAAAAATAACATTTCGCAAAAGCGGACTGTTTTCCTTTTCTTTTTTTACGAATTAAACTGTAGTTTCTGTTGAAATGAAGGTGGGATGAACGTGCAGATGTACTTTCTATAAATGATGGTTCTACTCGCAGATTTATTTACATCCGGATTTCGAGCATTAAATGCTCATCATCAGGTTGAAGGGATTACAGATACATCAAACGCGACGTTCCAATGGAAATATGGTTTTTAATGCAGTTCAATTTTGAACGTGCGAAAAATTAGAATTGCAACACAATTAAATATTATCCAAATAAATACTGTAAGAAAATAATTTTAAATTAGTGATTAATTTGTATGTCGAATATTACTTACGTACAAGTTTAAAATTGGGGGTAAATCAAAATCTATTATATTTCTACATTTATGTCCATGTTTAATTTCATTTTTTTTTTTATTTACCTCCTATTTTAAACATGTACCTAAAAATCATTTACAAAAAGTGAAGTTCTTCTACCGACAGAGTAATGAAATGGATCGAAGGCCGATTACTTTCTATTTGGATTAACCTGCGATAATCCCAGAACACCCTTCTCCTGTTTCACTAATAACAGAATTCAGCCGGGAAATAAGGCCCTGGGAAGTCCTAAAACAGGTAAAAGGAGAAAAAAAGATCTAATCCCGTCGAAAAGCACCGAAATATCGTACAAAGCAGGCCAAATGTGCCCTGTTGTATAGGCACAGTAAAAATATATCTATCAGAATCACTGAAATTACCTTGAGATAAATGTAGATATAAAAGTAATGTTCGGGGTGTGTAACATACTGCGCTTAACAGCTATTGTATCCACCGTTCTGTACTTACGGCACACCGGTAAGTCCTAGTTCATCAAGGATTTATTTAGTAGGCCCAGTTTCAGTGGTTGAATTCTTCTACGTTGTACGCCCCAAAACACTTACTCCTGTGGTCAAAAATGGCGCCACAGTTGTTACTAGGCGTGCCTCCGCTGGTTTGTTTTAATCTGTGCCGTGTTCTGTTATACCAATCTTCTTCAGATGCCCAATCAGTTTTTTCCTGCTTCCTTTGATGAATTCTGTTGTTTCTTTCCTTCTAAAATTTGCAAGAAGGTTGTTAGATAGTTAACGTCCAATGAGTGAATTGCTACAAGGTTGTTAGATAGTTAATGTCCAATGAGTGAATTGCTATAAGGCTGTTAAATAGTTTATGTCCAATGAGTGAATTGCTACAAGGTTGTTAGATAGTTAATGTCCAATGAGTGAATAGCTAAAAGGATGTTAGAAGGTTGCTAGATTGTTAAAGTCTAATAAGTGAATTCCACTGTTTCTTCATTTTCAATCCCTATGCCACAGAATGGTACAGGACCTATCCGAGGGGTAGCCAGCCCCTTTCCTTGCAAGGGCGTCCGCTCTCTCCTTGCATTCAAATCCTACGTTTCCTGGGACCCAGCTGAGGATGACTTATTACGCTTGCCTAATCTTTTTAGTTTAGTTGAGCAATTCAGCCCCATCTTTGAGAACATCACCTTCAGATAAAGCAAAATCTGGCTACATACAAGAAAAATAATTAAAAAGTTTAAGATTTTTTTGCAATGAGGGCAAACGATCCGGACGAAAGATTCGGCTAGTTCCAGACCCAGAAAAAGGTCTCCAAGGAAAATTACAACTTGGAACGGCACAACATTAATTAAAACCAGCCTTTGAAATGGTGCGTTATTTAAAAAAAAGAGCTGAAACTTCATATTTTCTCCCCTTTATTTGAACATCCATTTCTCAGAATTGAATAGTGTTAGGACTTTATCCTTTGGAACTCTTATAAAACTGTTCTTTGACTTATTTTAGCCATTAAAAGACCTAATGACGTCCAAATTGGCATTACATCATCAGAACAATACGACAAAATGAGGTAAACTTCGTTTTTTTACCGCTATTGTAAATCCATTTCTCCCAATGAACAGTAGTTTGGACTTGACCCTTTTATACACTTATAATACTGATATT
Organism: Cimex lectularius; assembly: GCF_000648675.2. Classification (NCBI taxonomy): domain Eukaryota; kingdom Metazoa; phylum Arthropoda; class Insecta; order Hemiptera; family Cimicidae; genus Cimex; species Cimex lectularius. Next base: position 186,614 of record NW_019392974.1, on the reverse strand, counting down.
TGGCTACATTTAAGCCATTAAATAAAAAATCTCCCATCAAAGAGTGTATAAATTGAGAAAGAGCGATTCTTTATGTTAATCGATATTCCGCAGTATTGAATTTTGAAATAATATTGTATGTGTATTTTAAAGTATATTTATATATTTAAGAAATTTTTGTTTTGTAAAGACACCAATATTTTCGAAGTTTGTACCCCGTAAGTACCTAGTAGAACTTGTCCGGATCGCATAGCTTATGATCCTTTTTTTTTAATTATTCGAGGTAGTTACAAGATCGCCTGTGTCCAATGGCGATGATGTTCCTCTAATTTTCACCGTTACCGAATTTTATTATATCATCGTTAATTAGTTTTTATTTGTTTATTGTCGGAGTGTTGAGAGAGCCAGTTACAACCGTGAGAAAATTCCCCGGTTGCGTGAACCAACCCCATTTGAAAACTCGCCCCCCTCGCACGGTTCGAACGGTGTTGTTCTCCGGGGTATTTCGGGTGGACCCCCTCCCTATTTATAAGAACGCTTTTGGGAGATTCACTTGGGGTGAAGGGTCGGGATTTGGCTTGTGACTTTTACAAGATTTCCTTCCCCCAAAAGCAAAAACGGAAGATGTGGGGGATGGGTTTAATTGCAGCGAAAAAAGTTCAAAACTTTGCGCTAGCAAAAAAACCAACGTCCAGAATATTTTAAATATAGACAAACAAGGGCATATAGTTAAAGAACATATTGTTGAGAAAAATGCCTGAAAATGAGCTTCATTGTTTTATTAGAAAATAAAGGTTCAGAACCAGCAAAAATAATTCTCGAGGGTAATTTTTTAGTTGCAGAAATATTTCAGAACTTTTATAACATAGAATAAAGCTAGCAACTTGTATTTTTAGTTGCAAGAGTTGTAACAACAAAAACTAAATTAAAAGGAAAAGGACATTTGGTTGAAGTGAACAACAAGCAGGAGATTTAGGTTTAAAATGGCCAGAAACTTGTAGTTGGAGAAGAAAAAGTTGTAATTGTGGAAGAATAGGGGTCAGAACTTTGTAGATGTGGGATAATAGAGTTCTGAACTTGTAGTTTTAGAAGAAAGTGGTCAGATCTTCGTAGTTGCAGAAGAAAATAGCCCCTATTTAGGTATCAGAACTTTGCAGTTGTAAGAAATAGGGGAAGAACTTTCTGGTTGCAGGTAAGAACTTTTTAACTGCAGAAGAAACTAGAACTTTGAAGTTATGAGAGAATATGATTCAGAACTCGGTTGTGCTGAAGAAACTTGATACGCATGGAAGAATACCGGTAACAACTTGGTTGATGCAGTAGAACATGTAGTTCCATAAGAAAATGGTCCGATTAAGTAAAAGAATTTCGTAGTTTTAGGAGAATAGAGGTAAGAACTTTGTGGTTGTGGGACACTGGGGGTAAGAAATTAGTTTATGCTGAAGAAATTTAGTCAGAACTTTATCGTTTTTATAAGAATTGTGGTCAGAACTTTGTAATTATGAGAGAATAGGGTAAGAACTTTTTAGTTGGAGAAGAAAATTGTCACAACTGTATAGGTTCATAAGAAAATGGTCCGCTTAAGTAAAAGACTTCGTAGTTTTAGCAGAATAGAGGTAAGTAATTAATTTGTGGTTATGGGACACTAGGGGTAAGAACTTTGTATATGCTGAAGAAATTAAGTCAGAACTTTGTCGTGATGTAAGAATTGAGGTCAGAACTCGGTAATTATTAAGAAAACGGTCCGATTAAGTATAAGAACTTGGTAGTTTCGGGAGAATAGGGTTCAGTACGTTGTGGTTGTACAAAAAAGTGGTCAGAACTTTGTAGTTATGTGGGAGAATAGAGTCAGAACTTCTTAGTTGCAGAACAAATTGGTCATTAACCATCTGTTAGATATCAGAACTTCGTAGTTAGGGATTTTTATCAGTAGTAATAAAAAGCCGGATGTTTTTTTAAGGGAAATTTGCACTGTCGTGTTCAAATCATCTCCTTCGAGGACTACTCTTGTAGATGACCAGTGGAAAAACCGTCCAATACAAGAACATCGACTCATTCAGCAAAAGGCGTTTAGTAATTTAGCATTTTATACAATTTTTTTTAGGCGGAATTACGTAATTTGTGCAAAAGTGAAAAGATAAGCTTGATTCCGAGAGAGGGTGATAAAAGAGTTACGGTTATCTTTTCTAGAAGTTTTGCCCTTCTTTATGATATTTTTTAATCAGTTTTAATAATTAAAAATAAATTATAATAAAACGACTTTGGGTGGATAGGTCAAGTGTCTGATATTGCCGTTTATCTGTTTATTATTAGTTTTTCTATTATTATTATTTTGTTTTGTTAATTACTGGCCGCTTTATATTTCTACGCTCTATGAGTCGAAAGTTCTGTTGAATGTTTTTATTTTAAATAGGTTTAATAGGTAAAAAATAGGCAAAACCCGGCCACACCTGGATCTTGATTGCGCCATCGTTTTACTCGATTTATTCAACACCACGGCGACAAATTCCTGCATTTACTAAAACGAAAACAGAAATGTAGTTTTACGTCCCTTTTCAACGAGTCTGTTTTTTTGAACGGCCTAATTGTGAAAATACAATATAAAACGGCACGCCCTTCGTTAAATTTTGTTCTTTCTGAGGGGGGGGGATTTTTCTAAAAGGACAGAGTATCAAAAGTTTCATTGTTTAAAGTTTATTTATTTTGTACCCCTGGGTGACAGTCAGTTTAATCAATTAAGCCGTCGGGCTTTGCGTTGTTTTGACAGACAAGCATAAAATAATGTTTGCAATGCGATACGGCCGTTTTTGTTTGCCTCTCGGTCGAGATAATGCTATTTGAAGATAACACTCATAATATTTACGATAATAAAAGTACAACAGGCACCAATCCCGGTCCAACTCTTCTTTCAATCGTATCCAGCCCGCACCCAGGGTTAATCGGTCTTAATGGACTTAATAAACTTGAATTGTGAGAGGGGCGGGTTAAATTGTACTTGAGATGAAAAAAGTTGTTATTTTATTTGTAATACCCTGTTTTGTATAGTAATGACGACGTCAAATGGTTAAGGTCCGCCTTCGTTGTTTTGCCAATAAAACCATCCCTCGTATGTGCCATAATAATTTTTTTTGGAGTTTGATTTATTCGTGAAACGTTTAAGTTCATTAAAAAAATCCGCTCCCGTCTTGGTCCGCAAGTAGGTGCGCATTTCTGCATACTGCTATTGGGAGGGGGGGGGTTTGTCTTATGATCGGCGTTTGACCCAGAAAAACGAACAGAACTGCATTTCTCGTCTGCCGGGGCCGACTTGCGAAATTCGAAAACGGGCCGTTGCGTCAGATTTCGTAAAGGTTGAGCAGAAACAAAAACCCAAAAAGAAAAAGGTCACCGGTTTTGGCTTAAGTTTTGACTTTTGTATGTTATGATAGGTGATTTTCAACTTTCTCATAGATCAGTTTAATATGTACTGTTGTAGAGACAAGAAACATGGAAGAAGAACGTTTTTTTGGTAAAAGATATGCGATATCTCTCTTTCAGTTACTTGGTATATTCCTCTTTATCTTTTTCACACTATATGTGTTAATGATAGCAATTGACCATGTTCTTTTGTACATTTTGCTTTACCAATATTTCGTTGTTTTTTAAATTGGATTGTTTTTTGATTGCAGGATGAGCATTGAAGATGCCACTCGTACGGTGTGATCGTCCAAATCCATCTCATGTCTGAGGTGAGTGCCATCATCGCCCAATCGCCCACTCGTCCTTGCCGGCCGGCCATTTTCCGCCTGAGCTCTTCCATTCCAGCTCCAGTTGGAGTTCGTTCACTTTCATTCACTTTCCACTTTTAACGACCCGTTCTGAGTCGTTCGCCTTCTCGTTTATGTTGGGGAAGGGGGAGGAGGGAGAGGAACAGAAAACCGATAATTCCGCTCATTCCCGCATTCCAGGAAGAAAACAGAACCGCCTGATGTGGGTCATCATAACAAGAGTCGTTGTTTTCTCCCATGACTCTCTACCGTTCCTTGGCCTTTGGGAAAATTTTTTTTACAGTTACCAGCCGAGCCCGGTCCGTCGGGACGAACGCTAATTACTGCCCGGAGCAGGAGCATTATGCAAATGACACGATGGTAGCCCGGGACCGCTCAATTGTGGACGATGTTTTATGAGAAGACGAGGGGAGGGGTTTCTTTGTCCTTCCACTCTGTAATTTGCCAATTTTTCCAAGCGAAACCAGCCTTTTAAACAAATATCTTGGCCGCAACAGTTTAGGCGTTCACAGCTCTCATCTCTGTAAGATCCCTGACAGTCCTGGGTTCGAATCCAGCTGCCCTGCATTCGCACCCGACATACCTACAAATTTTTTTTCAAAACACCGACACCATGAGGATTCTTAATTATAACCTATGAAATACCCGCGTTATAAAAACAAAAAAAACATATATATACACAACCTCTTACTAGATAACACTCCTAGTACGTTTACAAGACAATTTCCCACTCAAATTTATCAACGTACCATATAATTTATAAAAAATAATTGAGTTGGTTGATCTCTGACTCGCAACAATTTTCTACCATTACCGATAGAAAACTTGAACTCATCCTCAAAAACAGTTCCTCACTGAAGATGGTACACAACAAACTCAAGATAATATAGAAACCCGGTTTAATGCCATCACCAGAGCTGGATGTGTCTTTTATTTTATCGTTTCATTGGGTGCCAGAATTTCTAACAATAACTAACTTTCTCAGGCCATTTCTAACCGTCTCTAACCATTTACAACCATCTCTAACAATCACTAAAATCTCTGAACATTTCTAACCATCACTAAACCCTTTCTACCATCCCTCACCACATCCAACCATCTCTTACGATAACTAAAAAAAATCTAACCATCGCTAACCTTTTCAAGCTATTTGTAATTACTTTCAACCAGCTCAACCATCGTTAAACGTTGGTTGACCATCTCAAATCATCCATAAACACCTCTAACCACGAACGAAATATCTGGCGATAACTATAAATTTCCGGCCATCACTAACCATATCAAACCATCTCTAGCTATCACCATCTCTAACCGCTTCCAACCATATATGATCACTACACATTTGTAACCAATACTAACCTACCACGCCATTTCTAACTATCGCAAGCCACTTCCAGCCATGTCTGACGATCACTATAAATCTCCAATCATCTCTGGGACACTACATTTCCTACCACCACTAACAGTCGTTAATAAAACCTAACCTTCAATATACATCCCTAACGTATTCTACCCGTTATTGAAGATGGACAAAAGCAGAAACGTGTCTGACAGATAAAAACAGCAAGGATATGAAGGCCAAAATGATGTGACACCAGTAAGCAAAGGTTCTAACACGTTCCACCACGTAAGCCACAGGAAAAAATTTCACAGTATAACTGTAGTTGTCGTTTCATATCATTTTGGTCCACCCACCTTCGCTATTCGGTCTTCCCCTTGTTGAGACCGTGATGAAGTACAAAATAATTACAATTTGTGTGTGTGTGTTTTAAACAAATTATAAATAAAAGAAGAAGATAAGTCTTTAAAAAATCCATGATACATAATAAAAATTATAAAATAACTACTTAATTTCTTTATTTTCAACAGGTGTGTAATTTTTAACACGAAAACAAAACTTTATTTAACATTAAAAATACAAATATGTATCGCCCACTCATCATTAGAGTAATTCTAATTGACCGACCCTCTCCTCTTTCAGTCTTCAACTCAGATTATCTTATTATCTTAAGATATGACGATTGCTGTTTTTATGGCATGTCCATTATTTATTCCCGAACTGCACCTATAAAAATACAAACAAAATAAATAAACCGGGCGACACTTGTGGAATCGTAAACGTATGTAAAGTGTAAATAATCTGACGTGGGCGTACACTGTTTCTTTAAATTTATAACAGGTATTTTCAAGGTAATAAGCAATAAATAAAAGGTAATAATAAACAAGTCATAGAAATAAGGATATTATTGATGAAAAAATTGTAATGGTATTCAGAACCGTGTCAGCCCAAAATTGGGCGACAAAGTGCACATTTTACAAAAGAGGCTCATTTTTCTGGAACTACATGACGATTTATGTTATTATATACTAAAAGAGAATCTTTACATACAAACACACTCAGAGAGAAAAGGAGAGAGAGAGAGAGAGAGAGAGAGAGAGAGAGATATGGAATTTATATTAAGCTTTTACACTAGGACATCCAGTTGGTCCTCCGGGCCGGATCTGGGGGGAATTATTGTTTTCGTACTTGTTCGTACAGTAATTGTTTCGTTTTTATTGCTAAATGATGTATCTGGCGGAGTAAAAGATTTTTTAAACTTAGAAAATTTGTGTGTTAATGTTTTTTTGTTTAAATAAATTAGATAAAGGCCGACAGCCCCCAAATCAGGAATAATTTTTTAAGACCTTTTTTCGCCGTTTAATGTTAATTGTACCTAATTCCAGTTGCTAATCACGGCGGGAACAGTTATAATTTGAGAATTCACACCCAAAAGGCAACGTCTGTTTTTCGTGAAGAGGTGCAGAGCGCGTGGGACTCAAGAGTCGTTCAAGACCTTTGTGAGAAAGTACCGAAGCGTGAGAGGCCCCGCCACCGCGTTATTAATTAAACGATCTAAATCTCCTCTCCCGATTTATTTCCCTAAGCTTCTCTCTCTCTCTCTCTCTCTCTCTCTCTCTCTCTCTCTCTCTCTCTCTCTCTCTCTCTCTCTCTCTCGCTGTCGCTGTCGCTCTCTCCGCATAAAGATACTGTTTGCGGTTGGATCCCAGAATGGTAAAAACGGTGCAAGCGGCCTATCACCTTGAATTGATATATAGGAAATTACAATGAAGAAGAAAGCTTTCTTGAATATAATTAAAAGGCAGGCGAAATACGAAATAAATGGACGAACATAAAAATAAATTGATAATTACGACAACTGGCAACACAAAGATAGGAAAACTGCAATAAAATCTAACAGGCTGCAATATAACTACCAATATAGAAAAACTGACAAATTGTACAAACAAGATAATTACTATTATAGAGTTCTTAATTACTTTATTATTTTTAACGGCTCAACTTGGTACAATTTCTTACTCTCTCACACACATACACTCTCTCTTTTCTCTCTCTCTCTCTCTCTCTCTCTGTCTCTGTCTGTATCTATCTCTCTCTCCTCTATCTTATTTTAAGCCAATTTTACTGAAAGGAAAATTTTGATAGGATCGACTATTTCTGAGTTATGCCCTCGGAAGACGCGTGGGGGTGTGCTTTTTGTAACAAGCTGGCCCATCCCTTTTTAATTCGAAAACGATTAACTTTATCAAAAAATTGTCTTATAAAAAACCCAAGTTAATTTTTTATTGAATTTTGTTCCAAAAAGCATACCCCATCGCTTCTTCCGTCGGGCATAACTCAAAAATGGGCCATCCTATCAAAATTTTCCTATCAGTACAAGTGGCATAAAATAAGCTCTAGAATCGAATTGTTTAATATAAATATGGGATTTTCATTTAAAATAACAAAGTTAGCGTCATTTTCCAGCTAGATGAGAAAGTTATGTTAAATCTGGTATCACCAATCAATGTCTAGCCAAAATTAACTTGGGGTTTGTATAAGACCAGTTTTTGCTGAAGTTAATCGTTTTCGAATTAAATGGGTGGACTATAGAAGTTGATACACCCTGTATATACCTGTATATTTTTTAAATTATTTATATTCTGATATTTTTTTTATTTAAGTTTATTTATTTTTTTAAGGCGTGTACTTTTTTCGGTAAGTGGTAAAAAAGGAAGGTCATGAACTTTTCCAGCTCTTCGGCTGATAACGATCACAGTCGCCGGCGCCCCGAGCCGCATGATCGCTCCTAGAAAAGTTCTTTCAATAAAAAAAAAGTTTCGTTAGGTCGTTAGGCCCATTTTAAGCTAAAAATGGAAGTCAGTAATGCCAGTAAAAAAATGACCATAAATAATTCCACAATTTAATTAATATCGATAAAGATTTTTTTTAAAGTGTGCCGTGAAAACTGATAAAGGCAAAAGTGATCGGTTTTCATCCTGAATCGGTGGATTTTAACACAGACCGTTTCTTTTGCATTTCTACGTCGAAAACAGGAGCGAAGTTTTTAAATTGAGGAATATATGTATATTTCATCCTCTTCGTAAGCGTTCCTACGGTATAATATGTATATGTAACCAAAGGAATGACTAGTCTCAGTAAAAAGTGGAATGATAGAAAGAATCAACCTCAAAGAATTCCCTTATCCAGTTATCTCGACACAAAAATACTCACCGAAAATAACACAACAACCGACATAATGAGACCAGAAAACATTTTTCCCCCTTTGGCCGGAGAGCGGAAACCCGTGAATTATCCCGCCGGAAATTAAGAACCGTCCCCGTCCCGGCCGGACGGGCATGAATGGAATCCAGGGATAATCCCTCTCCGTCTTAAGATGGCCCTCTTTATCGCATTTTTCTGTTTATCAGAGGCGCGGCCCCATTCAGGATCCACGTCTGGGCGGCTTTGTGCCCTTTAAGACAAATTTCCATTCGGACTCGACCAGAAAAGATTTTGCATAGAGGTCAATTAAACCCTAATAGTCATGTAATGTTCTATCCTAGTATTTCGCACAAGCTCACATATACAGACTTCATTGTTAAACTAAAATTAGGGCCAGATAGAGAGAAATAGAGATTGTGAGGTAAGAAGAGAGATTGAATTAATGGAGAAATGAAATGAGAGAGAGAGATATTCTGTGAATGAGTTAGTAATTAACTAAGAGAGAGAGAGAGAGAGAGAGAGAGAGAGAGAGAGAGAGAGAGTGATTGTGATTGTGAGGTAAGAATGATTGAATTAATGGAGAAATGAACTGAGAGAGAGAGAGAGAGAGAGAGAGAGAGAGAGAGAGAGAGAGAGAGAGAGAGAGATTCTGTGAATGAGTTAGGAATTAACTGAGAGAGAGAGAGAGAGAGAGAGAGAGAGAGAGAGAGCCCAAGGATCTGCGAAGTAAAGGAATTAATGATTGTTTGTTGTGATTGAGAGATAAGAAGAGAGATTGAATTGAGGGAAGAGCAGGGCTGACTTGATCTTTGTTTTTTTTTTATTAAAGTTTTAGGGTTTTGTGTAGGTTTTATTTGGATACGAGGGACTTTACCCATCTCATTAAATAATTTATTAGTTATAATTAGAGTTTTAGCTAAATTTAAAAATAATAAATCACCTGTTTAAGGCTTGCAGCTTACTAAATTGCTATTAATTGCGTACTTTACACTTCCTCCATTGAATATGGTGAAATAGAGATATGATTGAAGGTGGAAGTAACGGAGAGGAAAACGGAGTGATGATTGTGGGAACAATTAACTGAGAGAGAAAGAAGGAGAGAGATTGTGATACAAGGAGAGGATTGATAGCGAGGGAGTAAATCATTGAGAGTGAGATTGAGTATGTGAGTGTTGTAAGGAAAAGAGAGGTTTAAGATAGAGTGCTAGTGACCAATAACAATTAGAGTCAAGATAATATTTGATGTCATCAAACAAATTATAAACTTGTTTAGGGCCCGTAGGCTCCATGAATCTTTCACATCTGGAAAAAACATACCGTGCCCACTGGAATAGCTTTTGAGGACCGAAGGACAGTGGTAACAAGGTCCGCAGAACGTTCCCATCTGGGAGAAAGACTTGTAAAATATACAGTAATAAACTGAAATTAATATAAAATGATCTTACGATGAATTTTGTGAATTATATTTTTCACGTATAGAGATTTGACGTGGCAGTTGTAAAATGGCCCACAGAGCTTTCTCAATCCTTGATATCGTGTATTTTCTGATTGAATTTTTTTATATGAGGTTTTTGATTATCTTCTTTAGTCCGAACTTATTTTTTTTTACAAATTTTTATTATTATTGGAAAATTCGGTCAACCTGTTTGGCAGGCTCGTTAAGGATTTGTCTTAAAGAGACTTAATCTGAAATATTTGAAAGAGTCACGACCTTTTATCTTGGATCAGGCTCCGTGAAAAATCAGGGATAGAACGGTCAAAAGTTTAATTTTGGTTAAATTTTTGTTTGTTCCCTGTATTATCTGCCCTTGGTGAATTTCCGCTTAGGCGGTAATTTCTAGGTTCATCGGTCGAAGTGTGAAGGTGCGGTCTGTTTTTGAAAGGAAACGTTTGTAAATATGCCCAAAAAAGCACGTAGGTGTTCGGGTTAAAAGTTGAAAAATTCCTCCCCCCAGACGACATTGCACGATGACCTTAACCCGGGGTGGTTCATCGAACTTCGCCCAGGCCAGAGGATCGCCGTCGCAGAAAAGAAACCGTTTATTTACTGACCTGGATTTTCGCAACTCGCAACACGGTTTAAAAAAAACTTATATAAGTTTTTATTATTTAGTTGTGCAAGTGTGTTTTTCTCTTTTCTCTTCTCTATTGTTGCGCAACTTTTCAGCCTCGTCGCTTTGATTTCCGCCAGTGGATTTTTGACTAACGAGCATCCACCTATGATGGAATTTCCTCGTGAGGAAAAGTGAAAAAGTGTTATATACGTTTGCCTTTTTTTAAAATTAAACACGCAATTGTTATGAAAACGGCACAAAACAAGGTATTAAAGATTGTTACCACATTTTTGAAAAAGATATTCGGGTGGATGACATTTTTTTATGTAGGCCATCGGATGCTGTGGTCGGATCTTATTGATTTTAATGAGACCCAATTTCGTTACAATCTCTTCTTCCTTTTCTCGAATTTTTCCCCTGTTTTTGATTACACCCTTGGCCTGGTTTTATTCGTAATTTCTGTCCTATCGCTTCTTGTGGGATTTCATTGTAATCCGAGAGATATACTTTTTTATCGTCGCCCCTCAATTGATCACTCGCAACCAATATCTCTCTCATTAGCCCACTCTCAGAAACTCACTGCATTTTTTCGCCGCGCCCTCATTTCATCAATCATAACCAATCTGTCACACTCACTCATCAAAACCTTTTCTTCTCAGTTAGTTGTCCCTTCGCTCATCTCTCTCTCTCTCTCTCTCTCTCTCTCTCTCTCTCTCTCTCTCTCTCTCTCNCTCTCCCCATCTCTCTCCCTCTCCCTCTCACCCTCTCACCCACCCTCTCACCCTCCCTCCGCCCCACTCACTTTCTAGCTCTATCAAAATCAATCAGTTTTCCGCTCAGTTACTTGCTCTCTTACTTATCAATTATCAATCCATTTTCTTCTAAGGTACTTGGTCCATCGCTCTTCTCTCTCTCTCTCTCTCTCTCTCTCCCTTCCCCCTCCCCCACTCACTCACTAGCTCTATCAAAATCAATCAGTTTTCCACTCAGTTACTTGCTCTCTTACGTATCAATTATCAATCAATTTTCTTTTAAGTTCCTCGACCCGTTCCTCTTCTTTCTCCCTCTCTCCCCTCCTCTCCCCTCACACACACTCACTCACTAGCTCCTCACAATCAATCTATTTTACATTCAGTTACATGCTCAATCACTAATCAATCCATTTTCTTCTCATTTATTTGCTTCCTCACTCATCAATCTCTCTCACCTGCTCACACTCTAATCGCTACGTTTTCTTCTCAGTTACTTGCTCTCCCGCTCAATACTCTCTCTCGCACAATAATCTCTTTCTTTATTTTTGTTTTTCTTTTTACTTTCTTTCTTTCTAATTCCCTCCCCTCTCCTAATAAATCAAATTCCTGGTCGAGAAATTCGTTCACCTCAGCAATCTCGACAAGAAAGTCGATTTCGTTTTGTCAGCACGGGCCTGTCTATAATTCGACGTTTTAGATCCGTCGGCTCGAGTGAATTGTTTATCGCCTTTTCAACTACCTACCTCGGCTTTCAGGATAAGAAATTTGTTAAGATTAGACAATCGTCGAAATACGAGGAAGGTCACATCGATAGACCACAACTTGCAGCGTTGACTATTTCTTTAGTTGTTTCATAAACGAATACAATTTTGGTTAGTCTCGGCCGAATTAGAACATTCCTCTCGGATATCTTCCAAACACGGCATTTAAAGATCAAACTCGTCCAAGGCCGACGAGCGAGATTAAACGGACCCGGAAATTTTCAATGATAATCAAACCCTTGACAAGGACTTTCGCGGTGACCTGCCGTATCCTGAAACAAGATTGCTTTCTTTGTGCTAAATCTTATATAAAACGTCCGTGGATTTCATCGATTTTTTTAGTACCTTTCCCATCTGTGTTTAATAGCTGTTTATTAAATTGAACTCCTAGGCCACCGTGCGATCGCGTGACGGCACCGGGGTGATTCAGAACGTCATACTGCTCCCATTCATCACGGGTTGATTATGAGAAAAACCCCGTGATTGGAAAATTCACTCGCTGTAAATTGTCTCAAAGAGTTCAGACCGAGATAAGCCGGTGATTAAAACAAATTTAACAATGGGAAAGTTATATTGTCGATCCAGAGAGGGGAAGGATTTACCATAGAACAATTTCCCCGTCCGGTCGGTTCAAAACCGATAAGATAACATTTGTCAAAGTGTTTATGTCAAAATTAAAAACAATAAATTTTATCTTACATTGGACGGAATTAGAAATTGGGCTGTATTTTCGTTGTGATACCTCCCGGTCCCGCTTAGTCTCGCTTGTTTGAACTCGTGTTGCAGTAACAATTAAAACAAGGCGTCATACTTCCGAAAAGTCTGACCTTGATGGGCAATTTGTTAGCAAAATTGGCTTGTTTATATCATTTTCTCACTTTTCATGAATTTTTTTGGTTAAAATGCTTTTTTAAATTGCATAAGCCTGACCCAGTTTACATTTAGGTAAATCTCCCAGTCCAGATAAATTTGCCCTTTTGTTTATAGAAAATTTAAAAATTGATGCAATTTTTTTTGGTCAGTTTCGCAGAGGTTTTTTTTCAAGCAATAAAAGAAGTCTCTCCCCTTTCTGGCCTTTCACATTCCAGGCCAATTACGTTCGTAAGGTGGTTTGTTGAAAATAAAAAAGCCACATTCTTATGGCGATAATAGATTTTCAATACACTATTAGATTTCAATATTTTTACCAAATACACAAGCATATACATTGTTATACAGTATTGTGACGCGCTAGTTTATACCCGATCCGACCCGGAGGGCCAAATCTAAATGTGCCGATGTAATGGTGCCATTTAAAACTAATCAAATATTTTAAAAACACACCAGTCAATTACAAAATGCATTAATAGTAAAAATTGAACAAAAATGTGATATAAACGCACACACATACTCAACTATATGTGTTAACTAAACGATAAACACCCAAAGTTGCCGAAAATCTCGTGTCCTGGGTCCGCCCAGCCTCGCTTTGTCACTAATCTGCCTATATGGGTTAAAAGTTGTTTCCTTAACCTCTAAACATACCACAAAAAGAGGTGAAAAATTCTGGAAGATTACAATCTAACAATAAACACACAACGATAACCAAACGTTGTACAGAATTGAAATTTTCCAGGGATCTCGTTTTCTGGGTATGTTCGGTCTCGCTTTGTCACAAATTCTGGCTGTTAAGATCAACATTGTTTGTGTAAACTATCCATATGCCAGGACAAGGCGTGAAAAATTCTGGATGACTATAATCAAACGAAAAACTCGCGTTCGGTCAAATAATGTACTGAATCGAAATTTTCGGGAATTTCTTCGTTCTGAGTCCGTTTAGCCTAGCTTTGTCACAAATTCTGGCTGTAGAGGTTCAACATTGTTTAAACCCTACAACTGCCAGGATGAATACTTTAAATTTGTTTCCTAATATAACAGATTAAAATTTGATAGCAAATTATTTTTACTATATCAGCATCGGTTATAATTATACAGTACAAATCTAGTTGGTCCTCCGGGCCGGATAGGGTTAAAAAATTGTCTCCGGTCCTATACGTATACACGTATATAATCCTATACATTTATGTGAAGGCATGTGTGTCCTTTCCTTCTCTCCCTCTCAAGTTCCAGTCAGCAAAAGCAGAGTAAATGATAAAGACTGGATGTTCAAACTCACTGAAACTCTCTTCCTCTGAGTTTATATGATCCATCACTCAACAATTTCACTCACAGTTACTTGCCCCTTCAATCGTCAATCCCTTTTCCTAGCTATTTGTTCTTTCTCCGTCGCGACTGGGACTGGGGGTTGTGGGTTCGAGTCCCGCACGTGACACTAATTTTTCATCAACATTTCAAATAAAAATTGTAAATCAATTTAAAAAATTTACTTTGGTTGAACCAACTAAAACATATAGATTAATTATTTATATAGCCTGCCTCCTCGTCGTTGATCGAATCATAGTTCCATTTTTAAATAAACTACATCCGGTTTTTATATTTATCTATTAAAAATGACATAATGCAGTCATTTATAAGTCATGTGTGTCACCAGGGACATTAATCTCCCTGGTGGTTTTTCGGGAAAAAACTCTATCGATCCCGAGCCGCTCATCAATAGACAAATTTGCCCTTTCGCCCTCAAAAAAGCCCGACTTTCGAATCAGGACAAAAATAAAGGTCGGCGAGATATCTTATCTTTTTTCTATTTATGGTATATACAATGCCAGACTTTAGGTCTCATTTGTACATAAATAATTATTGGCCCAGGAGAGTTTGAGAATTTTTGATTTTAGACATGGACAGTTTTCTTTTTACATCTAATTGAAAATCGTTTGCTATACATAAGTTATAGTATAACAACGAGAGCAAAGCGTGGCTGGACGGACCGAAGATTTCCTAGTTTCGTTATAATTTCCTTAAGGCCCCTCCACACCAGCGGGTCGCAATCCACACTTTCTTTCCCAGTTTATTAAACCCTAGTGAGGCCTTTTACCCCGTCCAATTCCCTACCGCGGGGCGAAAGTGTTTCTCTGTTTTTGAGAGTTTCGAGCGGACTCGTCACGGCCGTGATGATGATCATGATGATGCCGCACGGCCTTCACGCTCCTTCCGACACTCAACATATCCGCCAAATGGTGAACAAAACCGTGTGAGATTCACGAAATTTGAACCACAAAAGGCAAATAAACAAATGAGGAATGAGTACTGGTAATTTGAACTCACACAGTAACTATATAACCTCACATTTACTGGACCTTCACTTTTTCCTCTCAGTTTACGCGCTCCCACAAATCAATCCCTTTTCGCCTCAGTTTACGTGCTCCCACAAATGAATCCTTTTTCCTCTTAATTACTTGTACCTTTCACTCATCAATCCTTTTTCCTCTCAGTTTACGTGCTCCTACAAATCAATCCCTTTTCGACTTCAGTTTCTTTGTTTTCTCTTCTTCATTCATCAATCCCTTTTCCTCTCAATTACTTGCACCTCTATCACTCATCAATCCCTTTTCTTCTCAATTACTTTCACCTTTCACTCATCAATCCCTTTTCCTCTCAGTTATTTGCTCCTTCATTCATCAATCACTTTCCTCTCTGTTATTTTCCTGCTTCATTCGTCAATCCCTTTTCCTCTCGGTTACTTGCTCTTTCTCCTTCACTAAACAATCCCTTTTCCTCTCAATACTTGTTCCTTCATTCGTTTATCCCTTTCCCTCTTAATCACTTGTTCCTTCGCTCATCATTCCCTTTTCCTCTCAGTTACTTGATCCTTTACTCATCAATCCATTTTCTTCTCGGTTACTTGCTCTTTCTCCTTAATTAATCAATCCATTTTCCTCTCAGTTAATTGCTCCTTCATTCGTCAATCCCTTTTCTTCTTGGTTACTTGCTCTTTCTCCTTCACTAAACAATCCCTTTTCCTCTCAATACTTGTTCCTTCAGTCATCATTCCTTTTTCCTCTCAGTTGCTTGATCCTTCATTCGTTAATCCCATTCCCTCTTAATTACTTGTTCCTTCACTCATCATTCCCTTTTCCTCTCAGTTACTTGATCCTTTACTCATCAATCCATTTTCTTCTCGGTTACTTGCTCTTTCTCCTTCACTAATCAATCCCCTTTCCCCTCAGTTATTTGTTCGTTAATTCATCATTCCCTTTTTCTCTCAATTAAATGCTCCTTTACTCGTCAATCCCTTTTTCTGTCAGCTACTTCTGCTTTACTCATCATCCCTGTCCTCCTGGTTACTTGCTCTTTCTCCTTCACTAATCAATCCCTTTTCCTCTAGTTACATGCTCCTTCACTCGCCCATCCCTTTTCCTCTCAATCGCTTGCTCCTTTAGTAATCAATCCCTTTTCCTCTTAGTTACACGCTACTTATTCATCAATCCATTTTCCTCTCAATTACATGCTCCTTCACTAGTCATCCCTTTTCCTCTTGATTACTTGCACTCTCTCCTTCACTAATCAATCCCTTTTCCTCTCAGTTACATGCTACTTCACTCTTCATTCCCTTTTCTTCTCAGTTACTTGTTCCTTCACTCGTTAATCTTCATAGCTTGTACAGTTTCTTTTACACCTTGAGCACGATTAATCTGTGCTCTCTGCATAGCTGCTACAACTGCGCATGCGATACCGTCAGTAAGCCCTTCGTCTAGTGGTACATCTAATAACTCACTAATCATAGTTTGACTTCTCCTATCCTCTCATTTACTACTCCTTCATTCGTCAATCCATTCTCGTCTCTGTTACTTGTTCCTTCACCAATTATTTATTCCCTTTCCCCTCAGTTATTTATTCCCTTTCCCCTCAGTTATTTGTTCCCTTACCCATTATATATATAAAATCATCTTTTCCTTTAACAAGCACGTCATTGACTCAATCTTGATTCAGCTTAGCACTCAAACAGTGGGTGCTTTTCCTGGCTTATGGAAACACTTCAGCTTTACGTCCAGCGCTATTCAGCATGAATATATTCGAAGCTGCATGGTTTATTTTTTGTCCCTCGTCCTCCTCGTCCCTCCAGTCGCTAAATAAAATCACGAAACGAATACTAAGAGGCGCCAGCCGTCGTGTGGGCTGACATAGGACTGAAAATTGGCCAAATTCCAGAAACGGCGAAACGTCCCTCGTGCATAATTGCGCTAACAGGAAAATAAGGGGCGTCCTAAATAGCACCCGACGGCCTTTCTATACAAATAAATTTACATATATCAACAATGTCCACTTGACTCGTATCCCTTTTAACGGCGTTAGAAAAAAATCAATTTTTCTAAATGATGGTTCTACTCACAGATATACATGTTTACATCCGGATTTCGAGCTTTAAACGCTCATCATCAGTTTTAAGAGTTACAAGCACGTCTCACGACATGAATATTAGTGACCGATCCACTGCCAACGCGAGAATATGGTTTGCAATGCTCTATGTATTACAACATAACTAAATTTTGTCCTAATACATACTGTAAGAAAAATCATTTAAAATTAATAATTTGTATGTCTAATTTCCTTGTAAGTCCTACAGGTACATCTTTAGAGTGGGAGAATAAATCAGAATATATTATATTATTTGGGCATTTATCTCAATGTTTAATTTTCCTTATTTTTTGTTTAAAATTCTTAAACCGATCTGGTCCCCACCCTTTTTTGAAATGGGTAACACTCTTGTATTTAAATTTAAACTGAAATTGTGTTTTGTCTCAGTTAGATGGTCCTTAAATTCAGAAAATTTGTTTGATTTAAGCAAGTGTTCTTTAACTCTCACGGGAGCTGGAGTCTTTGAGATGAACCCCAAAAACTGTACTGATGGTAAACCTAGGTGCACCAGAGAAAGAAAAATGGCTAGGAATACATTCCCGGAATATAGCCATTTTCTCTGACAGTCAGGCAGCACTAAGGGCCCTAGCCTCATATAAGGCAAAGGCAAAGAGTGCTTGGAACTGCATGGAGGCCCTGAAGGAAGTCAGTGGCACTAATGACCTGACCCTGGCATGGGTCCCTGGGCACTCGTGGCAACGAAAAGGTTGAAATGTGATATGGACTCTCTGGACACTGAACCTTACTGTGGCTTAGAATCCTGCCGCAAAAGAGGATACATCTTAAAATGAGTCCAAAACCTAGTGGAACAATACCACAGGCATGAGGCATGTGAAGAGATTCCTAGGACCATCCGCAAAACTTACAAAATAATTACTGGAAGGCAACCACAACCGAATCAGGATTCTGGTTGGACTCTTGACTGGACTTTGCCACTTAAGAAAGCAAATGCACTGGAGAGAAGAAGAAACACTGTGCAGATTCTTCCAGGAAGAGGAGGAGATCGCAGAACACTTTCTATATTTCTGTGCAGGTCTATAAAGGTGCAGGTTCTTGCAACTAGGACGAGAAAAACCGCAATCCTACACTAAGCACTTGCAAAGCTATGGAAGAAGCTGATTAACAACCTAAAGCTGGCCAGTGGGTTATAAAAAACAGGGGAGCACAATAGATCTATTCGGTCGAAATGCAGTAGGCCTTGTGGCCGCCTCTTTTATCCCTATACCTATCCCTCTTTAACTTTCTTTTTAATTTCTCTGCCACTTTCTCCTATATATTTAATATCGCAATCATTACAATGGAGTTGGTAAAACTCTCTTTTTGACAAGTTGTCAAGATTGTTTTTATGTTTTGAGTGGATGTTTCTACACAAACATATAACTCTAAAAGCTACTTTAAAACCTTCTCGTTCAAGAATTTTACCTACTTTTTTTTAATGGTTCCCCAATACATGTCACGAAAGTAAAACCCAAAGATTCATTTTTGGTATTATTTATGGCTTATTTTAAAGTTAATTTTTCTGTTCTTTTTACTAGCAATTGATAACAATTTCTTGATATCTATTGTTTTTAATTGTTTGTAATTCTTTTTTATAATTTAATGGTACATAGTTTCAACATGCGGTCTATGATCCAAATGAATCCAGGAGCTCTTTGGGTCCATGGGTGAGAAGAATTTTCTGATATGGTGTCTGTTGTTGTGGGTTTTCTACATTCTACATACATCTATTTCAATTAAGTTGTTTATTATGGACAGTTTAAAAGTTTAAAGTAAAAGTTGTAAAAGTAAAAGTTTAAACGACCATCTTTATTTATTTTCAATGCAAAATTTATAAACTAGGGTGTTAAAGAATTAATTAGTTTAATGAGTTCTTTTATATCCTCTATTGTTCCCGACCATTTAAATAAAATATCATCTATATAGCATTTATGAAAAAGGACAGATTTAATTAATTTATTTGATTTTAATTTAATTTTTTCAAATTAATCCATGAATATTTCCGCACAAAGTGGGGATAATGGAGACCTCATTGCTAACCCTTTCATTTCATTAAATTTACAATAATTAGATTGTAGACATATTTAAAAGGACTACAATTTTTTTCTTAAACTTAAAGGATACAATTTTTTACAAATTCATGAATAGAGTTCTCCCTAAGTTTTTTCTTATTAGGTCAAGACATTCTTTAACAGGGATATTTGTAAATAAATTAGTAACAACTAAAACACAGTTGTTAGGTATATCTACGTTTTTTAACTGTTTTATTAATTCTAAATAATTGTAAATAACGAATATAGGTTTGAAATTGGTGTGGGTTTTAATTATTTCATCAATCGTTTTTGCGAGTTTGTAGCATGGAGAATTATTAAAAGACCCTACTGGTCTTGTAGGTTTATTTTATTTGCGGATTCCGGCTGAACGACCGAATAACATTGGGGATTTCAGGTTCATTGGTATGAATTTTTAGAAATCAGCAATTTTTTTAAAGCTGTTTGAACTCTAGTTTTTAATTTAGGGTCTTTTTTTATTTCTTTAAATCGTTATTGATTAGGCATTCTTCGACTTTAGAAATGTATTTTTGGTATTCAGTAAGAACTATACTGTTTCCTTTATTGGCTTTTAAAATAATGATGTCGTAGTTTTTATCAATATATTTAATTGTATTGGGATATCTAATTTTTTGATATCAAGTTTGGTGTAATTACTTCTATTATTAATTTCGAATGTATAATTGTAAACAACAAATTCTGTGAGTAGAGCCGTCATTTACAAAAAGTGAATACTCACCTACACTTTTATTATTTCTATAGAAGAAAAAAAATATCTGTCACTAAACGCTTTCTATTCTTATATTTTACACAAATTTAAAGAAAAAAAGTATGATTTTTTTGTTTCATGTTTTGAATCAGGATGGAGGATAAGAAGGGAGGTGGGAGAGTATCGCAGATTGCTAACATCTTTCAGCAAGGAATGGGGCCGGGACGTTGCGAAGAGGGGCCCACGCAGGTCGAGACAAACCCCGGCGGCACCCCCATATCGCCCACAGTCACCGTGGTACGGACCGAAAGCCATCTTGCCCGGTTCAACAACGCCAGGGCTCTTTTTGAAAAATTAGGCTCATTAAGTAAGTAATCTAGTAATATTAATTTTTTAATTTGACCTTTTAATTTATATCGTTTTTTGTCTTAAAGGTGGGCCTGAAGAACCACCCCCTAAACCAAAGAAATTAATCACCGAGCCTGTTCCAAGAGAGACTCAGGTTTGTACTCTGTAAAACACATCAAATTCTTCCGATAATAAATTTCTTCGTTTTTACATTTCAGAATGTACTGAGACAGGTAAACGGGAGTGCGACTCCGTCTATAAATTCGCACCATGCCAGAATCGGCATAATCAATGGCATCAGTGAGAAGCCGGCAAAGCCCGAGAAGCCAGAGAGGAAACTCAACAGCAGAGAGTTGATTGAGAAGCAGAAAAATTGGACGTCCCATTTTTCCAAAAACCGAGTCTCGACTACAAGGTAATTTTCTAAGAGGAACAATTTTTCTTTCATCGTGTTCAACGTTTGCCTGATTTAAAAAAATTATAGAGAAAAAGTGTCGCCTAGTCCAGAAAGGACTCTAAGTCCAGAATTAGATTCAAGTCCAGTAGCATTTAAACTTAGAGATAAGTCTCCGACTGTCGCCGTCAGGAGGTCTCCTGTGTCTTCCCCCCTTAAGGAAAATTTGCCTACTACGCCTCAACCTTATTTTGGTAATAACTCAAATAAATAATTTTTTGTGTAATAAATGCACTTAAAATATTTATTGTTATTTTGTTATATTTTTTTACAGTGAGAAAAAGAGAGGAAAATCATGTAGAAGAAGAAAAACCCGTTCCACGGGAAAGGATTTATGTCGTCCCGAGAAAACCTGTAAGTAAAGAAAACCAAATTTTATAATAAAAATATGAATATATGGGCCAAGAAATCTCAGACGAGTCTATTTTGTATTTAGGTAATAGAAGATAAGAAAACGGAAGAAAAACCTTTGGACAGGGATGACAGGGTTTCCGAGAAGCCGATTTTCCAGGCTCAGACGTCACCCTCCGAAGAGGCGGAAAGGTCCGAGGAGGAAGTGCGCGTCCGGTTCAACCTCGGTGAAGCCGTCGATATTAAAGTAGAGAGGACGATGTGCTCCAGTTCGTTGAGCGAAGAAGATTCGGGCTTCGCCAGCTCGGAAACGGCACCGCATCGCGATTACGAGAGTGAGATCTCTGACAGCGTCGGCCTGCTGACTGACTCTTGCGGGTTGACGGACTCGCGCGAACTACTCTCAGCCGGGCACACACCGCAGGACGATGCTAACGCTGGTATCCTAGACGGCGGACTGCTCGACGTACAGAATATCCAATATGCTGATGAAGAAACGGTAAAAATATTAACAGTAAATAATAAAACAGTACATTATTAAATATAATTGTTTTATTTTAATAGTCAGAAGATAAAAACGTAGACACCTCTCTGATGACTTTAGCAGAAGCTGATCAACTCTTGAGCTCAAGGTTTGTTTTATATCTTTTATATTAAAAAATTTGTAAATAAATTGTAAATACACATTAATAACTTTTGTATTTGTCAATTTTTTCGCGCACATGTCTGCACCCTGCAGGATAGTTGAAAATAGAGTTGGGTAAGCATGATAGAAATTAAAATAAAATATTTTTATTTTAAAATTTTTTAGTTAATTTGTTTTTCTTGTGTTACTTTTTTTAGAACTGTAGAAACTCTGCTGTCTGATGAAGAGGCCCAAGAGGTTGTTAAGCTTCTATCGCCGCCTCAAGAAGAAGAATCACCATCACCGAGCGACCACCAGCAGATGGACACGAGCAGCGAGACGATAGGAGTCGCTGACGATGAACCTGAATGGCTGCGAGACGTCCTTCAAGCGTCTCAGACAAGGTATGTATAATTTTTTCAGATATTCCCATTTTTCTTTTCTTTCCTTCTTGCTTTAATATATCTTATTGAATTATTTGGGTTTAATTTGGTTTTAAGAATATTTTTGGATGGAATTGTGTTTAAAAATGTTTATACTAAGCTGAAAATTAATTTGATAACAGTTTAGGAAAGGTTTGAAGCAAAAGGGCCTTAATAGGCTTTAATTTGTTGTTTTATCTAGTAAATTGACTGGGGCAAGAGGTCCAAGTCCGGCAGCTGTATTATTTCAGACCAACCCTTTCAGGTTAACAGGGCGTATTTCTAATTTTTACAGCCTCCTGAGCGCCGTCGAGTGCTCGGTGGACACGTTGGAGGAATGCACGAGCCAGCTGAGCGCATCTTTGGACGATCTCGAGCCTAGCAGGACAGAGTGCGAGATCGAAGGTGTTGAACTGACACCGATGCCGCACGCCATCATTGTGAGCCCGGTGCAGTCATCACAGGCACAGGAAACCGAACAGTCGCCGCTCTGCAACCCGGCGCCTTTCAAGGAAGTCGGGGAAGAAGGCGGAGTACATTATCTCGAAGATGGCCACTACTGGCTGGAAATTGCCGGCCTAGACGAAAACGATCTCGACGCTGACGTGCCCTGCCCTGTCAAACCCAATAGGAAAGTGCAGTTCAGCCAGAAACCAATTAAAGTAAGTTTCTCATATAATTTTTTTGTTTTTGTAAATAAAGTCTATAAGACAAACAGACCGTAAATAAAATAAGTTACAAGACCACACAGCTTTTGCATTAGACAGGGTAAAAATTCTAATAAATAGTTATAAAATCAAGTATCTTCCTCTCCCTGCTTATTCCAATCTGTTGCACACTTTAAACAAAAATTGTATTATACCAATTTACTATTTTGTTAATAGGTTTTTTCAACCTTTTCTGTCAATGAGTATGACAGGCGAAATGAGGATGTGGACCCCGTAGCCGCATCGGCCGAGTATGAGTTGGAGAAGAGGGTCGAGAAGCTGACCGTGTTCCCCGTCGACCTGATAAAAGGCCCCGACGGCCTCGGCCTCTCAATAATCGGCATGGGAGTCGGCGCGGACGCCGGCCTCGAAAAGCTAGGCATATTTGTCAAGACGATAACCGACCGAGGAGCGGCCGCGACCGACGGCCGTATCCAGGTCAACGACCAGATCATCGAAGTCGACGGGAAATCTCTCGTCGGCGTCACTCAAGCCTACGCCGCTTCGGTCCTGCGAAACACGTGCGGCCGCGTACGCTTTCTCATCGGGAGAGAGCAGGACCCCGAAAATTCCGAAGTCGCCCATCTCATACGTCAATCACTTCAGGTAATTCTTAAAAAAAAAAAAAAAAAAAAAAAAAAAAAACAGAACATTATTTATTTATTCTTTTAATTTTAAAGGCTGATAAAGAAAGAGAAGAACAGAGAAGGGCGCAACAAGAAAGAAGATACAGCGAAGACAGTCAAAGCACGACTTCCGAAGACAATAACGCCACACTATCTTCATTACTACTAGAAGTAAGTTCATTTCAAAACTTTATTTCCAACCTTTTGTCTTTAAATTTTTTAAAAGTTTTATATATATAAAAAAACATGCTTGATTTTCACTTAGAGAGAGCCGCAAGTTCAGAACCAAGCGAAACAAACCATGACCGATACCGAGGTGTCGAGGTTAAAAGCCCGGGTGAGATTTTAAAAAACTTGATCGGGACATGTGTGACTAATAAATTAATTAATAATAAAACAATTTATGGTGTTTGGGCTCAGAAGGCATGACATTAAATTAAATAAGCGAGGGGATAGCACTTAATAGGATGATTAAAACAGGCTAAAAATTAGTATTAATTAAGGCTGTTGAGGCAGCTAGGCACTGTAGTTCACTGGAGTTGGAAGTTTTCAATTATCACTATTATTCGAACACTGTTTAACGTCTTTTCTTTTAAACTTAAATAATTTTTTTTCTTTTCTATTCAAAAGCTTGAAGAACTTGAAAAAGGTGCAAGGGAAGATCTCGGTGAAAGGCTAAGGGAAACGACTCTGAAGCTGAGAGAGGTCGAAAGGAACCTGGCTGCGGTCAAAAAGGACAACGCGAGCTATCAGGACATGCTACACCAAACTCAAGTAAATATTTTTTAAATTAATCAATTAATTTTTTTTATTTATAATTATTAATTCCAGGAGCAGTACATTGCGTTAGAAAAGAAATATACAAAGACAAAAAGGCTAGTGAAAGAGTTCCACCAAAGGGAAGCAGAACTTCTCCACAGGGAAGAGTTCTACCTGCAGATGCTTGAGGAAAAAGACACGGAGTACAACGCCCTCGTCAAAGCCCTTAAAGACAGAGTAATGTCGATTTTAAATGTTTATATAATTTTTTTTTAATCATCTTTTTTTTCTTCAGATAATCCAAGTCGAAGAAGAACTCCTTGAGACGCAGAAGCGCGCCGGCTTGCCGGTCCACCTGCCGCACTCAGAAGGCCCATATATGCGGCTTAGCACGCCGCCGATGTCGCGCCGGCCGACGGCTGTCAAGCCACTCCTCGAGACCCTCGGCGCAGAGCTGTCGGAAGCGGAGGACAGCCCGGAAGAAGGAGAAAAGACCGCCACCGTAGAACGCAAGGTATACATCATTGTAAATCAAACAGCGCATGATTTTTTTTTTCTTTTGTGTTAATACAAAAAAATGGTGCTGGGAAAAGAAAATCTCCTCACCGAGGAGTTATATATGACATAAAAACAGTACAAACACCTTTTTTCCCCAAAACAACTAATGATATTTTAGATAAAAAAACATAATAATTAAAGAATAATTTAGTTTTATGGGGAAAAAACTTTAGATTGTCAGTAAGGTGTATAAAATAATTTGTGTCTTGTTTACCTGTGTGTTTCTTGCATTTGAAACCCATTTCGTTTAGTGAAAAAGCAGTTGAAATGTTTTATAAAAAAAAAATATATATCATTTGAAAATATTCGAAAATAAAAGAAAAAGCGGACTTTATTAGAGATAAGTAGCCAGGAGGGCCGATTAGAAATGAAAAACAAATCAAACATCGACGCGCTTTAGGTCTGCAGCACGGGGAACGGCGGAGCGAAAGATGAGCTGGATGATGCCGTCCCGCCTCACGCCCTGCTCGACGTTTCAGTGTCGAGGTCGAAGGCCGAGCTGGCGACGAGGGGCGGACTTGCCAACCGCCACCTGCCCACCTCAGCCAAGAAGCAACAGCTGTCAAACAGCAGTTCGGTAAATGAAACAAATTATACAAAAATAACAATAAAATAATCACACTTTAATTTTTTTTTAAATTTATATATCAGTTCGAACGAGCCTGACAATTTTTATTAAAAAAAAAAAAAAAAAACAGTAAAAAATTATTTTTCTCTTTCTCTTTTACAATTTAAATTTCAACTGCATTTTAATCCTTTATTGTGGAAAGTGGAAGCATGTTGGCATGGTGTGTATGTGTGTGTCTTACCATTTTCCCTTTATTTTGTATAACCGCAGTGTTTAGTTTAAACAATTATTAATTAATTTACATTTTTTGACAAAAAAAAACTTATAATCATACAAACAATAAATTCAACAATAGTTCATAGTATAATTTATTAATGGCATATCTATCTGGTAGATATTACCTTTTAAAAGAATTAATTGTTTTATTTGGTTGTTTCTATTCATTCTGGTCAGCCTATCTTCCTTGGTCTATCTCTAACTGAAACTACAATTACTTACAATCCTTAACCATCATTAACCATTCTTAATACAAACTGTCATGATATCCGACAAATAACCATCCTCAACCACCACTTAACCACTCTTCACCATCCCTACTTCTTAACCATCCTTGCCCATTCTTCACCATCACTAAACATTCCAAATACAAGCTGTATGATATCCAGAAGTCCATCTGTACACTTCTTCCCTATCACTAACCATGCCTAATTCAAACTGTCATGATATCCAAAAGGTTCCTACCCTTTCTTCACCCTCACTAACCATCCTTTCCACTACCATTCTTCACCGTACCTCTCAACCATTCCCAAATCAAAGTGTCTGATTATCCAGAAGGTCCATCTACCCTTTCTTCATCGCTGATGGCCATCTTTCATCACCCCTACCCTTTCTTAACTATCGCTAACTATTCCTAATCCAAGCTATCATGATATCCAGAAGATCCATCATCCATACCTTCACCATCACTCACCATTCTTAACCACCACTGATGATCTTTCATCACCCCTACCCTTTTTTCACTATCGCTAACTATTCCTAATTCAAACTATCATGATATCTGGTGAGCAACCATCCTGCATCTTCGCTAACCATCCTTAACCATCTCTACCATTTCTTCGCCATCATTACCACTCTTCACCGTCCCTACTTCTTAATTATCCTTCACAATCCTTGCCCATTCTTCACCACCAGCCGTTCCAAATTCAAACTCATGATATCCGAAAGGTCCATCCCTACCCTTTCTCCACCCTCACTAACCATCCTTAACCACACCGCTACTAACCATTCTTCATCAAAACTCTCAACCATTCCTAAATCAAGGTATCTTATTATCAGGTCCATCTACCCTTTCTTCACTGCCACTGACCATCCTTCATGACTAGCCATTTCTAATTAACTGTTATGATATTCAGATGGCCCATCATCCATACCTTCACCTTCACTAACCATCCTTAATCACAACTGATCGTCCTTCACCATCATTAACCATCTTTAACCACAACTAACCATCTTTTATCACCCCTACACTTTCTTAACTATTGCTAACTATTCCTAATCCAAACTATCATGATATCTGGTGAGCAACCATCCTGCACCTTCACTAACCATCCTTAACCACATCTACCCTTTCTTCACCATCACTAACCATCCTTAACCATTTTTGTCACCACTTCCCTTTCCTCACTATTGCTAACTATTCTTAATCCAAACTATCATGATGTCTAGTGACTAGGTAACCATTTTTAATCCATACTATCATGATATCTGGTGAGCAACCATCCTGCATGTTCGCTAACCATCCTTAACCATCTCTACCCTTTCTTCACCATCACTAACCATACTTAACTACCATTAACCATCTTTCATCACCCCTACCCTTTCTTAACTATCGCTAACTATTCCTAATCCAAACTATCATATCTAGTGACTAGGCAACCATTTTTAATTCAAACCATGATATGCCATTTCTGAAATTGTCTTGATAACTGGTGATTTACCCATCTCTATCTGTAAATATTTATTAGGATTACGGTTTGACGACAGACGAAAGTACGGAAAGTTCTGATGTCGAGGAGAATGACAGATACGGAAGCCGGGAACAGGCTAGCCCCGATCCTTGGAACAATGGCAACAACAACCCTCCTACAAGTCTAGCCCATAGAAGTAACATTAATAACTTCTTTTTTTTTTTATATTAAAATTAATGAATGTTCTAAATTTTTTCTGGGGTTTTACCAGGTGGTGTAGCGAATTCTCTGGCGGAACAGTTGAAACAAGTCCTCGCGGAGAGGGAAAGGCGGATGTCCTCGGGAAGCGGTAACAACGAGGCGCCGCAAGTCTCCTCCAATGTACCGCCATCCCTTGTTGAAGAAATACGCCAAGCCGTCAATCAGGCTAATCTGAAAGGTTTTATTTTATTTTTTAAATTAAAATTGTTTATATTTTGTACATTTTTTTTATATATATAGTTAAAAGAGGTCCGATTAATTGGCCACAAGGATCACCCTCTTCATCCGGTAGTGTTTCGCCAGGTGTAATGACTGCAGATCCGAGCCCTTCAAAGATCGGCTCGACCGGTTCGTAATTTATTTAAATTATAAAAAATTAATGTTAAAAAAAAATATTATCTTAGATTCGAGTGATATTTGGATCCCAAATGAAGAGAGAAAGGTGCAGATCTGGCATTCCACGCCGATCCCCGAGTGGAATAAAGACCAGGTGAAAAAATAAAATAAAATAAATCCCCTCGATAAATAAACAAAGAACTTTTTGTAAAATTTGATATTTCAAATTGTCCCAGGTCGGGCAATGGCTGAAGGGAATAGGATTCGAGTCGTTCGTGCCAAACTTCCTCGAGTTGAATATGACCGGGAGCAGTCTGCTCACGCTTGAATCGCGCCACCTCAAGAGCATGGGGCTGAGCGGCGAGGTCAAATCGAGGATGAAGCGCAAGCTCAAGGAGCTGCGAGCGCAGGCTGAAAAGGAGCAGAGGCAGCGCGAGAAACAGCGCAAAGAGAAGGAACGCCTTTTGAAAAAGGCGGAGAAACTCGCGGAAAAAGCAAGCAGACGGAAGTGAAACGTAAAGCATTAATAAAACTTTTTAAATAAGGATTAAAATTCCCAATAATCATCAACGTCCATGTTTATTATTTTTTTAATTGTTCAATTTTCTAATTTTTTTTTAGGCTAGAACAATTTGATTTTTTTCGGACGTCATCAGACAGGATATTTGTTTGGTTTCACCCACGACTCACACCCAGCAACATAAAACGGACGCCTTGTACCCCGTTATCATACTTTTCTTTTTGTTTTGTCCTCAAAATAAAAAAGAAAATGTATTTAAAAAAATTTTTTTAATGAAATGATAGTAGATGCATTTTTCAACAGTTTTAACTTGGATTTTAATAAATATATTATATATTATTTTCATTTTTTCTGATTATTTTTTGTGTGTACAGTATTTATTGTTCAGGGAATAATCATTCCAAATACCTAATTTTTTTTTTTTTAATAATTACTATTATTTGTTGTGGCCCTAATTTAAAAACACATAGTGATAGATTTATTATTAAAATTAAGCATCACAAACTATTAATAATTAAAAGTTTAATATAAAAATAACGGCAATAATTGTATGTATCGAATGTTAACTTTCCCCCTTTCAATTATTTAAATTAATTAATCGATTAATTATTATTAAGTAATTTATAATTGGCTGTGCCATTGATATTATTTATTGTATAGTTGTACAAAATGTTCCCTGTATTACTTTATATACCTTGAAATATTTATTTATCGACTTATATATTTTTATTTGGTATTTTGATGTTTATTATTCACAAGAAGAATTTTTAAAAAAGTAGGAGGTACACAGATTTAAAAAAAAAATTTGTAATATATAATGTATGTGTAAACAAAACAAAAAATGCATTTTGAAGAAGAAAAGTATATATAATGAAAAATACTTTTTTTTTTACATTTTTCACTTATGAATCTTTTGTTTTTGTAACTTTTGACATTTTAAATATATAACGC
This sequence comes from Cimex lectularius, assembly GCF_000648675.2. NCBI lineage: Eukaryota > Metazoa > Arthropoda > Insecta > Hemiptera > Cimicidae > Cimex > Cimex lectularius. The sequence continues at coordinate 157,256 of NW_019392974.1, read as the reverse complement.
TAAAAAAGGATTCAGGCAAAAAAAAAGAAAAGAAAGAAAAAGAGTAAATTGTGCTCAAAAAAGGATAAAAGTTTAGTTTTTAGTATCTGTGTGTTCATATTTGAAATTCATAACTTAGAACTGTATATATATCGAGCCTAATTAAATCAGAAAATTAATTTAAAAAATAAGGAAAAATATATTTAAAATAAATATAAACAAAAAATATATTATTATCTTGTATCATTAAAGTTAAAAGGAAAAAATTTAAATATACATCATTATATTGTCAATTGAAGAATATCTGAGTGGAATTTAAATTTAAATTATTTGAAAATAAAAATAGAGGCAAATGTTTAGAATATGTGTGTCTGTACTTAGAAAAATATTAAGCCAGAGACCTTTTGAAAGAGGGGTCTTTATTTTTTCCCTCCCTGCCTTGACCCCCAAAACTATCCCCATCCATCGTTATTTTGGCTTAAAAATTGTACAACGGTTTATTTGTATATTTATTTTTACCATGATTATACAGAAGAATAAAGGATTTCTCATGTTGGATACGATTTTATATTGATACCCCAAGTATTTTATACCCACCTAGGGTGGCCATAAATAACACTGCTGGGACCAGAAATTTAAAAATTAATTAATTAATTATACTTTTTATCTAGTCTTGGTCGATATGGAAAAGCTAGTGTTACGAATGGGATTCAAAGTCATGATAGCTCAAGCCGTCGTGGGTTCCAATCCCACTCGTGACACTAACTTTTTCATCTCAACATGATAAAAAAAATTTTCCTTCTCCTGAGAGGCTTGAAGGAAGGCCGTTAAGTTTTGGGATCTGGTAAAAGAGGCTAAGAGTTGAAGAATGTAATGGAGAAAAATATTGGTCGCGGTAAAGTCGTAAACAAGCCGCATACTTTTAACCTTACACATTATCCAATGGGCGTGTATTTCTTTATGAATATGTAATCACATGTAAATTGTGTGTTGAACATTCTTGAGAAATTAATTAAGGTTTTTAGTTGAGATAAAAGTCAGTGTCACAAGCGGGATTTGAACCCACGACCTTCGGCTAAATACGCCGCTGCTCTACCACTTGAGCTATAGTGACTTTGATCCACTCGGAAACTTCCCATCTTTTGAATTTTACCTCCTTTTTGCCATTTTTCAAAGGAAGTTAGTGTCTGAGTAGATCAAAGTCACGATAGCTGAAGTGGTAGAGTAGTGGCGTATCTAGCCGAAAGTCGTCGGTTCGAATCCCGCTCGTGACACTGACTTTTTTTATCTCAATTAAAAACCTTAATTAATTGAAAGATATTAATTGGACCTCGAAAACTAGTGAATTCTTGAGAAACTAAAATCCCTGTTTAAATTTTGATTTCCTCCTGTGGTCTTGATATTATCATTTTTTTTTTTTTTTTAACATTCTGAGTTCGGAGTATGGCATTATGCAAAAAAAAGAAAGACTGGGATGAAAATATATTTATTATCATTAAGTAGGTACATTGGTCACAAATGATATTGTTATGATATGGCTTACACTTCAATTTCTTCATATTGCTATTAATGGACATTTTTTATTATGCTCTTTTACATTTATTATTATTATTAAAAAAAAAAAGAAACACTAAAATAAAAATTTTACAAACTAATTTGGCCATTTGCACAGCATTGTGTAATACTCGAAAATCTTTTGGAAATAAACATTATATCACAATATTTCTCTAATGGGATTTTGATGGTTTATATTTTTAATAATAAGCAATACAGATTTATATATATATGTATATTTATTTATTTTATTTTTATTTTTTTATTTTTTTTTGGGGAGGGGGGTAAGATAGGCCTTTTTTTATACATTTATTTATTTATTAAATTTGGCATTGGTGCTTCTTATTGCCTAATTTTGACATTTAATACGTCTATATTTAAAATTGTGCCACCGATTTTTGGGTTGTCATTCTTTCTACTTTACCTTACAGACTAGTTTTGACTTTTTTGAAAATAGAAAATTGCTGCTTTGATAAGGGGAGGAGAGGTTTACATTTTTGGGTTTTAACGGTAAATTCAAATTCTTGAGATATTAGACACCAGGTTTATCCAAGTTGGAATATTATTATTTATTTTAATTCGATTAATTAATCAAAGATTTGTGTAGGGAAGGCACGGGATTTCAAGAAAAAAATGGTACTATAATAATTAATATAAAAAGATAATTTGTTATATTAAATGTGTCGAAACGCTTCGACAGCGGCAAATAGCCAGTGGTATTTCCCAAATTTGCTCTTACTCTTTGGCTTTTACTTGAAGGAAAAATAAAGAGAGAGCGGATCCCAGGGCAGATTTTTCTTTTTAAATCAGATTGATCTCTCAATTCGGTTCAAAAGGGTTGTAAAATTACTCGAAATAACAGTAGATTTTAGCCGGCCAGTCGACGCTGTCGGCGTTCTCACTGAAGCTCGCGTTTTTAAAATCTAAATCGATGACTAGAGCAGCCGTTCCATTTCATGGCTCGACGGCTCCTGGTCGCTCTCATCCGACATGGGCCCGACGTCCGATCCGGACCAGTGCTCGAATTCTTCCTTATGGTGTTCCAAAGCCATGAGCGATGAGAAAAGGCTGTCACAGGACGAACAACTGTTCAAACATAAAATCGACACAAAGTTTCAAAACTCGTTAACTCTTCCGTGCCTCAAGGGGTGGGTTGAATTAACCTCGAAACTTTGTTAATTTGAAACAGAACATCAAACAAAGGGCATGACTGATATGCAAATCGAACATACCCAAAGTGTCGCTTTTTCTTTTGATGTCGAGAAAGCTGGCTCTGCGAACAGAAAAACCTATCGCAGACGTTGCACGTCAAATTCTCCTCTGGAAAATAAAACAGTTTAACTTAGCATCTAAGTTTTGACTTGAACTTGTTACAAACCGTAATCCGAATCTTGTGACAGTTCCTCTTCAAACTCGATCTCTGATCTGCTCCCACCGGAGTCGGACTCCACCTCGGCCATATTCCAGACATTCTCGACCTTCTTTTCATAGTTGTTACAAATCGTTTCTGTTTCCTCAGTACCACAGAGCTTGTTGTAGCCTCCTGAGGTCATGTTAATTATAAATAAAATCAAAATTACAAAGATTATTCTTATACAATTATAAAACCTGAATTGATAAGGAAAATAAATACAATTTTTCTTCTGTTCTTTAACATTTTAATTTAACCTCAAATAAAACTTTCAAATTATTAATTAACAAGTTTTATTATCCGATAATGCTGAGAATTTATCCAATATAAACTGCTGTTTGTGATAAATAGGTTCTTGAAACTTTTAAACTATTAATTGAAAAAAAAATCAGCCATTTTTGTGTTTGGCATCAGTCCCGCCATCTCACTCTGTACATTCACTCTAATATATACAAAACAAAATATTTACCAAGTACTATATACAATAAAACAGTCGTTTCCTAACAAAACAAAAAAAAAAAAAAAAAAAAAAAAAAAAAAAAAAAAAAAAAAAAACGAATCGATTGACATTCCTATTTTCTCTTTATATGGAGCCAAGGGATGTCACCATCGGCACATCAAGCAACCTTTCTCTACATGCTGGACACACAAGCTTGCTTTGGCTCAAAAGTAAGTGTCCATGAGTCAACCTCGCATGACCTATTCTTAGCCTGGTGAGTATTATCTCATTCTTTTCTAATCCTCCAAAACCTTTCAAATGTTTTATTTGAACTTTTTTATTTTCATAATTACTGTCTAGATTCAATGAAGTTAAATTTGAACATTTCATTCCACTGGCTCGTCCTCGGTGTATTTAATTTAAGGTTAAAAAATAAATAAATAAACTGGATCCAGACTGAAATGCACTAAAAAAAAAAAAAAAAAAAAAAAAAAAAAAAAAAAAAAAAAAACCTGAAAAAAAAAAAAAAAAAAAAAAAAAGAAAGAAAGAAAGAAAGAAAAACCTGTAAATAAAACAATGACAACTTTATCTAAACATTCTATTCCGTGTAAACTTTGCAAGAGAAATCATACTTCCTCTCACATTATGAAAAAATATGTGTGAATTTATATTTTATTATAATATGATAATTACTGACGAGATTTAATGAAGTTAAATATTAATGTTTCAGTCCCTTGCTCTTCCTCGGCGAATTTTGTTAAAGGTCAAAAAAAAATTAATAAATAAACCAGGGAGAATCCAGACTGGAATGCATTAATATTTAAATTTTATTTCATTACATTTAAAAAGCCTGTAACTAAAAAGCCGATAACTTAATATAAGCAAACAAATTATTCCGTGTAAATTTGTGCAAGAGAAATCATACTTTTTCTTGTATTATGCAAATTTGCAGTAAATTTGAATGTTATTCATTATTATTTTATGATTACTGTCTAGGTTTATTAAAGTTAAATTTTAAAATTTCAGATATTATTTTGTGAAAGAGAGAGAGAGGGGCGGGGTGATAGAAAAAGAGAAGAATGGAGGAGGGAAAGAGAAGAAGAAGAAGAGAGAGAGATATGTAAAAAGAGAGGAGAGGAGAAGAAGAAAGAGATGGAAAAAGAGAGGAGTGAACAAGGAAGAGAGAGAGAGTGAGAGGGAATGAGAAAGAAAGAATAAAGAAAGGAGAGAGAGAGAGAGAGAGAGAGAGACTTTTTTAAAATACTACAATAAAAATCATAAAACTAGACAGCAGATATTTCGGTGAAAGTTGAAGACAGAGTTTAAGAAAATGAAGCAAATTGAATATGGCACCATGTCAGCATATTGATTTATATGTGATTGGTCGTATTTTTATGAATATTTGCAATAGAGAAAAAAACATTGAATATGAATTTTGTTATTGTTGAAGGTAAAGACCTGTATCTAATATAAATGTAAATTTAACTTAAAAGAATGACACTCAAGTAGGATAGGATTTTGATCTGAGCATTCTAAGGCAGATAGTTGATAAAGTCCTGCATGTGTTGTCTCGTCTAATTTATATGTAAATTTCACCCATCGTATGCATATTGTCAATGGCCTCTGTGCTGTCACCCATCAAAATTGGAATTAGGGTCGGATTTGGTTTAATCAATATCGAAGAAACGTAATGAGAGGGTGGGAAAAGTTTTCCATTGGAGTTTTAGTACATTAGGGCCGATTTAAAATAGCCGTTTCCAAGGGGAAACGCGTAGCCGCCACTCCCCACGGCGTGGTGCAGGGGTGAAGGGTGGGCGTAGCGCGACCCACCGTCCATTGCTTTTGCCCATGGGTCATCGGGTCAATTTTGGTCAATTTACCCGTGTTGGCCGACTGGACGACGTTGTTATTGATCGAATTGAAGAATGACACCGCAGTCGAGGTGAGCCGGGATTTCTTGAGGATCCAGAACATGCCGGTGGATGACGGGGCCCGAACTGGGGGTGCGGCCTTTCGATCACCCGGGGTGGCTATTCGCGCAGCCGCCCGCACATCCCCCGGACCAGAATTCACTCTCACCCACCCTTACTTCAAAACCAAAAAAAAAAAAAAAAAAATTAAATGCATATTTAACTCCACATACCATCAGTGCCTATGTCTCAATCCATCCCTTGTGCTATTTATATCAGAACTGTTTAGTTTCCACGATAATTTTCATTATAATAACATAACGTCTAATTAGACAGGAAGCATACAAAATGAGAACATTTCTTTGTTAATCTGATAGAAACTTTTGGTCCAACTGTTGGTAAGTGACCTCTCCGCTTGATCCTCTGATTTATTAGAAAGGCAGTTAGAAAGTAATGTCAGATTTTTTTTTACTTTTTATTTTAAAAAATAGCCAGTTACAGGATTACAGTTACTTTATATGTATAAGGCATTTATTGCAGTTTATATATATGTCCATATGGTGACGGGTGTTGATGTATACCCTGAATGTTGGCAGGTAGTTCCACGTTGTCAACCTCCGCAGCTTTCCAAATGTCCTGACGACGTTTATCAGTTAGAGGAATTCCAAAAAGACGTGATTAGAGTCCTCTATGTTCCACATGGCAAATGGCTGAGTACTTGATCCTAAGACTGCTTAGTTGAGACCCTTAGATAGATACACCTTAGGAGGAACATGGTCGTGAAGAATTGTCTTTTTTCTTTATAAGAATTATACCACGCGATTATGTGAATATATGCTTCCATAGAATTTTCCTTTTTCCGTATTTTTCCCTGTCGTCGCTTCTTTTGCTAGGTAGTCACCTTTTCGTTCCCCTGAACCCCGGCATGTCCATTAGTCTCCATTTGTCTATATGATCGCGGCAGATCAGCATTTATCTCTTTTATATTTATGCCATAAGGGATCGTATTGTGTATACTATTTTCGGGCTTTTGGCAGTAGGTGATTTAATGCTTAACATTGCACTTTGGGAATCTGAAATAACGACTCGGTTCTTCGTAGAAATGTGGCATGTAGCAACTTTACTGCAACAAGCTCTGCCGTGAAAACCGAGGCTTTTTTAGAAAGTTGCAATTGGGCGTGGTATTTATAATTTATATGGTATATGCTGCTCCTACTCCAGTTTCATAACCATCCCTAACCATATGTCAGATAGGAAAGTCTATTGACTAACTTTTCTCTTTTTCTCCCTCCAATTTGTCCTATTTTGTACTACAGGCCATCAAATAGTATTTTTAAAACGATGAGATACTAGAGAGGAAGAACATGCCTCGTGGATCGAAATTCAATGAAATTTAAAGCATAGGACAAAATGTAAAAAGGGAATCCTTAAAATCTTAATCAAAAAGGTTTTGTTCACCATTTTTTCAACAAGAACACCAGCCCATTCCTTACTCTCATCAAAAACAGCGTCCAGCCATGTCATCTCATATTGTACACCCCGTGAAGGCGAGAAAAAAACCTGTGTAACAATGGCAAAAGACTATGGTAAAGCATATAAAAGGGCCGTTTAATTTATTTTAAAAAGCCCGATAATTGTAAAAAGCTATAACCAACTTGTCCATCGAGATACCAAGGATGGTTCACAATGAAAAAACATACACACCTCTATGAACATTTAATTTTCATTTACCAAAATTGAAACCATCAATTTACCTCAAACCCCTCACATTCCATGATTCGATTCTGGAAATATCGACCACTTTTTCTTTTACGTACACTCTGGATCATCAGGGAAAATCAATCTTAAATTTGTCTAAATATTTAAGATTGTTTTGCTCTGATGATGACCTCAAATTAGGTCGAAACCTTTGCAAAAACAACTGAATTTGCATCCTTCTTAAAGACCATACCTTGATCCAGCGCTTTCTGTGTGATGATGATGATGTGATCCAGTATTCCTGCTCTCTTTTTACTTCCATAGTCAAACATGCCATACATCACCGGCATTGATAAAACAGTCCTGTTTAACCTTTTTTTTTATCTCATATTTAAATATTTTTCGACTATAATCTTAGCTTTAAAACATAATTTTTCATTATAAACCGAAATTCTATGTTGTTCTATGTCCGAAGCACGAAATGTTGTTAAGTTGGCAGCACTTATCAGACAGGAAGTCGGTCTCCTATTCACTTAGGAAAATCATTAGATCAAATTGATCAAAATTGTTATTAAAAAGTTATATTTAATTGTTTATACCATAAAAAACACAATTGTTTAGTATTTTTTTGCATTCTTAGGATTACAATTGTTAAAATAAGTTCACTAATTCCGTGGTCCGCTTGATCAATTAATATATTACAATTAATTAAGGTTTTTAGTTGAGATAAAAAGTCAATGGCACGAGCGGGATGAAAAAATGATGAAAAATGGCAAAAAGGAGGGAAAATTCAAAAGGTGGGGTTGAGATGGGAAGTTAGTGTCCGAGTCTCCGAGTGGATCGAAGTCACGATAGCTCAAGTGGTAAAGCAGCGGCCGAATATCGTGGGTTCGTATCCCGCTCGTGCCATTGAATTTTTTATCTCAACTAAAAACCTTAATTGATTGTGTTAAAATAAGGTTGTTGGCCACATAGACTGACGTGATCAATACAGGATATTTAAGAAACGTAAATTTGCCATGCTTAGTTTCAAAACTTTGTAAGTTTGAACTGTTTTTCATAGATTTTTACGTATATTTGTTCTTAATTAACATATTCCGTTGTGTTTTTCCCTTTTTTATCGATTAGGGAATTATATGTTAGTGACAAGTTGGCCAACCTGGCTTACATAAACTCAAAATTGTGTAGCTCGAGACGCTTCTGGTAGGTTAGACAGAGGGTTGTGTACTCTCTTTCGCTAAGCCGGTTTTCAGTTGGATCGGTTCGAAGTTAAGTGAAAATATTTATTTAAAAAATCATAAAAAGAGCATAATTTGCAATGGCTTTGACATGCCTCAACGAGGAGACGCGCACCAAGTTGAAAGAATCTCCAGTCTTGGTCGTTGGCGCTGGAGGGATCGGCTGCGAGCTGCTCAAAAACCTAGTCATGACCGGCTTCGAGAACATCGAAATCGTGAGTCCAAATATTAATTTTTTTACAGTTTTTTTTCTATTTTAACTCGGAAAATCCGTCGGTTATTTGAATTTTGAGACAAAAAGGGTTACCTTGTTTTATTCTCAAGGGTTAACAGATTGCTCTCTTGATCGTGTATGTTTAGTAAAACGTGGGTACGCTGAGTAGTCCATTTGAAAAGTCTATCTTTTGAAAGCAAAAAATACTTAGAAGTTAATGACAACTTGGTGATTCTCTGTTTATAAAGATACTCGACTAATCTAAAAAAAAAAAATCTGTCTAGTTGGCTGTAAATAATGAAACTTACAATAAACATAAACTTGGCGGAGTTAATCGAATCTTAAGGTTCAACTACCAGAAATAAAGACAGCCTAGAAGTTAGAATTGATGATGATTGCAAGTCTGTAAACTTATGTTGAATTGCAGGGTCACTTACAGCGCCTGTCTCTACAAAGTGGAAAGGACAGATCCAATAAGTGACCGATTCGACATGAGCCTATAAGCTTCTGTGTATCAACTTGGTAGCATTTGTGTATAAAGCTAGGAATAAATAGGCATTTATTGTTACTAAAACATTGAACAATTATGCAAAATCTGTTGAAGAGTCGATTCATTAAAAGAAATTAACCTTGTAATAAACTTACCCCCTCCATATTTAATCAAATTTGAAGGTTCAACTACTAAAAATAAATTATTATTTGGAGATCATAAGATGTGGTCTGGTGAGACGTAGGTTTTTATAAAAACATTTTCTTTATCGTGCCAACGTTTTGACCTTTATTGAGATCATCTTCAGGGCCTGGAATTTATAAACATTGTTTAAATTATACAAATACATATATGTAGGATGTGAAGAAAGTGAATTTATACAATACTTGAAATTTTAGAGTCAATCAAAGTATTTGTACTCACTTTATTGAGTCTAAAATTTCAAGCATTGTATAAATAAACTTTTTCACATCCTAATGTAATAGGATCAATTTAAACAATGATTATAAATCCCAGGCCCCAAAGATGATCTCAATAAAGATCGAAACGTTGGCACGATAAAGAAAATCTTTTTCTAAAACCTATGCCTCATCAGATCGCATCTCACGGTCTCCAAATAATCATTAACTAACGGTCACTAAACACCACACGCTAAAAATAAAGATAGCCTAGAAATTGCTGGATGTCAAGTTGGTGGTAATTTGTTTGTAAAGAAGCTAAGAATAAATAGGCTTTTCTCGTTGCTAAGCCATTAAAAAAAATATATATGCAAAATCTGTTGACGAGTGGATTCATTGAAAGAAATTGACCAGTTAATAAACTTACCCCCCACTTTTAATCAAATTTGAAGGTTCAACAACTAGAAATTAAAACAGCCTAGAAATTTCCGTGTGTCATCTTGGTGGTTTTCTGTATGTAAAGAAGCTAAGAAGGGGCATCGGTTGCCACAACAGCTACGGTGTTGACACGGCACTCATCATTGTAAGGTAAAAGTTCGAATCCAGCAGCCTTGAATTTGAACCAACATACTTACAAATTAGTTTCCCCCCCCAAAACACTGGCACTCTGAGGGTTCATATGACTGCCTCTTCTGTTGTGGATGCTCTAAAAAAAATAAGGGTTAAAACAAATAGTCATTTCTCATGTCTAAACCTTTAAAAAATTATGCAACGTCGCTTGATGAGTTGATTCAGACAAAGAAATGTAACCCCCCCACATTTAATAAAATTTAAAGATTCACCTACTAGAAATAAAAACAGACTAGAAGTTTCTGTGTGTCATCTTGGTGGTTTTTTGTATATAAAAGAAGTTAAGAAGGGGCGTTGGTTGCCACAACAGCTAAGGTGTTGGCATGGCACTCATCATTGTAAGGTAAAGGCCCAACATACTTACAATTTGGCTTCCCCTCACACCAACAAAAAAAAAAAAAAACACCGGCACGCTGACGGTGGTTATGTGGATATGACTGACCTCTGCTTTTGTGAGTATTCTTAAAAATAAAAAATAAATAAATAAAGCTAAGAATAAATAGCCATTTCTCATGTCTAAACCTTCAAAAAATTGTGCAACATCTCTTGGCGAGTTATGGTTAAGACTCAATACCTCAGATAGGACACACTCACACACTCTTGAAATGATATAGCAACAGTATACAGGCCAGAATGCGTGCATTGAACTGTGAACCTAACAAAATATTCACATTTTTGTCATCTGGATCCGTGTAAATAGCAACTTCTTATCTATCTACCTACCTCTGATCTCCCTCCATAGTTTATCAATGTTGAAGGGTCAGCTTCTATAGGTGAAGACAACTCAAGTTTCATTGAGTCGACAATAAAAACAATAAATAAAAGTAAAACTGAAAAACGAACAACAGAAAAATAGTCAATAGTAAACAGCCAACAAGCAAGTTCACAGCCCAAAATTTGCCAATTTATTAAATAAAATATGAAGAATCAGCGCAATAGCTGAAGATAGCCAAGGTTCTCTCATGAGTTGGCTTATCGATATTCGTTATAGAAATAGTAGTAAGCTTCTTAAAAGGTATACTGTAATCTGTGTGATCGTTTGGTACTGTGTTATAACTTAAATATTGCTTCATGTGCATGACTTCAAAGGTTTGACATTTTATTTTCTGTTTTGCAGATTGATTTGGATACGATTGAAGTCAGCAATTTGAACAGGCAATTTCTGTTCCAAAAGCAGCATGTTGGCCAGTCCAAGGCCAAAGTAGCAAAAGAAAGCGTACTGAGGTTTAACCCAGCGTCTAAAATTGTCGCACACCATGCGAGTGTTATTGGGTATGAGTTTTTTTTATGCCATGTTTAGTTGTATCATCTAATTTTTTTTTTTTTTATTACAGCCCGGAATACAATGTCAATTATTTCAAGAGGTTCAAGCTTGTGCTCAATGCCCTTGACAACCTAGCCGCTAGGGGGCATGTGAACAGAATGTGCTTGGCAGCGGGAGTACCGCTTGTTGAATCAGGGACAGCAGGATACTCAGGACAAGTGGAAATCATCATTAAAGGGCTTACAAAATGCTATGAATGCGAACCCAAGCCGCAGCCTAAGGTTTATGCGAGTTGCACTATAAGAAACACACCATCGGAGCACATCCACTGCACCATTTGGGCAAAATATTTATTTAAGTAATTACTTTTTGTCTGTTTTTTAAAATATAGAGGGTTCTTAACTCCCCTAATTTGAAAGGTCTGAAAGACCTGTTAAGTCCATTTTATAAGCCTTGGTACAGGTGGTATGAGTTAATTTTATCATTTTAAGATGCCATAAATTTTCAGTCAATTATTCGGAGAAGAGGATGCCGACGTGGATGTCTCACCCGATACAGTAACTGACCCGGAAATCTCCGGGGATCCGAACGCTGCAATTAAAAAGCCCACAACGTCCACAAGAAACTGGGCAAAACAGAACGGCTATGAGCCGGAAAAGATCTTTTCAAAACTGTTCACTGAGGATATAAAATACCTGCTCACGATGGACAAGCTCTGGGAGAAACGGCGCAAGCCGGAGCCACTCGAGTGGGGCAACATACCAGAGACGTCGAGCTCCTCACCTTCGTCGACGTCCGTAATCAAAGACCAGAGGCAATGGTCTCTAAAAGAGTGCGTCGAGGTGTTCTCAGACAACCTACTGAAGCTCAAAGAAATCTCAGAGGTATTTCAAAGAGTTTATTACTAAAAATAAATAAATAAACATTTTAACATTATTTATTTTTGGCCTAATAGAAATTAGATCCGGGAAGTTATCTTATTTGGGACAAAGATGAGGAAGTACATATGAACTTTGTGGCATCTTGCGCCAACCTAAGAGCGCACGTATTTCACATCCCAATGAAGACCAAATTTGACATCAAGTGTAATATAAATTATTAAACCATTTCAAAACCCCAAAATAATAATAATAAAATAACAATTTTATTTATTTTTTATAGCCATGGCGGGAAATATTATTCCAGCAATAGCTACAAGCAACGCTGTGATTGCTGGCATGGTTACTCACTACGCATTAAAAATCCTTGAAGGAAGGTAATGTAAATATAGTAAATAATTAATTTTATATTTTTGATTGGTTTTATTTAAATTTGTTTGCCTTCAGGTTTCAGGATTGTCCGAGTGTCTACCTAAGGCAGGGTGTGACTGCAAGGGGCATGCAGATAGTGCCTGAAAAGGGCCTCCAGCCGCCAAACCCAAAGTGCCGGGTGTGCGGTGATACACCTCAGCTCACGCTTGTCACAAACTTGGCAAAGATGACATGCAAAGAGTTTGAGTCATCCGTCCTTAAACGCAAGCTTAACATGCCTGCCCCAGACGTCTGCCTTTACAATAAGGTCATAATCTCAAGCGATCCTGAAGAGACGGAGCAGAACAATGAAAAAACCCTTAAGGTGAGGGCTTATAAAACAAGAATATTATATTACTAAGCACACTAACGCTCACAAACATACATTTACACAAATGGACATTATTTATTCAGCTATAGGGTCATTCACAATTATATGCTTATATGTAAGTCATTCATTTACATGTGCATTTGTACATACATTTATTCACAAATATATGCTTACATGTATAGTCATTCATTTACATATGCATTTCTCCATATATTTATTCACAAATACATGCTTTATGTAAGTCATTCATTTATATGTGCATTTTTACATACATTTATTCACAATTACTTTTTTATATGTAAATCATTCATTTACATATGCAGTTCCATATATTTATTAACAAATATATGCTTACATGTATAATCATTCATTTACATATGCAGTTTCCATATATTTATTCACAATTGTATGTGTAGTCATTCATTCAGATGTGCAGTCATCTATATATTTATTCACAAATACATGTTTATATGTAAGTCATTCATTTATATGTGCATTTGTACATACATTTATTCACAATTACATTTTTATATGTAAATCAATCATTTACATATGCAGTTTCCATATATTTATTCACAAATATATGCTTACATGTATAGTCATTCATTTACATATGCATTTCTCCATATATTTATTCACAATTATATGTATAGTCATTTATTCAAATGTGCAGTTGTCTTTACATTTATTCACAAATACATGCTTATATGTATAGTCATTCATTTACATGTGCATTTGTACATACATTTATTCACAATTATATGCATATATGTATGTATAAGCATTATGTCACATTTGTCTATCAAGTTATTTAATTTCAATTTAATGATATTTCTCTATGTATATAAATATATATCTGTCTCAGACTATGTATATAAATCCTTATATTAGGAGTGAGGACCATGGTAGCCATCATACTAACAGTTCTGAGATCAAAACCTGGCATAACCCATGACTTTTTTGATAATAGTATGAAAAATTATTTGACTCCCTCATCTACAACATGTTAGACGTTAAACACTTCTCTATGACAGGAATTGCTTCACTTTACTTTAAATCCATGAAATATTATATAGTGTATAAATTTTATTATAATTAAATATAATAAAGAAGGAATTTATACTGTTCACTTATTTGATTATTGTTGCTTTATTTTAATTTGTTTTATTTTTCTTCCAGGAAATGGGAGTGGCAGATGGTGCAATTTTAGATGTTGATGACTTCTTGCAAACATATTCCCTAAAATTAATTTTAACCCACAGGTAATGGCCTTTTTATAAAACAATTCTGCAATAAAAATTAATTTTGTTTAATGTTTGTATCAATCTGAACCAAATTTGAAATCATTTTTCTTTTTACAGAGAAATGAAACCCGGCGAGCCGGACTTCTTCATAGTCGGCGATATGTCTGAGTTAAAAAAAGAGATCGAGAAAGCGTCTCAAGAATACAAGAAGGTGACAAATGGGAAAGACGAGGACATGGAGATCGTAGACGACAAAGAATCGAGGAGCAAGAGGAAATCGGAAACGATCTCCGTTCCGGCTAAAAAGCGGAAAACGGAAGATTCCCCTGAATCTGACTCAGATGATGTTGTACCACTGTAGTGATGAAACTTGACGTTTTTACAATTCAAAAACAAAATTGTCTCGCTGTTAGGTGGAATTCTAACAGGCACCGATGTACATTTTTTTGTATCATTTATAATAATAAACCTAGTTTTACTTTGTTATCCACCAAAAAAAAAAAAAAAAAAAAAAGAAAGAAAGAAAAATCATTTACTTTCTAGCTTAGGATAACAAATATGTTTTGTTTTTAAATAAATGTTTATTGTGTATTAACGTTTTTTTTTTCTTCTTCTTCTTCTTCTCTCCTTGCACACATAGACTATACCTGGGTAGGAATAGATCACTGATAATATTTTTTTCAGGTACCACCAATACTGAGAAGGTTGACCCTTTGCATATAAATAATTCGGACGTGCACGATGTGAGTTTTTTGGAAGGAGGGCATTTCCCAGTTAAGACTGAATTGTTGTCGATCCATGGCACTCGGAGGAAACAGCTTAGTTGCCGACATTGCAGCAAGTACACAGTGTTTTATTGCCGAGGCTGCAAGGAGAGAACAGGCCTCTGCCCGGAATGCTTTGGACGATTTCACCGTCAGCAATGAAAATGTTTGTAAATTATTTTGTTGTGAATAAAATTATTTAAAAAAAAATCCAGTAAATAAGAAACACCATTTGCTTCTGTCTTAATTGAATTAAATGGATAGAAATAAATTGAAAGAGAAAGAGTTGTTTAATAGTGAGAAATACCTTTCTAGGAATAAATGCAATAAAAACAAGGTCCTGCTCTCGCAAACAATAGTTCAAACCTAAAGAATAATGGCTCGGTTCAAAACGGTCGTCTTTAGAACATTAAAAAGGTAATATATACTTTAAAAATAATATTATTAAAGTGAAAGGTGAAGAAAGGGTTAAGGGGGCATTGGTGGCTCTATGGTTTATGCATTGACATGGCACTCATCGCTATAAGGTTTCCCACTTACAACAAATGGGCTTTTTTTCAGAAACACCAACACCTGAGGGTTCATATATCCATATATAGTTAAAACACCCTCATAAAAAAAAGGTTATGAATAAAGTGAATGTGAAGAGAGATATTGATACTTAATGAGAAAAACAATTGAGAGTAATGGAGTAAGAGAGAGATGGATAAAGTGAATATGAATAGAGAGAAAAGAGACTGCTATAAGATACCAATTTTTAGTTGTTTAGGATGTTCGGTCACGACCTTTTTCTGTACGAAGGCGACTGATGGGACATTGCGCAGCATGGTTTCATTCACACAGTTCATACAGTATCGAGTAAATCCAACTCTTCATACGCCTTCTTTGAAGCTTTTAAAAAATGGATAGAAGTGACATTTTTGGTAACGACTAACAAATTTCATTAATTCAAACATCCCATGCTTTACAACAGCAGTTACCACAATTGTGCGGATAAAGTAAAAAAAAATACATTATGAAATGTGGGTGAACCCACATTAATCCACTTTTACTTGTTTTTGTTTAATTAAATGTCAATTAAATATGACAATCTTCCATTATAAAAATGCTTCTAAATCATCCATTATAAAAATATTACCAAATGAAACATGTAGGTTGTTAAAACACTTGGGAGAGGATCAAGAAGAAATGAAGGGTAGGCGGCTGAATCTGCTCGCCAGAAGAATCACATGGATAATTTTTGTACCTTACACTGTTCGCCTCCATGTGAACCAGGACTTAGTCTGAAAAGTCTTGGTTCACCACACCACTGACCCACATAGGGTCATAGTTGAATGTGTCCATTTTGTGTAGGTGTTTTCTCAGATGATAGGTCTTTCATTCTGTGTTTTACCCTCTCTAACTATAGCTGAGTTTGCCATTTTTGATTAGTTGGCCTGGCACTTCTGGAGTTCTTCCACTTTTTTTTTTTTTTTTTTTGGTAGACCCATTCTAGGATGGAGTTATGGTATAGTAGACGGATAGTAGGAAGCTTGTGCTCCCCAGGCACCAGCCTTCTGGCTTATTGTACCTTCCTAGTTCCATAGTTCAGCATAATCGACTTAATCCATCTTCTCAGAAATTCAGTCGACTGTCGCTGCTACAATTTCATTCCCTTGGTTTTTTCTGTATGCTAGGTTAAATCTCCATTGAACCATTGCTTTGAAGAAGTTATGGGTGACGTTTCCTCCTCCTCATTGGATAATCTCCAGTTCATCATTATATATGCCCACGTTGTGTAGATGTTTTCTCAGATACCAGTGACAGGTTAATAGTCCTATCATTCCTCTAAGTCTAGCCCAAACCAACTGCAGCAGTGAGTTTGACAGTCTTGGTGAGGGATGTTTTAACATGACTTTTCTGTGTCTAGTACTGCTAGAGTTTATCCACTTCTCCTTTTGTTTTATTTAGATTCATTCTGTGATGGAGGAGTCATTATTTGTTTTTGTTACCCCAAGTATAGGTTTGGGGCCTATGTATGGTATTGCAGATCTTCCTCTGGCCAATGTGTCTGCTTGTTCATTACCAAACTTCCTTCATGTCCTGGAACCCAAGATATCATCAGGTTGTTGTGTTTACCCAGGTGTTGCAGATTTTGGATGCATTCACTGACTAGTTTTGATGCAATTTTTTACACTGTAATGCTTGACTTGCACAGCTGCTTGACTATCATATCTTACAAGGTTTTTTTGCCAGTATAATTCCTTTTAAGATTTTCTAGGGCATGTGTTAAAGGCGTGTATTTCTGCTTGAAAGACCTTGCTTGATTGCTCATATCTTTGGCTTGTAGGGGAGGGAAAAAAACACCCGATCCGATTCCTTTGTTTGTTTTGGTGCTATCTATATATCATGTCATGGCATCTGATGATCTGAGATCTTCCTCTCCTTTACAGTCCGTTGAGACTTTATGGGAAGTTGTAAAGAATGTTTCCAGGGTCATATAGTCAGTCCCCTTTTCTAAGAATGGGTATCTGATTTTATTAATGGTTGTGTGCCCGAATTGTTTAGTTCCTGTCCAATTTGATTGTTTTGGAATCTAAATGAGCTTTTCCTAGCCTCTCCTTGTATAAATTTTTCCAGTGGAGATAGGTTTAGCAGAGTTTCTAGTACAGTTGTAGGGGGTTGTTCTCATTGCCCCCTGTGAAATATAGGTTTGTATGCTGCCTAGTGTTTGAGGAGCTACTTTTTGTTGTGCTTTGGTCCACCAAATTCCATAGTATTCCAAATACATACTCATTTGTCTAAAAATTAGGTATATTCTTCTCGTTGCATGGCCAGCTATGAGTCCTGATTTCACCCAAGATTTTTACATATCGGTAACTCTGAAAAGTGCAGTGTACAGCACACCCATTGAAACGAAGGGCTCCAGATCCGATTATTTTCGTTTGTTTTGAAGCTATCTGTATTTTTTATGTTTGCCTTTTTTTTGGAGGTTTTTTTATTTTATTTATTTATTTTTTTTAACGAGTGTTTTTTTTAAGGTTACCATGTGATTTTCTTTTTCAAAACTAGGCGGGATTTTTTGTCCAGGTTTGCCGCAAGGTAGCGCGTCCGAAGGCTCCCTCTCCTTTCCAACACCGCTTTCGCGTCCACCTTCAGTCGGCGGAATCGCTCATCTCGTTTTAGTTCAATTTTAGGTTAATTGTTTATAACAAAGTTCACTCAATTTGACATCGCAGGGATGACTTCTGTCGTGAAGAAGAAAGTCTGCTATTACTACGATAGTGAGTAAACGTACTTTTTGCCTATTTTTTAATTTACGGTTATGGTGTTTTAATTGATTTCCCCCCGACGGGATCGTTGTTTTGGGCTTTTTCCCATTGCGTTTCGGCCCGTTTTCGAATTGAATTTGAATCAGGGAAGAAATCGAGGGCTTAAAGGGGTTTAAAAGGGTTGTCGTATCGTTTTGGGGAGTAAGGGCGATCGGGACCTCATGAGCCGCAGATTCGAGCGGCCGTAGCGAGTGTTGATTTACACACGGCGTCCCGCTCCTCGGTTCAGAGGGAATTTTGAAAAAAAATTTGGAGACAATTTAAAAGAAAGATTTTCTCCGGGATCTGGGATCGATCGAACCGGCTCGTTTTTTGAAAGAATTCCCGTTGAAATTCGCTTAGGGGTACGTTTTGGAGTTTTTTTTTGGTTCGCGAATCTACGGTCGCCCGTTCCGACAAGCATCACGGTCCATGTCCGCCCGATCCGATTTGGAGACACTTTTTGCGCAATTTCTCCCTCTCGTCCCGAAATTTTTAAAAATTCCTAATTTTTGACGAAATTTATTTATTTTTTAAATGTTAACAGGCGACATCGGCAACTACTACTACGGACAGGGTCACCCGATGAAACCACACAGAATAAGGATGACCCATAATCTTCTCCTTAATTATGGCCTCTACAGGAAAATGGAAATCTATGTATGTATAATAAAATCTAAAAGTTCTTGTTTAAAAAAAAAGTTAAAAATATAGCCACTCTATTAGTTTATGACAAAAACTTTAGGGCAAATCGTTGATATATCATTTTTTATCTTGTATTACTCATAAATTTTAAAGTTAAGTTCATAGACCCCCAAGAGATGATTACATTTGTATTTTCTTTTAAGTGGTTATCTCTACATGCAACACAGTTCTTGAACTTTTGAGACTAATAATTACAAAAAAAATTTTTTTTATATTATTTTCAGAGGCCGCACAAAGCTACAGCCGAGGAAATGACAAAATTCCACAGCGACGAGTACATCAGGTTCCTCAGGAGTATCCGACCTGACAACATGACAGAATACAACAAACAGATGCAGAGGTGTAAGTATATATCGATGAAGAATATATTTATGAACTGTGTAAAGTATATTCAGGAAAGAAATGAATTTTTGATGCCCTAGGGAAAACTAAGGAGGCACCGTTTGATTAAAGTACAATATTATGCACTGGGAGTGTAAAGGTGTATAACTTGTTGTTTAAATATTTAAATAAAATACACTCTAATGTATACGGAAATCAATTAAAACTGATTGCTGTTGTGGCATGGATGTCATGGTGGGCCGCTTGATGCGGGGTGGTTAGCTCGCTTTTGGTAGGATTTCTGGTGGCTGAACAGCAGTGCCCGTGTTTAAGCCCTTGCTGTGGAACGGTGAGAATGGCCTTCTGATTCAATCAGCCCTAGTTAATAACTAAGACGGAAAGAAAAGTTTAATTTTATGGCTTTCATGGGGGTGCCATGCCAGTGGTGAGGAGGGCTTCCTCCTTTCTGGCTGTTCGCGGGGCATTCTGTGCAGTGCAAGACAAGGGGTTCACATGGTTGATGGCTATAAAAGGCATTACCACAAAAAAAGTATTTGGCTTCTAAAATCTCCAGGATTTTTCAATAATTCGATTTTATCATTTTTTGTGTTTTGAAGGATTTTTTATTCAATCATTATTGTTAACACACTCTGTAAAGACTTTATTTAAGGAGTTTTATTTTCTGCCAGTTTCATTGGATTGATTTTTACAAGGTGTTTTGTTCTGTTAAAGGAGGGGGAACTGTGATAGTGTGAGTTGTCAGTGTGACCGTTTTGAAGACTGCGGTTATGGGTTTAATTCCCACTGTCATCCCAGGCTTGTTTTTCCCCATGCTACCTTTTCCCAAAACACACTGCAATGGTTGGTCCACAGGGTGGCTCGGTTGGCCAAGTGATCATCACAAAATCTCAAGAATCACACTCCTTATTGCAGGAAATGTGCTGAGTGAACATCACATTGGCACTTCATTGAAATTTGCAGTTGATCTAGCAGAGCTCGGGGAAACCGTGCATGTGGAACTGATGCCGGGAGAGTTTGATATGACAAATTACTTCCTCCCTCAACAACCGATTCCCTAAACCATGTTTCCAAAGGCATATTCATTTCAAGTCTTCACATACTAATCATCATAGATTTCCGAGGTCGCTCATTACAACATCACCGATCCAATTCTAGCTTTAAATGGTACATTTCATTGGGGCCACCTTTGCCCTACGAACTCCATTTCATGAAATAAAACTCCTTTCAAAACAGAAAATCAAAAATTTGGTGGACCATTTTCGAACCAATTTCAAACAATACAGCGAAGGAGTCTGTCAAAACATGGGGCTCATCTTCTTTCAACAAGGAGAAAGACTGCATCTCTTGTTCCCTGAGCTGATCGGTGTATGATCAGTGCTGATTCTGCATTTATAGGTTGTACATGTAAATGTTAAAACATGTAAACTGTTTAAATTGTCTCAAAATGATAAAGCTCAGCTCAGACTTAGGAAAATTTGTGATGTGTGTGATGATTAAAGGCCGGATTTTTGTGCAGAAAAAACCCTTCAAAACTTGTAATAAAGCTAAAAACTCCCATTTAACAAAGTAATTGTTTAAAATTTACTTATTGTCTTACTTCTGTTTATCATGTGATTGTTTAGTTTATAATCAATTGATTATACTCATTTTTTATACTCAACATGCTCAAATATACAAAAATTTACAACCAGGTATGATAAAACAAATTTTTAATTATAATTTATACATAAAATAATAAGTACGCAATAAACAACTTAATGTACATTCGACTTTAAATAGTAAAAAATAATTACAGTAAATGCAAAAAATTAATTTTTTATAATTCAACACCATGCTGAGTTCGTTTTTTCTGTTTCGGGTTATACATTTTAACATCCAGAATGCATTTCAAAAGTTTTTTCCACTCTTCTTTAACACATTGAAGTTGGAGCCTGAAACGCTCTCAGCCCCCTGGGGGCATTTTTTTCTCATGAATGACCCACAGAGCAGTTTCTAATTTTCATAAAACCCGTTTTATTTTTAATGGTTATTATTATTATTTCACTTTTCGATTTTTCTTTTATAATACAGCAATTCTGATTAGTTGTTTTGACATTATTTGAGGGAGCATGGTTGAAAAAAAATAATATAAATATATTTTCATTATTAACTGATGTCTATAAGTTTCATGATCAGTTGAAGCCAGGAACATTGATGGGAAGCAATTCACAATAAGCAAAACTGTAGATGGTTAAATTTACATCAGTGGTAGGATAATAGCATAAAAAGAATCTAGTGACAATGAGATACATCACTATCGTGTTTATTGCTCAGAAAATATTTGTACCTTGAAAAAGGTGATGGGAGCTTACTTGCAGGAACTTAAAAAGTACTGGGTCGTTGATTCCTTGTATAAAAACTTAATGGTTTCCATTTAAGATTTTATTAATTTCCCCCAATTCAGTCAATCTGGTATTTTTGTCAAGGGTGTTTTTTAAATTTCTCTTGTAATATATAATTCCTGCATTGCCAGGGATATTATGAGTTTCTGTTTTGCTTTGAAAGGAAAAATCCAACATGATATTTAAAAAAAAAAGTTAAAAGTTCCCACTATTGGCATTTTTTTAGGTTACTAATTGTAAGTGGAAAATATGAAAAAGGACACTGAATTATGTTTGTTTTAAATGAGGCCCCTATTTCCATAACGTGGCTACTTCAAAACCCCTAATTTTCAGGAAAGGCAGAAAAATAAAATTTAAAAAACTACCTACAAGTTTTGGAAATAGGGCAGTTTGTTTATGTATTTGTTCCTGGATAGTTAGCTGAAATCTGATTTACATTTTAAACTCTTATTTTCCCCCCTCATGTTTGTTGTAGTAGCCTAATTTTTTATATTTTTTTTAAGTAATCAAAATTATTTCAAATTTGCAGAATTCTTCGAATATGCACAATAAAATTGGGACTGTTATTCCACAGAATTATCAATTGGATAAATATGGTTGTAAATGTTAGCAAAAAGAATGTGCAACTGCTTACAAATCTGAGCTCTAGTTTCAAAAACTATATAATATTGATTACATTTTTATTATTAACCATAAGATGAAAAACAAAGTGGGTTTTTAAATTTTCCTGGCTAGATGAAGATTGTACCAAAAATGGGCCAGTTTTCCCAATCATTGGCCTAAATTTGGATTGGCTGGTTAAAAGCTTCTTTGTCCAACCAAACAGTTCATTCTAGTGTGGTGGCTGAGTGGTTAGGGCTCCGACTCAGTGTTTGAATGCTAGCAGTTTTGGGTTCGAATCCAGCGAGCCCAATTTTATTTTAAATTGATAGTAGTATGCAAAATGCATTGTAAAGTTGTTTAACCTCTTGTCTGTGATATCCAATAGGTAGTTGGACTCTGAGCCCTCCTGCTTGACAGAAATTATTTTACTTTACTTTTTACTATTTAATAAAAAAGTTAAAAGTTAGCAATTGGCGAAAATTACCAGTATTTACTATCCTGCAAGGGCAAGGAAGTTGTTTTCCTGTAGTATAATGCTCTTCCTCATGTGTCTGCTGACGCTTTCCGCTATTCGCCAGACATTGCCCCTTCAGACTTTAATTTATTCTTGGTTCTGAAAGTCTTTTAATGGAAAAAACTTTACTTCACTTAAAGACTGTTAAAGATAGTCCATCAAGAAGTTCATCGTTAAAAAACAACTCAGAATTTTTTTTTTTAATAATTGTCCTTATGATCTTGCATATTTGCATAAGAAATGTGTGGATGCATAGGGTGATGATGGGAATCAAACCCAAGACTGCTGACCTTCGTGCCAAGAGTCTTATCACACTAACCACTCAACAACCACAGTCCTCCTACCTGAAATCTTCACTGATCAAAAAATGATACTGACTTATTTTTACAACCTGACATTTTTTTTTCAGGCTGACTGGAAAAACAATTATTATTGGGTTGTCCGGAAAATAATGCAGGATTTTGGTATTAAACAAAAAAAAAGAAACTAGTTACTTTAAAGCAATGTTCTTTAATCAAAATANAATGAGTAATCCTGTAAACGTAAACAGAATATTTTATATAGATTTTTTTTAATGAAAACTTAAAATCCTGCATTATTTTCCGGACAACCCGATATTATTCATTGATTATTAATGTTTTCATTTTTTTTTTACTTTAGTTAATGTCGGTGAGGACTGTCCTGTTTTTGACGGCCTCTACGAATTCTGCCAGCTTTCCGGTGGTGGCTCAGTTGCAGCAGCGGTCAAACTCAATAAACAGGCGGCGGACATCTGCATCAACTGGGGTGGCGGGCTACATCATGCCAAAAAATCTGAAGCTTCCGGATTCTGCTATGTCAACGATATTGTCTTAGGTATATCTTCTTTTTCTTTATTTTCGTTGTTGTTCTCTTTTCTAATAAGATCAATTTTTAGGAATTCTGGAATTGCTTAAATATCACCAAAGAGTGTTGTATATTGATATTGACGTTCATCACGGCGACGGAGTCGAAGAGGCGTTTTACACAACAGACAGGGTGATGACTGTGTCGTTTCACAAATACGGGGAATATTTCCCAGGAACCGGGGACCTAAGAGTGAGTTTTCTTTTCTTTTTTTTTTTCCAAACAATGTCATAGCTCAATATTCTTTCTTAAAAGGACATTGGAGCAGGAAAAGGGAAGTATTATGCAGTAAATATCCCACTGAGGGATGGGATGGATGATGAGAGCTACGAGTCCATTTTTGTTCCTATAATAACCAAAGTGATGGAGACATTCCAACCGAGCGCCGTAGTCCTGCAATGTGGAGCAGACTCGCTCACTGGTGACCGCCTCGGCTGTTTCAACCTGACGGTGCGCGGACATGGAAAGTGCGTCGAGTTCGTCAAAAAGTACAACTTGCCTTTCTTGATGGTCGGTGGTGGTGGATATACGATACGCAACGTCTCTCGCTGCTGGACGTACGAGACTTCAGTTGCCTTGGGCACTGATATCGCAAACGAGCTGCCTTACAATGACTACTTCGAATATTTCGGACCCGACTTCAAATTGCACATCTCGCCTTCGAACATGGCTAACCAGAACACGCCTGAATACCTCGAAAAAATCAAGTAAGATTTTTTATATTGTTATACCAACAAATAATCTGAGTTTATTGTTTAGACTTAGGATTTACAGTTGCGATTTCACTATTTACATGATAAAATAAATTATTTATTATACAAACTTATAATGTATAATGTTATTAAATTACTAAGTTAATGGATTTAAGCAAAATAATTTATTTTTAATTTACAGGACACGGTTGTTTGAGAATCTAAGAATGCTTCCACACGCTCCAGGAGTCCAGGCGCAAGGTAAATCAAAAATTGTTTAATTTGTTTGTAGTTTAGTAGTTTTCAAACTGAATTTGAATCACTATCAAAATCCAGGGTCTAGTAGGGTTTAGTAATGTTATATAATTTTGGGGGCATAGGCGCATAAATAATTTGTTGTTTCTATTCCTAGTTAATTCTATTCCATTTTAATGTTATTTTTGTTTTTATTTTAGCAATTCCTGAAGATGCTGTGAACGAAGACTCGGAGGATGAGGACGAAAAGGTAAACCCAGACGAGCGGTTGAATGAGGTCATCCAGGACAAACACATCTCGGGCGATAACGAGTTCTCAGAGTCAGAAGACGAGGGCGAAGGAGGCAGGAGGGACAACAGGAACTTCAACAAACAGAGAAAGAGGCCGCGCATTGAACCGCGAGTCGAAAGTACGGTCGATGACACTGCCGACCTCAAGGCGGATAAGGAGGAGAAGATGCAGGTTGACGAGTCGAGCAGCAAGGGCTCCGGTGTATGAACGCGCTAACGTCGTGTTTCTCCAAAGAGGCTCTCTATGTTGTGTGTCAAAGACAAAAACCATCACGTCATCCTGACCAGTATTATAGGCGAAAACAAATCTCACTGAACCCTCTCGTCGAACCGATAAAAGAACAACCTCTTTGGAAATCGGCTGTAATTTATATAAAGTTTATTTATATTTGTGAATTATAGATTGTTTTCCTTAGGGTTCGAATTTAATTTTTATTTATTTTTTATGTTAATTTTTGCCCATCAATTTTATGCCAATTTTTTTAAAATTTCTTTTATTTAAAATATACTCAATCTATTTTTTCCTTATTTTTTTTATGTATGTCTATGTCTGTAAGGAACTGATTTTTACACGTTCCATTTTCGTCCAATTATATCTCAATGTTTTTTAGTACATGAAAGGCAAAGAGAATTTGTTTTAAAAGAAAAATATTTTTATTAAGTATTACTTTTTTGACATCTTGTTAATCATAGGGAACAACAATATAAATTAAATAAATAAAAAAATCAATTTTTCTACGGATTTGTCTGAATCAAAGCAATTTTAATGATGTTAATATTATTTATATTATTAGTGTTTTTTGTTTAATTTTAACTAAATAATATAATCAATTTTACCAATCAATCATTTTAAGATATTTTAATAAGAAATATTTTTCACAAAAGCAAAACAATAATAAAAATGTAAATTATTTAGTTTTAGAGGGAGAGAGAGAGAGAGATAGAAATTTTTATTGAAATTTTGTGATAAAACAAGAATATATTGATAAATAATTGATGGTAGGAGGAAAAAGTTGATAATAAAAAAAGGAAAATAAAATCATGTTGCATATCTCCAGAATTAAATGTAGCGCCCCTACTCGTCCCTTGTACGCAATCGAAGATGAATGTATCAAATGGAAATTTACCGTTAAAGAAATAAAAATTCTATCAATGTACTCAGAATTTGTAAGAAAGGAAAAAATGGGGTCATCAGGAAAATGTAACTTGTACCTTTTGTGTACGGCTGAAACGCCAAATAAAACAAAAACAAGTCTCTAAAACTGTTAATAAAACGTTGTTTATTCTACCCTTTAACGATCAAGCATGTTTTCTCATTAAATCAATTAATTATATATCTAATTTATTTGTGTTATTCTAGAGTAGACTGTCGTAATTGTACAACAAGACTTTTGTATATTTAATAACAGGAAATACTTCAATGAATAAATATCCAATTGAAACTTTTAAAATTTATAAATTTGCATCAGTCTTGTTTTTCATAAATGTTCTTTTAAAACAATTTTAGCTTAAGACAACAGATTTAATTCTAAGCAATCACATTTTCAACTTTTAAGCTCCTTTAATAACCTGTATTTACTTTTCTTCAGCTGTAAACCAGGATTTTTTTTTAGAGATTTTACGAGAATTATTGAAAACGTCAAATATTACGGTTAACAAAAGCTAAACCGAAGATGAAAATATTCAAGCGATGTAATAATTATCTATGATTATCTTTGCTTTAACATATTACAGAAGATGTGAGATATAATAAAACTACTCTGAAAACAAGATAGGGCTTAAGAGGCAGCCATGACAATGAAAAAAAAAACAATCGTGTATAAATGTCAAATAAAAGGACTTAGGAAGTAACCCTGGAGAACAGATAGAGCTTCAAATGTAAGTATAATTATTTAAGCAACAAGCATTTTTCACCTCTTTTGTGAGATCTGATCACATGCAAAGGGAAATTATGAACGGAATTAAAGCATTACCCTTATGGTGTTAAGACTGCCCATGATTTGATGAGTACTGGAGTAGAAGCACATTTCAATGTGAATGATATGATGAACGAGGTGCTTTTTTTCAATACATTTTACTGATTTTTTTAAAAAATTCTCTTAGTGATTGCAGATAATTTACTGTTTAAAACACCTTACATGTTCATAACGTGAAATTAAGAAGAGGTTTGAAATAAAGCCAAGAAAAACATAAAAGGACTCACAAAAATTAATGAAAACGAGCAAAGAGGGGACTTAAAATGCAGCCTTGACCAACACCAGGTAGAATGCCTACTACATGTTGAAAAAAGAAAAAACTGGGAAGAAGAGACTAGGCGGACCCGAAGAGGAATTAAATATTCAACAATTACTGTACTCATTGTACAATTACTCAAGGTTTCGATTACTGTAAAGTGAAAGTAAGATGGGACTCATAATGCTGCCTTGGGAAACGCCTTATGATGAAATCTCAGCTTTATTGTGAGTTTATTTAATATTTATTAGAATAAGATTTTTGTTTTTAATTATAAAGCGAGCTTCTTTTTGGCAATTTATGCCAAAAGGAAAATTTCAAAATACGAGCACGTTTTAAGATTCAAAGATCGCTTTTTCGAGGGGAGAATGTAAACGCGCTAAAATAAAATGTGCCAAAAATGTTTTTGGCAGAAGGCAACTTTTTTCTTTTTCTTATTCGCTAAATGACTTTGATTGCGTGACAAGAAGAAAACGGGGTGTAAATGCCTAGGCACTTATCGATCCGAGGAGTTAGGGGGTGTAGAAGGGCACACTTGGCAAAGGGATGAGTCACCAGATACTCATGATTTCGGTCAGTTTTTGGACAAATTTGGAAAAGGGATGAAGTTTCTACAATGGGCAAGGATTTCAATTGAACAAATTAAAAACAAATGAAATAGGAATAACCGGCGTTTTGACAAGCCATCAATTTATAGAATAAAACGTCTACTTGTATCTTCTCCCTAGCCTAACTTCCCGATTTTGCGAATTTCACCCCTTTTCTGTTTATTTTAGGGAACAAATAAAAATTTATAGGGGTAAATCGTGTTGATTCGCCTACGGTAATCTCGCCACGGGGCAATTATCGTGACCCGATCGACAGAGTGGGCCATTAAAACGCTCCGAGCCGTTGCACGCGACCGAAACCCAATTTGGAGTCAATTGAACAATTTCGCCTTTTGCAAATTAACAATTTGTAAAAGCGGCCTGTTCCAATTCGAAAGAGGAAATTAACGAAAGGGTCTCGTTTGGTCAGGACCGGAACGAATTTGAAGTTCCAACAAAAACCGCGGTTTTTTAAACATTTAAATACGAAATAAAACATGTCGTTTCCTCTCTCGGTGGTTTGGCCATCACCACGCAGGGCTCAACGAAAAATTACACAAAAATCCGAGCATAGGACACCTCAAGTGTGTTGGATAAGGTGAGCACGATGAACAGTGGAACTGAGTAGGATGGCAAACTGGGCTTTCTATTTAGCTCATTGGACAGTTGACTGAGAGGATACTTCAACTGAGCGGACAGTTGAGCTGGCTGTTCAAAATAGCTGACAATCCAAATAATTGAGCTGAGCAGACAATTGAGCTGACTGTCCACATTAGTTGAGTTGATAACTTAGCTGAGCAGACAATTGAGTAGATTGGACAAATGAGCTGAGCACACAATTGAGCTGACTGTCCACAGTAGTTGAGCTGATAATTTAGCTGAGCAGACAATTGAGCCGACTGTCTAATTGAACTGACCACCCAATTGAGCTGATCACACAATTGAGCAGGCTCTCCAAATTAGTTGAGCTGACTGAAAAGTTGAGCTAAGAAGAGAATTGAACTGACTGTCCAAATGTAGCTGAGTGGTCCCTTAAACTGAGCGGACAATTGAGATGATCGGACAATTAAACTGACTTGACAATTGAACCGAGGTAGTAATTGTGCTGGCTGTCCAATTGAGCGGACAATCGAGATGATAACAATTAAACTGGCTAGATAATTGAGTCGTGGAAGTAGTTGAACTGACTGCTCAATTGTGCGGATAACTGAATTGAGTGACGGTCAATTTGGTCGAGCGGTCATCTGAACTGAGAGGACAACTGAGCTGAACTGACAGCAGAGCCTTTAGGACAATTGAGATGACTTCCTAATTTAGATGATCGTCCGAATTAGCTGGACGGACAATTAAGCTGACTAGATAATTGAGCCGAGCACATAATTGAGCTAACTGTCCACCTAAGCTGACGGTCAATTTGGTCGAGCGGTCATCTGAACTGAGAGGACAACTGAGCTGAACTGACAGCAGAGCCTTTAGGACAATTGAGATGACTTCCTAATTTAGATGACTGTTAAATTAGCTGATCAGACATTTATGCTAAGCGTATATCTGTGTCATGATGGTTTAGCGAAAAGAGAGATATTGTTAAATATTATTTTGCTTTTTGGATAAATATCGCAGCTAGCTTTCCTGTTTTCCAACAACCTTTTCTTCACCAAAAGAAATTGTCTTGTTTTTTCTTTGATTTTTATAATCAAGCGGGAAAAATTTCGATATTCTGGTCACACAGTCGCCGTTGTAACAAAAAAAACAACAACAAAAAACACATTTCTCCAACACCTGTCTATTTGTGTGTGTTACACAATTAAAATATAAAAAAACCTTTTTCCTTAAAAATTCAACTAACAAAATTTTCCGTGTAAGCAAAGCCAAAAAAACCGATCAAAAGGGCGGGAGGGAAAGTGTCAAAAAATTGCACTGTTTTGCAGAAAAGCCAAGTTGGAGAACACAGGAGGAACTACTGACGTCCCGTCATGGCTAGGCGTTTCATAAAGGTAGATTTTTCATTTCAACCCAAGTACTCGGTCCGCTACGTCTCGTTGTGCCGATCCGACGCCTGTTACTGAAGGACGTATATTTTTATCATATCGTCCAGTTTTAGTCTGTTATAAATAAATAAACAGCGAGACCGATCGGATATATGTGATGTTGGCTGACCCAATAGTTATCACAGAAACTACACTGTTTTCTGTAGTGAAGTTTAAAAACGCAACGATACACTGTTTTGGGTGGACCTTGCTTTCTAAACATAAATATTTGTTATGTGGTGTAACTTACATTAATTCTCGTCTCATTAGCACGTTTTTTAAGATTTACTTTTGTGTCTTTTTCGTCTGTTTTTGGTTGTAGGCTCTATAGCAAGGCCAATCTCGTATGTCTTCGCCTTTCGTTAATCATATTTTGTATAGTTAAAATTTATTTATGTGCATTAGTTTAGATTAGATTATATAGGAGCCGGCTTCTTTACGACCTGTGCACCGCGACCAGTATTGGTCTATTGTGCAAATTCATTTTTTTAAATCTAGAGCTCTTCGTTAAGCTTGAGCTTTTTACCAGATTACAAAGCTTTTTCAAGAGCTCCCGTGTGTATCCTTCAGGCCCTGGCTTTAACTCTCCCAGGATTAGGAATCTCAGCCTACATATAGGCCTTCGGACCAACAGATCTATTTCTTCTACTTCTTGGCAATATCTGCAGAGGCTTGTTTCTGCCACTCCTAGTCTATACGTATGCCTCCAGAGTCTACAGTGTGCCAACTATTATTCTAGTCCTAGGACGTCCTAGATTTAGTAGTTATGCCGTTAGTTTCTGCGCTGGTACTTTGATAAACTTTTTCGCGTGCCTCTGTCCCTGGGTACACTCCCATTGAGCGGAGGACTTATTAATCCAACGTCTAATGGATTCGCGTTTTTGGCAGTTTGGCCACAAAAGGATTTAAGGCCAATAGGAAACATTTAAGGCCAATTTATGGTCCTCTTCGTTGCCCCTCTGCTCATTGTGCCGTGGCACTCAGATAAGGGTAATTTTGTTATTTTCCCCAATGCCTCTGACAGGGCTCTGATGCAGTCCCAAACGACTCTGGACTTTTACATTAATAAATATATAATAAAAAATAATAAAAACAGTACTTTGCACATGTCAGGTACAAAACACACGCGCGCGCGCGAACTCTGACATTCATATGCTTGCCACAAGCATACAAACACTCAAATTTTGAACTCAGAGTTACTGCTTTGGTTTATCATGTTTTTTTTTTTTTTTTTTTTTTTTTTAAAGTTAAATGTTGCCTTTTTGGATGTACATAAATGAATATTGGAGTCGGAACATGTCGCTCACACGCGCGCGCACCACGGACAAACCTTTAGCCCAGCGTTACAACACTTTTTTTTGGCTAATTGCCTTACGACCGCAATAATAATTGCAACAAATCCCGTTTTTATCGCGATTTCTCGATTAAAAACCCCCAAAAATAATCAGAAAGAGGGAGCTCGGCGACTCACATACGCTAAACAACAGAGGGAAACGAGGTGGGGCTCGCCCAGTCGAGAGTCTGCGCCCTCCGCCGTCAAATATCCTCGGGGCTGGTCCTGAAAAAGGCACGGACGCCAGTGCCAACCCAGGAGGAAAACGCGATCGTGTCCTGTGGTGCGAGATCCGGTGGCCAGTAGAATAAGAAATGACGACCGAGGTGAGTTTCTCAGGCCATTTCTCAAACAAAATACAGGCGGATCCTCCTTAGACAAATTTCAAAGCTAGAAGGATTATTTAGGATCACAAATAGATAATAAATTTAAAAAAATTAATCTGCCATAACAAAAAATAAAATAAATTCTAGCCAGTACATGTCGCTCTAAAGAGTCCCTCAGGGTGTTTAAGAAGAAAGGACACTCATATTTCTTTGATTACCTCCCCCCATCAAGGATTTTCCCATTTTATTTTTATCCCTCATTATTCTATGTTTGTTTATTGTGGGAGATCGGAAATGTTGCTGAGTTCTCCGGGGGTGTGTGTCGTGTGGCGACGCGGTTCGATCGTACCTTGGCCATCTCTTTTTCCTTAACTTTAGTATGTTGACAGAGGCCTTTCAACGTTCGATCCTTTATTTACGTTGTGTACAAGACGTAGAAGGAATATTTAATTTTTTTTAAATATCTTGTGCGCTGTTTTTGAAGCTGCACTATTATTTGCCAACTTGGAGAGTGGTTACATCTAATTTGGACTTCCTCCGGTCCGCTTCTCCTCGCTGTTTCGTCCTCACTAAACTTTCAATTACATTTACTTTATCTCGGTATATGATTCGAATTTGTTAATTTTTGAGAGTAGATCCATGTGAAAAATATTCTGAATGAGAAAAAGATGCTAAAAGCTTTAAATTTTTGTCTTCGTATAACTGAAATTTAAACGTATTATGTGAAACTGTATTTGAAGAGAAAACGGCGAGTACGAACTGACCAGAGATTGTCAAATATATACAGACCTACTGTCAAAAACTGCAAATATAAAGAACACGAAGAATTTGAATAATATACTGATTAAAAAAGTCCTATAAGATTTATATCCGTCTTTATATAAATAAAACGAAAAAAGTATATAGTGGAAAGGATATTATGTAGAAGACAAAATAGCTAGAAATATAGCGAAGACAAGCGGACAAAAGACGTCAAAGGATAAACATAAAATCAAATAGGATCAGAAAAATTAAATTTATACGGAATTATTATCATAAAACCTCAAGGAACAAAAAAGCAGATATAGAATCGAATAATAAACTGACCAAAATATGTCATATTTATATGAAGTCAAAATATGTCATATTTACACGTAAATACTGTCAATAAACACGAATACAAAGAACACGAAATAATATATGGAATTCGAATAATATACTAAAAAAGTTATATAAATAAGTTATATTTTATTTGGAAGGATACTGATTACGAGCGAGTACAAACGGACCGAAATATGTCTTTTACACGCTTTCAAAAAAATGTATAATTAACGCAATGGGAGATAACGGAAGGAATCTATATACAGGAAAACAAAATGCTTGAGTAAGAAAAATTGAATCCGCTCACTTGGAAACATACATTCGAAACCTAAAGATAAGGAAAGAGGCAAGATTGCAAGTTAGATATAATGAGGGAACATATTAAGAACACAAGGCACTTGAGTACCGCAAGTTTTGTGATTTTCGATTTAAAATAATAATAATAATAATCTGGAGGCGTAGGGTAAAATTTTGAGTTAAATTTTTTTTTTGAACCTGTTCAGGACGTTACATGTTAATCTGTAAATGTAAGAAAGAATTTTGAATTCAAATTAGTAAATTTGATTTGTTCTCGCCGTTTTATTCCATATTTAGAGGAAATTGTGTTTGAGGAGAAAACAGCGAGAACTAACGGACCAGAGGAAGACAAATTTACTCGGTACCACTGCCAAAAAGACAATTATAAAGAACGAGAAATAATATATGAAAGAATTCGAATTTTCTGGCAGGGGAGGCCACGGTCGTGGGATCATGGATGGATCATCGATTTTAACGAAACTTTTTTTGGCGATACCACACGTGTCCGACTTTCTTGCAAATGGTCCTTAAAATATAATGCTCTCAGTTATCGGGTTTGTGGTCATAACTGAGATCATTGAAGTAGCTGGTCGATAAACTACATCGCTTAAAATATAATAACAGACGATTTTCTTTTTCCCCCCCTAGGATGCAGAAATGAGATCAGGTTCATAAAAGTTACAAAAATCAAAAGGATTGTAGATATTGAAATAGGTAAACTATGACCAATCGACTACTACTAGGGAGAAAAAAAACACGTTATCATTACCTTTTCTCATCCTGAAAAAAAAACTACCAATTTTTGGGAAAATCAAATTTTTTACTCATAATTTTTTCACTTTACACAAATACCTCAAATTTTTTTAAACCGACAATCGATAAACTACAACTTTGAAACGACTGCATAGATCCACATGAAATTTTACAACAGTTTAGAACCCTATAAACTGAACGTAATGACACAAAACTGGTAAATAAATCAAAATTGGAGATATAAAATAAAACGTTTTTGTTGATTTTATCCTTATTTTTCTCAATTATAATGACGTAAGACCTAAATTTTGTTGTCATAGCTTAAAATTAGAAATATTCAGCTTTCCAAAGATTGCAATGACGTGTATATTGGACAAAATCCAAAGGTGTTATTAATTGGCCAAAAATTGAGCCTAATAAATTCTATATTTTTTTATTGCTATAAAATTTCGTATTGAACAGTTTTAAATGCTTCTTGAAATGAATCTGATTGATTTTTCGAGAAAAAGTTGTTCATCCTACTTGACTGATAGCTTTTCGTTTTTGAACTTTTCATATATCTAATCTGTTTTAATACGATCCTGCATATTATTTCTTTATTCTAGGTTAAAAAAAATAGACAGTAATCTTGAAATTAAACCATAACAAAGGCAGAAAAAACATGTATATTTAAATTGGCAAGAATGCTGACACTAATAGTTTTTGATCTATCATAATTTTTAAAAAAGTTTCATTCAAATAGGCCATCCCATGCCTACAGTCCTCCCTTGTGACAAAAAATGCTATAACGTTTACATTTTAACATATTTAATGGAAATTGGGTTTGAGGGGAAAAGAGAGAGGACTAGCGGACCAAAAAATGTCATTTACACCGAACCACTGTCAAAAATGTATACAACCACCGTCGACACTGAAAACGGGTAAATATTTAATCTGAGGGGACCAGGGTTTAAATATAGACATGACCGGTCCCAAAGACTGCAAGAAAAAAGCGAGTACATGCGGACCAGAGGAAGGTCACATTTATATGGAATTTCTACTTTGACAAGGACCGGAAGATGTTTAATTTTTACTCATCTAATGTCAGAAAAAAATCACATGACATGAATCATTAAAATATAATTTAAAGAAAATGCACAAGAAGAAAATAGAAGGATCCAGTTTACAAACTACGTGGGGGGAAAATTTGTGAGAAGGAATTTTGGGGAGAATCGCTGCTTTCTCTAGTTCTGTTCTTATAGCACATTTTTGTTCAGTATAACATTCGAATTCTTCCAAGTCTTCTTTCGTGTACATGTGTTTTTGGCAGTATATTTCCATGTAAATTTGACATTATTTTGCTTGTTCCTTGCTGTATTATCCTCGGAATTCTTTCCATAATATACTTTTTATATAAATACATAAATATTATATAAAATATATATAAACCTTATACCACTTTTTTATCTGTACATTGAATTTTTTTTCGTGCTTTTTCAAGTTCATTATATTTTTGACCTTTGTTTGTGCAATTTTGGCATATTTGAATGAGTTTGACGAGAAATCAACGAGGACAAATAGATTAAAATGCCATATTTACACAGAACAACTATATAGGAAAAGCATTAATAAAGAAGAAGATAATAGAAACATAAGGATAAGACACAAATAAACAAAATACTTTGGGGGGGGGGGCAAAACAGCGAGGACAATATATTTAAGTCAAATTTATAAATTCGAATTGTACACTGAGAAAAATTGTTATATAAACATGTATCTGAATTTAAACAAAACGTAGTTGAAATTGGGTTTCAAAAAAAAAAATAGCGAAGACAAGCGGACCAAAAGACGTCAAAATGACGCCGAACTAGTGTCAAAAATACGCAAATATAATGAATATATACTAAAGAATTCAATTTATATAATGATAAAAAGTGCTATCATTCATATAAATATAATTTAAATTGATTTACTGTGAAGAATGGACTAAATATTGTTTAAATTGTATTTAAATTAAGTCAAATATAAATCTAATAGTACTTTTTTCCTCAGAATCAGTATATTTCTGATTTGTAAATTTAAACCTTTCGTCTTGTTCTTTTCCCAAATCCCTTTTCATCAAATATTATTCAAGTTCGTCAGAATGCTTCTATTGTCTTTGCTTGCGTTCTTTTATCTGCAATTTTTGATAGTTTTTAAAAAAATGTAAATATGACATATTTTGGTCAGTTAATTATTCGTTTTTATATATTTTTTGTTTTTTCTGTTTTATGATAATAATTCCGAGTAAATTTAATTTTCCTGATCCTCTGTGATTCTCTGTTTATCCTTTGGAATCTTGTCTTCAATATCCTTTCCACTATATACTTTTTACGTTTTATTTATATAAACCCAACCTTTTTTGCTCAAAATCAGTATATTTCCGATTAGTACATTTGAACTATTTCATCTTATTTTCCTTATTTCGTGTTCCTTATATTCGTGTTTATTGTCAGTATTTACAGTGTAAATTTGACTTTTTTTTGGTGGTATTGGCTGGTCCGGTGTTCTTCGCAGTTTTGCTCTCCTCAATATCTTTTCGACTAAATATCTACATGACTTTTTTGCTCAGTACATTCCTATTTGTAAATTTGACCTATTCCGTCTTCCTGTTATTTCATCAAATATTATTCAAGTTCATCAGAAGGCTTCTATTATATTCTCTTGCGTTGTTCATATCTGCAATTTTTGATAGTCATTCATGTAAATATGACATTTTTGTCAGTTAATTATTTTTAACTTTTTTTAAATCAGTATATTATTCGAATTTTTCGTGTTATTTATATTTCTGGTCCGTTCGTACTTTTCAGTATAGAAGTATCGATCACTTTTCACTGAAGGACAAGAAGAAAGCAAAGTTAGTTGCTACTGCCAAGCTTTCGACGTATTTTAAGCTCATCATCAGGGCAAAACAACTATACTATATGTCTATACAGTAAAGTTACAGTACTTGGTATGTTGGGACCGAGTCGGGTCTTCAAGGAAATGAGATCGCCTGTAAAAACTTAATATTGAAGGTTGTTTTGTCCTGATGATGACCTTAAAATAGGCCGAAAGCTTGGCAGTAGCAACTTGATTTGCTTTCTTCTTCAAAACCATAAATTGATCGAGTGTTCGTCCGTTCGTACTCGCTGTTTTCTCTTCAAATCCAAGTTTCACTTATTATTTTTACGATTTTTAGTTATAAGAAGACAAAAATATAAAGCTTGCAACAACTTTTTCTCACTCAGTATTCGAATCCATCTACAGTATATTCTTATGTATTATGAAACTTATTCCGTGTAAATTTGGGATCTTTTGGTCCGCTTGTTCTCGCTGGTTTGTTTTCCTTACACCCCTTTACACTATATTCTTTTTGTTTTATTAGATGTAAAGATAATTAAACCATGTGGCACTTTTTGCTATTATATCTTTCGAAATCTTATTATCGTGTTGTTTAGTTGTTTACATGTAAATTTGACATAATCTGGTCCGCCTGTACGCGCTATTTCCATGCATTCTTTATGAATGATATAAATTATATTTTGTATTTATCCGCTTTGTCCCGCTGTTTACTCTTTACCAATGTTGTTAATATTTCTGAATAAATTAGACGCCGTCTTCTCTTTCTTTGTGCACAAAAAACAAATTGATTTTAGCTCTTAGTTTCGTATTGTTCAAATATTTTCTTTATTTGAGTATTTCTTTTATTAACTCTTTGGTCCGCTTGTCCTCGCTGTTTACCAGTTGTCAATGGTAGGAATGCTGTGTAATTTTAACTTCCTTGTAGCCTTTGTCTATATCGATTGCGTTTATATTTGACATCTACTGGTCCGCTTAGTCTCGCTGTTTTGTCCTCAAACCGTTTTACATGCTACTTGCCCTGTACTTTTCCATTTTTTTATATCCTGTCGTAAGAAGCGTTTGGACAATTTTAAAATGAATCAGCCTGAACGCATTTTATTTAATGACTTCCTTTCCAATCTTGAACACAGGTCGATTAATTGTGAAGGGATAAAAAACCTTGGAAACATTGACCTAATCGTCAAACCCCAAGCAATAAACACAGTAATCCATTAAATCTAAGGGCAATCCTCGTCTTAAAGCATGTTTCTTGAAAAAGAAGGCCCAGCCTGGTCGACACGGCATTATCTTTATTAAATAATTCATTTCAAAGATAATAAAAGCACTTGCACAAGAGATTTTCTTATCAGCTTTTGAATTGGGCCGAATTATGAAAGTTAGTTGGGAGAAAAAAAGTGTGTTTGTAAAGCTTTCGACATAGTTTGCCTTCGAAAACAATCGAACTGAAGAATATTATTTTATTATAGGCCTAGAAATTTTTTCATTTCTTTTCCCGAT
Organism: Cimex lectularius; assembly: GCF_000648675.2. NCBI lineage: Eukaryota > Metazoa > Arthropoda > Insecta > Hemiptera > Cimicidae > Cimex > Cimex lectularius. Next base: position 119,450 of record NW_019392974.1, on the reverse strand, counting down.
CCGTACTGACAGAAAAATCAGCTTCTGTTTTTCAATTCGTGTTTATTGTTCTATTTTAGTCGCTGGCATCACGTTTATAAATCAACACCTGCTCCCATGCAGAGATTCTCTTTAATGCAAGTTCAAGAACGCCTAATAACAAATTTCCTTCGTGGCCTATTTATAAACGGTCCATTTTGGAAAATACGAATGGGTACTTTAAATTGTACAAATAGATGTTGGCTAAGGATTCAAATGTTTAGGGTTCATTAAGAAATGAATCTTGTCGATCTAGCACACCTGTGTACTCTGACCAAACCGTTTTATGATCTATGATTTTACGATTTTTTTTTTCTCCGATAGACATCCGGAGAAGGCGATTGCCCGCCTGCGATATACGCCGAGACTTTCAAACTATTTTCAAAATTCGGCGATACAAAGTCAGACGGCAAGCACATCACACTGTCACAGAGCGACAAATGGATGAAGCAGGCCAAAGTCATCGACGGTAAGACGATTACGTCCACTGACACTGGGATATACTTCAAGAAGCTCAAGTAAGAGAAAAAAAATCAGATGGATTTTTTCTTTTTAATGTTTTTTTCTTTATTTTAGACAGCATAAGGTGACATTTGCGGATTACAACAAATTCCTCGAGGATCTGGCGAAAGCGAAGAAGGTGGACGTTGAAGAGATCAAGCGAAAGCTGAGCAACTGCGGGCCACCTGGCTTGTCGTCGAATGTCGTAAGTTCAGCACCTTTGTAAAAGATACTTTAAACGTAAACCAAAATTTTATTTTTTTTTTGCTAAGGCAAATTTTAATAAAACTGTTGCGAAATACACTGTCTAGGTTTTAAAGAAACCGAAGCATAAGGTAGAACCGAGCACGATAGAAATCTTAGTACCATGGTCGTACTACTCACATGGCAACGTTACGCCACAGTACATGGAAAATAGCACTAGTGTTGAAGACATATCGGTGAGTTTGACCGACAAAATCTTGTCTTCAATGTTCAAAACCAGAAAAAAAAAAAAACATAAATGCATATCTATGATTTACATATTTGCGCTGGTTAAAAGTTAAGATATCGCGTTTCAGAATCTTACATATAGAGATGTCGAGGACGAGGAAAGCCCTCGGCCAACTCTGTCCGAAGCGTGCATGCAATTCCCTGAAACTAGGCCGACCATCGATAACGAAGAGGTACTCCCTCAGGAGCTGCTTAGGATGCTGCACCAGCAGACAGAGGATGAGCAGATATTCGGTGATTACGTTGCGTCCGAAATGCGCCAGCTCAAGGCGCCGGCGAACAAACGCAAGCTCAAGAGGCTTATAAACCAAGCTATTATACAAATGTCCGACCTGGATGCTTCAGAGTACGAATCGTACTCTTATGCCGACTCATCCAACTCTGCTTCAACAAGCAGCGGGTTCGGGGCAAGAGATATTAATATAATAAAGCACCTCTATGAGTCTGATCCTGTTTATTAAGAAAATAAAAATTGATTTGTTTTCCACAAAATGCTTTTTTTTTTTTTTTTAATTTTAATCATTTTGTTTCTTGTATTTTGAATTAAGGGTGCAGTGAAAACTCCTAGTGCCGTTGAAAGGCTGACAGACACAAGCAAATACACAGGCTCGCACAAGCAGCGTTTTGACGAGACAGGAAAGGGCAAAGGGATTGCTGGAAGGAAAGACGTTGTAGACAAATCTGGCTACGTATCAGGCTACCAGAACAAAGATTCATACTCAAAGGCGCATCCTACAAACTAATATTAAATTTAAGTATAATTTTAAAATATATATACAAAAAAAAATCCCTGTGTATAAAAAAGTACAAATTGCCTTATAAAATGTTTAAGTTTTTAAACTTTTTTTTTTATTGTGTAATTTAAATTAAAAAGAAAATAAGTGTAAATGCAATGTGCCATGATTTTTAATCTATCGAATGATATTCAACCAATTAAAAAATTTATTGACCTAACTCGACTACATTTTAGAAGAAAATATTTAAAAAAATAAAAACTAATGGCATTTTTAGCATAAAAAAATAACGCGTAAAATTTACATTAATTATTACTTTAAAAAAAATTGCTATTTTTACTATATATAAAAAACAAATTATAAAAATTCTTGTGCGTTCAATGACTTGTATTTTACATTAAATTTAAATGTCAACATTTAAAAACTGAACAAATTTTAAAAATGTTCTATACATATCTTACTTTACTTGTTTTCAAAGGGTCTGTAAATATATTGACCAATGTCTCATTATTATTTTGTTAATGATATACAGTCGACTTCTTAATTTGAAACTTGATAATTCGAATTTCTTGGTAATACGAACTCCTCAGCAGGTCACTTTGGTAATTTGAAAAAATTCTGTGCATTTTGTTACACTCTGTAATATGAAATGTTTTTCATAATAGGTGGAGAAATAGCATGCTATTAATCAATTTGAAGCCACTTCCCATCTTTATAATTTGAACTTTTTCTTTGTTATATTCCTCTAAATTAACCTTACAGTTTATTATTTCTTACAGCTTAAAGTTTATTTGAATTTTCTCAGTTTGTTGTGTCACTGGTTTGTCAAAGTGATCTCAGCACTGATCACTTTGGAAAAATCAATTAAACAAAGGACACCAGGCCATATTGAAACAAAAACACTTCACATTTTTTTTACTAATGCTTGACAATGTTTGATTTTATAGCTGATCTATTTCCTTTTTTCATTACTTTTACTGTTTTATATATGTACAATTTAAGTAATAAGTTGGAAAAAATGTGTCTTAAAATTGTTTTTTCTTTCCTCTTGATAATTCAAATTATTTTTTTGTTCCCTTGGGTTTCAGATTATCAAGAGTCGACTATAATAGTATTTTATGCTCATTTTTGCAGTGGTATGCATAAAATAAATCTGTTGTACCATTCATATAACATATGCAATTAAAAAACCCCCTGCACATTTTCCATTTTTTCACAATTAATATATCTAATAACAATAAATTTTTATATTTTCTAAATTACACCATATATAATTGATAATCGCTTATCGACAGTGGTTATTTAAGCGGACCTGTTAGATTAAGTCTTCCAAGTACATTTTTGTTTTTTATAAATTCAAAATGAAAACCTTTTTCTTTCCCTTGTCTTTAAACATTTGACCAATTTTAAAGTTTATTTCTAAATAATTTTTTTTTAATCGTTAAAATACCACTGCCATATAAAATACAACAGTTTTTTGTTTTATGTATTTAATTTGTGATTTCTAATTTTGTTTTTCATTGTTGATTGTATGATTATTGTTTTATTTTGTCATTAAATGTACAAATTTAACAAGAATGCTGTGTTTCATTTCAAATTTAGATCCTTTCACCTCGACAGCCATTCCAACATTCAACTTCAATCTCATAATTTTTTTATTACTCAGGAATCAATGAATATTAAATTACACATTAATGAATAGTAAAACATATGGCTAAATTGACATATTGCGAGTTATATTGGCTATCTTCTCAAGAATGGATAGTGAAACATGGCTAAATTTTCATTATTCTAGCCAACATTGCTCCTAAATTAGAATTAAAACTGTCGCTAAATTTCAATTAATTGATTGTGGAATCTATGGCTCAATGCCCATTAATGGATTGTGGATTCTGTTGCTTAACATTCAACTATGGGTAGCAGAAATTGTTAGTAAACAGACAATTATTGTATTTCAAAAATCCTAGATAAATTCTTATAGATAGATTTTAAAGACTTGCTAAATTTTGAACAATATAATTGTAAAACTTTTAACGAAAATAGGCAAAATTTTTATAAATGGACTGCACGAAAAATTGCCACAAAATCCAAACCCAAGACTAAAAAATTATGCACAAAATGAGTTAAAAGGGGAAACGAAAAATAAATTAGTAGGACTTTTCAAAGCAGAATTTATTTTTTGTCGTGTGTTTTTGTGAAATATTGACCGTAGACAAATACAAAAATATGGTTAAATGTTGATTTTTTTCCCATGGTAAAACAAAAATAAACAGAACAAAGGAAAGGTTCACAAATTGTTACAACTTATGTTTGAGAATCGAAAAATCAGGAAATTTTCGAGTTTTTGTTTTTCTTCCAGTGTTTTCTCATCAGGCCGTGATGATTTCCAGGGTCTATTTTTAAAAAGAAAAAAAACCCAAAATTTTCCCCCTTCAAATAAATAATTTTTAAATAATTCCTTTGGCTTCCGGGTCGAAACTGGGGATTTTATTGATTTTCGCCGGATCGGCGGAGGAGCGAGCGTGACGTGGCACCGGAGGCGAACGCGCCTGCGCCCCAGCCGCCAGCTCCGGTCTCGCGCACTCGGGGCCTCTCAGTCCCTTTTCTGCCGTCTCGTCGCAAGGCCGATCTCGCCCAGGTACGACTAATTTATATAAAAAAAGAAGACAAATTGAAAATCTCAGCAATAAAGAAACCTAAAAATTCTGTTTCTCGTTGTTTCAGGTCAGGCCGTTTCAGGGCAGAATCAAAAGCCACGAGGTAAAACAGAACACAGGAAGAGAAAATAACAGAGACGGTTTTCCAGACTCGCAGGATCTCATCTCGCCCATTGCGAAGAAATCGGCTCACGGGACAACTTTAAACATGTACAGCAACATATTTACAAACCCGAATATGTAAGTTTTACAGGAGGGCTTTTCACGATTTCCCTTTCGGTTTGGATTTTTCACGATTTTTCCGGCCCCTGGGTCCGTTCGGCTTCATCGATCAGACGTGACCCGTTTCGAGAAAACGGCCATTTTGTCTCTCCGCCCCACGTTCCGACGTTCCAAAACTCTAGCCCTTTTTCGTGAATAAGCTGTAAATGTGTTCATAAAAACATTGAAAACAGTTTTAAACGTTTAAAATATCACAAATATCAATGTAAAATAACACAACAAAACTTGGTTAAAAAAAAAAGAAAAAAAATCGACCCTGATCTTACGACAGTCCAGCGCCCCTGGGGTGACTGGACTGCAATTTGCCAAGTTTCCACCGTCAGTTGCCAGGTGAAGGACTTTCTTATTTAACCACGACACCAGAAGTATAAAATAAAAACACGAAAAAACCCTGAAATTATTCAAAGAAAATAACAAAAAATTCTTTATTTTCCGGTTGCCCTGCGTGAAAAGAACTTAGCGGCTAGTAAAATTTTAACCAGGTCAGTATTGCTCGTTTCGCTAGTTTATCATCGTTTTTACACCTTGGAGCAAAATTGACAGATTAATCTTGATTCAGTAGTTTATTAAGTAATTTTATTGTTTGCCATTTACTATTCCTAAAAGAGACGAATTCACAATTCGTATTTTGTATGTTGATTCCTGTCTGAAAAGCTCTTAGTGATTTGAAACCAGGTCAATATTGCCTCATTTGTCCAGTTAGTCTCTCGTTTTTACAACTTTGTGTAAAATTGACTAGTTGATATTTTATTCAGTGGATTATTTTGTAATTTTATTGTCGGTCATTACTCCGTCCTAAAAAAAGTCAAATTTACAATTTGATATTAATTCCTGTATGAAAAGTCCGTAATTGACTTGTAACCAGGTCAATATTGATCAATTTTACCAATTTGTCCCATTGGTTGTACAAGATATACCAGTTTATTTTATCATTTTATAGTTAATCATTATTCCATCTTAAAAGAGAAATTTACACTTTGATGCATTTTAGAAATGATAAATGGTGTGAAGTGTGTTGTTCAAGCTTTACAAAAAGGTATTCCTACTCACACTTAGACTACTGTTAAAACTATCTTTTTATATAGATTGATGCCTTTTTTCCATGTTAATACCTGTTGAAATGGCCTTAGTTGACTTGTAACCTTGGCCAACATTGCCCTGTTTTTCCAGTTTGTCTCATTTTTACAAGATATACTAGTTTATTTTATTGTTTGTCATCAGTCGCAAAATAGAAAAATTGTCAAATTGATACTTTTTATTTCTATGTAATTACTTTTTTAAAAGCTCTTAGTGACCTGTAACCAGGTCAATATTTTGCCCATTTTACCAGTTTGTTTCATTGTCTTTACAACTCGGGATAAAATTGACTGAATTATCTTTTTTCAAAGGATTATTACTACATCCTAAAAGAGTTAAATTTATGATTTGATGTTAATTTTTGTATTGTAAAAGTCCTTAGTTGATTTGTAACCATGTCAATATTGCATGATACACCAGTTTATTTCATAATTTTATTGTTAATCATTACACCATTCTAAAAGAGAAATTTACACTTTGATAACTTTTTTCCATGTTTCTGTATGAAAAGTCCTTAGTTGACTTGTAACCAAGTCAATATTGCCCCATTTTGCCGGATTGTCTCATTTTTACAAGATATACTAGTTTATTTTATTGTTCGTCATTAATCCATCACAAAATAGATAATTGGTAATTTATACTTTTTCCCCATTTTACCAGTTTGTCTATTTTTTTTACAACTTGAGGTTAAGTTAACCATTTCATAATTTTAATAAAACAGTTTATTTTGTAATTCAATTGTTAGTAATTATTTCAGCCTAAAAGAGACAAATTTACAAATTGATGTCTTTTTTTTTCTATGTTAATATCTGTGTGAAAAGCCCGTAGTGAATTGCTTAATTTTGCCAGTTAGTTCGTTTTTATAACTGGGGGCATAATTGACCAGTCAATCTTACGTTCAGTGGTTTATAATGCAGTTTTGTTGTTTTACATTAATTCATGCTAATAGAAATAAATTTACCATTTGATACCTTCGGAAAAGTAATTTTTTAGTTAGTAGTAATTTTTAAGTAATTTTGAAAAAACCTAAGTGTCTAGTAAAATATTAACCAGGCCAGTATTGCTCATTTCGTTAGTTTGTCATCGTTTCTACAACTTGAAACAAAGTGTACTAGTTAATAATTTTAATTGAGGGGGTGTATTTTGAAGTTTTGTTGTTGGTCATTAATTTTTTGTCTCCTCATTTTTAAAACTTTTTGAAAAATTGGCCTATTAATCTTTTTATACAATGATTTTTGTCACAAATTTATTGTTCATCTTTATTTCTTCTGACAAAAAGGGACAAACTTACAATTGATACCCGGTTTCTATGTTGATTCCTGTGTGAAAAGCCCTTATTGATTAATAACAACCTAGTTAGTACTTATTGATTATTTGGAGATGGTGAGATGTGGTCTGGTGTGACGTAGGTTTTACAAAAACATTTTCTTTATCGTGCCAATGTTTCGATCTTTATTGAGGTCATCTTCAGGACCTGGGATTTATAAACATTATAAACACATCCTACGTGTATTTGTATAATTTAAACATTGTCAATAAAGATGATCTCAGTAAAGATTGAAATGTTGGCACAATAAAGAAAATGTTTTTCTAAAACCTATGTCACACCAGACCGCATCTCACGATCTCCAAATAATCATTAACTAACAGTCACTAAACATCACACATTTCTAGTAAGTATTGCTTCATTTCCCAGTTTGTCTCATCATTTTTACAACTTGGTGCATAATTGATAATTTTACCTTTTATTCAGTTGTTTATTGGGTTGTCCGGAAAATAATGCAGGATTTTGGTATTAAACAAAAAAAAAGAAACTAGTTACTTTAAAGCAATGTTCTTTAATCAAAATAATTTCCNATGAGTAATCCTGTAAACGTAAACAGAATATTTTATATAGATTTTTTTTAATGAAAACTTAAAATCCTGCATTATTTTCCGGACAACCCGATATTTTGTAATTTTATTGTTTGTCATTGATTAATTCGAAAAGGGATAAATCGATACCTTCACAAAACTGATTTTCTCTAAATTTTTTGTTAAAAGCCTATAGTGATTTTATAACTTAAAGCAAAGTTGACCAGACAATCTTTAATTCAGTTCTAAATGGCACAATTTTATTGTTTTACCTTTAACCTGCCTTAAATTGGAAAAATAAAATTTCCAATTTCTTACCTGCTGAAATGCCCTTAGTTAACCAGATCAGTATTGCCCTATCTTGCTTGCTAGTTTGACTCATTGTTTTCACAACTTGAGGCAAAGTTGTCCAATCTTTGTTCAAGGTTTATGACACAATTTTATTGGTCTTCAATTACAATCAATACCCATTACTTGTAAACAAGCCATTAGTTGTTAGTTTGTCCCACAGTTTTTACGACTTTAGGCAAAATTGATCAATTAATTTTTCATTCAGAGGTTTTATTACTCTTATTTATTGTTTATCATTAGTCCCTCCTAAAAGGGCTACATTCACGAATAATACCATTTTCTGTGTTGATTCCTATGTTCTTAGTGACTTGAATAACCTAGTCAATGTTTTGCCTCATTTTGCCAGTTTATCTCATTGTTTTTTACAAATCTGGGCATAAATGAATGGTTAAACTTCTTAAGCAGTTTTATTGTTTGTCGTTAATCACTCCTAAAGGGACAAATTTACATTTGATACTGCAGTTTGCTTTGTTAATTCCTATGTGAAAAGTCTTTAGTGACTTAACCAGGTCAATATTGTGAACTTTTTATTTTACAATTTATTCCTCGATTTACCAGTTTGTCATTAATTATCTTTGAAATGGAGAGATTGTAAATTAACCCTTAGGTGTAATAAAAAAAGTACAGAGGGGATGGTGGGACTCAAACCCACGACTGGGGGTTAAGTATCTACAATTTCTGTAATTCCTTCCTCTTGCTCTCTTTTCTTTGGTATCTTTCTTGTCACTCACTCACTCTTATTCAGTAAATACAACTATACATGGCTTTCTTTCAGGATGTGGAGGAATGGTGGTAATGATGGTTACGGAGGTGCAAAGCGCTACTGGAACCAACAACAGAACGGCGGAAATAACGGCAGCACCCAGATGCAATTTGGGGGCACATTCCAGCACGGCGGCAAGCCATCCCACTTGAACGTGAACAAGCCGCCGTTTCAGCCCCAGGGTCAGAAGAAGAAGACTCTGAACGAAGTGCAGAAGAGCAAATTACCAGGGACAACACTCAGGAAGCCTCTTTGGGATGAGGGCACGCTCATGCCATTCCAGAAAAACTTCTATGTCCCGCATAAAGACGTTATGGGAAGGTATATATACATTTTAGCTTTGAGCGTCTTTATATGCAAAAACAAAAAATATGTGGATTTTTGTTTTTACCGGGTTTGTTTTTAACCGTGTCAAAGCAGGAACGAAGAGGAAGTTATCCTTTTCCGGCTTAATAAGGAAATCACCGTGAAAGGGAACCGTGTCCCGCCACCGTCTCAGTATTTTGAAGAGGGCAACTTTCCAGATTACCTCATGGCCGAGATTCTGCGACAGGGTTTTGCCGAGCCGACCGCCATCCAGGCTCAAGGCTGGCCGATCGCTTTGTCAGGAAGAGATTTGGTCGGAATCGCCCAGACCGGCTCAGGAAAAACACTCGCTGTAAGTATCTATTTTATTATTTTATTCTTGATTAAATATTGTTTACTGAATGAAATCTGAGAAATTACAGTTCACATTTTTTCCCCTTAATTCATCAATGTAAACAATTTTAGATAAACGTGATTTTCAGAATGATTTGTATTCTGACGTAACCTTTTTTGTAATCTTAAGTTTGCCAACTTAAAAGGAATAAATATTTAAATTGATTTATTATTCTTTTCAAAAAGAAAGTAAATATTCAAAAATGTTGTTACAAAAACCACATTTGTCTCCCATTGTTTGGCTAAACCACACTTTTTAATAAAAAAATTTTTTTTAGTATATTCTACCAGCAGCAGTCCATATTAATCACCAGCAGAGGTTGTCAAGAGGTGAAGGGCCGATCGCACTCATACTTGCCCCCACACGCGAGCTCGCTCAACAGATCCAGACAGTGGCCCAGGACTTTGGCTCGCCCTCGATGATCAGAAACACCTGCATTTTTGGTGGAGCACCCAAGGGGCCGCAGGCGAGGGACCTTGAAAGGGGAGTTGAAATCGTGATAGCGACGCCAGGCCGTCTGATTGATTTTCTCGAGAAAGGGACGACGAATTTGAGACGATGCACATATCTAGTCCTAGATGAAGCGGACCGCATGCTCGACATGGGCTTTGAGCCGCAGATCCGTAAGATAATTGAGCAGATCAGGCCCGACAGGCAGGTGCTGATGTGGTCCGCAACATGGCCGAAAGAAGTGCAGGCCCTGGCCGAGGATTTCCTCTCGGACTACATTCAAGTCAACATTGGCTCGCTCGAGCTCGCCGCTAACCACAACATACGTCAGATCGTCGAAATCATAGACGACAACGAAAAGGAGTCCAAGCTGTCATCGCTGCTCAGAGAGTTGGGGTCAGAACAGGGATTCAAAGCGATCATATTTGTCGAGACGAAGAAAAAAGTGGACGATATCACAAAACAGATAAGAAACGAGGGTTGGCAAGCGATCTGCATCCACGGCGACAAGTCCCAACAAGAAAGAGACTACGTTTTGACTGGTGAGTTATACCTTATACCATTTCAAAATTTATGTACACAATGTGCTTGTTTTTGTGGAATACATATATATACACATTTTTTGTAGGCCTTATTTATTATTATTATTTTTTAAATATAAAAATTACAATTTATTTTTGAAATTTTTTCAATTTTACATTGCTCTTTTTAAAATATTTTTATGATTAATTTGTTAATACTAATTACCCAAACTTGTACACATTTTAAAATAAAAAATTATTGCAACAAAAATTGAATTATTTTGAAATCTTCATTATTTTCAAATGTGTACATAATTTTAAGATAAATATTATCTTTATAATGTTAATTATAAAAAAATTATTGATTATTTGAAAAGAATAATGTAAAATTAATTTTTTAACAGAAATGAAATGATAGTTTATTTAAAATGACACAAGATTACCAAAACATCGATTAAAAAAAATATATATATATATATATATATATAAGGCCTATAAAAAATAGGGTTTATTAGTATTGTTTATTTTATATGTTTGAGTGTGTCATAGTTGTATATAATAAAAAAGTTTTTGTAATTATTACATAATTAATTTTTATTCTTTTTTTTAAGAATTTCGAAATGGGAAATCACCGATTTTGGTTGCTACGGATGTCGCTGCTAGAGGACTTGGTAATTCTACCCATATTTCTTTCTTTTATTGTCTATTATTAATTAATAATGATAAAACATTAATATGTAAATACACATAAATATATAATTATTTATTATAAAATTGATTAATTTTTTAGATGTTGAAGATGTCAAATATGTAATTAACTATGACTACCCGAACACATCGGAGGACTATATCCATAGAATTGGTAGAACTGGCCGGTGCTCTCAGTCCGGTACCGCTTATACATTTTTCACACCAGGAAACCAGAGGCAGGCGAGAGATCTGATCGCCGTGCTCACAGAGGCCGAGCAACCGGTGACGCCGAAACTCCTCGACTTGGCCAACTTAGCCAAATCAAACTATAACTGTAATTATTATAAAATTTAATTTCCAATTTGTATTAATATTGACAATTGTTTTTATAAAGGTCGCAACCGTTGGAACAACAGAAATACAAACAAAGATGGAAACAGCAGTCCGAGGGCGGTGATGAATGGCTACAACGGGTTCAAGTATACACCTCAGGGGACGGTCAACACGTGGACGAATCCTCAAACAGGAAGCGAATTGCGCAGTATTCAGCCTCACCAGACGCAGCACCAGGTGCAGCAGTCGGTCACCAACTTCCAGCCCCAGAGGAAGTACATGAGCCAGAGCCCGATGAACGGGCAGAGAAACGGCCGCACAGTTTTCACCGGCCGCGGCGGATACAACTCGAACGGCAACCGAGCCTCTGACCTTTACGTCCCATACGTCGACCAGCAGGTCCAGAACATTGTCAACCACAAATTCTTCCAGGGCAACCCGAACCGTGGCAATCAGCACTGCTATACCGCTCCACCGCCTCACCCGCCGACCTATTTCCCACCCCCTCACCCACACCCACCTCATGTCCCACAGTACAACCCCTACGCACTCCCTCAGGCGGTACAACAATAGGTTGATTCGAATCATATATATATTTTTCAATATTATTACTATTAACTAATCATTATAAAAGAAAATGTTTAATTAAAAAAAATTTTTGAAATGCACTCAAAAATATTCAGAAGGGGGGAGGGGTTGAGCTGATTTTGTATAAAGTTAAATTTTGTTTACTCACTGTTATTGTTTTGTTCTCGTAAAGAAAAGAAAGAAAAACAAGAAGAGAGATAAGTATAGATATATAAGAAAAAAATTGAAAGAACCCTCCTTTGAAATATATACATACAATTTATAATAGAGAGAAAAAAAAAAGAGTTCCTTAATATCTATCAATCGTTCAAGGGTCGTTTGTATATAAGTAAATTTATAAAAAAATACGAAGTAAAAAAAGGTAGAAACTCGAAGTTTTTTATATAATTATAAAAGCAAGAATTTGTGCCCCCCCAGAAGACCTTTTTGTATATTTGTATAAGATGGCCTGTTTTTGAGGGTAGTCTCGATTACACTTCTACTGTGATATTAATTAGCTATTAATTTTTAATCTTATTACACAAGAAAACGAAAAGAGTGATGTTATTTAAAATAATTTTAAAAGAATATAAATACGCTTGCGTGTGTCTCCAAAAGAGAAAGGTCGGTAAATACCAAAAATGAGGAAAAAAGGCAGAAAACGACTTTTTTAATTAATAAGTAATTCTAGAAATTTATACTTATGACACATGCGTATAAAAGTTATATATATTTAAAAAGAAATGAAAAAGATATGTGTGTTAAGAAGTATAGATTTTATAAAGAACAATATATAATTAATATGTGAATTTAAAAGAAGAGATCAAGAATTTTTTTAAATTTTATAAATAAAAGAAGTATATATATATTTAAAATAAAATTAGGTAAATATATATATATATTATATATTAAAAATACGTTTGTACTCTAATTGTTAAAAACAAACAAAAAAAATAACCCCCTCAACTATATGTGATATTTTCTCAAAGACTGATTCCTAACCGCTCAAAGACTAAAAAAATGAAACGCGATAGGGGAAATAAAAGTTTTATAGATCATAAATGGGTATAATCCGAAGAAATTTTTTTAAGGTACATAAAAAATAAAAAATCTCGAAAAAAGTACCTAAAGAAAGTGGTGAAGGAGCAGTGATTTATAAATGTTTTGTTTTTGGGGAAATTTTCCAATTTTTTCCTTTTTAAATAGTTTTTAATCGTTCTAGTTTTTCTCTTGCATCTGTTCTTATTTTTTGTAATTATTTTTTTTTTTTTTTTTTTTTTTTTTTTTTTTTTTTTTTTTTGTGCCGTGCACTTAGGTTAATTTTGTAATTGTTAACACCTGTTTTTTTGCCAGGGTGTCCCAAAGAATTTTTAGCTTTTTTTTTCTTTAACTTTTTTTTTTTTTAATACCGTAAATTTGCAGATCCGCACTCTCTGCGGCGCCCTGAGATTTTGTCCTTTTAGGGTAAGAAATAACGTATTTGTTGTTTTTTTGTTTTGTTTTACTATCGAATTTAATGAAATAATGCAGACACAGCAAAAAAAAACCAACCTTTCTCGTTGGGCGTAATAACATACAAGTGTAAAAAGATAGCTAAAAAGTATAATTTGAATAAAAAGAAAAATATCTCTTTTTAAAAACAAAATATTGTAAAAGTGTAATTTAAAGTATTTATTACCTCTCAAAATGTTAAGACATTTTATATTTTTTAATGGTTTTAAGTTTTTCTTTTTGTTAACTAGTAAAAGAAAAACGAAAGTAGGTTTCCTGTTGTAAAGACTTAAAACTTGAGTTTTTTTTTTTAAATTATGGGTGATGTCGAAAAATGTGTGTATTTTGATTTTTATTTTCCACTTTTTTTAAGTTTTTTTTTTTACCATGACAAAAAAATGGAATACATGAAAGTAGTTTAAAAATAATTTGTACGACCCTTGTGAATGTGGATGGATGTGATTTTTTCTTGTTCTTTTTTCCTTTGTTTTGTTAATAAGGGTACTATTTTTTTTTAATTGTGGAATATTTTAGAAGAGACCAAATAATAATATAAGCGTGTTGTTGATAAATGTGATAAAAGGTTTCAAATATGAAGAAAAAACGTAAATAAATCGCATTTGCTGTTACGAAGAGAAAAGAGCTCTTCTGAGTCTTAATTCAAGTGCATTTCTTGTATGTATAACAGTATTATTAATACATTACTCGTAATAATAATAAATAAATAATGTTTAATAAGTATAATCTCAAAAAAAAGTACTTTATATTTCATGTTTTTTCACGTTGAACTGTTTTTCTTTATTTTTCCGTGAGACACGTCTTGCGAAAGAACCCATTTTTCGTCTTGAGACTGTAAAAAAATGGATTTTTTTTGGAACTTGTGGAAAAAGTTGATTTGTTTTTCCCCCTTTTTATTTTTATGTACCTTAAAAAATTATATGAAATTAATTAAAACATTTTTTTGAAATTCGATGAAATTGTTTAACTCCTGTCTTGTCAAATCCACACAAATATTCCTTTTTCCCTTGTTGAAAGTCCGACGTGATGGATAACAAACGAAATTGCACATTAGACCAATATTGGTCACAGTGCATAGTCTTAAAAATGACTTAAAAACAAATGACAATGCAAATGTTAAACAGTCATATTAAAAAAATAAATAGAATTAGAAAGCGTGAGTAATAAAATTTATATTTAATTAAGAAAGTAATATAATTTATAAAAGGTGAATATTTACAATTAAAATATCACATTTTGTATATAAAAAAAAAAAGGCAGGCTACTTTATGACAATTTCTAAATAAGCGAACCTGTATTGAAGCGTATTTGTAGTTCTTACTAAAACCCTGTTTTTGATTTTATTTTTACCTAGCTCTTTCAACCCTTCATATGTCACATAGCCGAGGCCCGAGCTCTTGGCCTCGGTGAACGAAAAGTCGCCGTTCACTACAAAGCCGAAGATTGGCCGAGAGCAGTGATCTCTGACTCGGGAGCAGTCCGGAAGCCATAGAGACTGAATTCTTTCTTTCTGCTCTTCGATGATCTTTGCCGATGAATAAGCATCGTTCTGTTCTTCGTTTTGTTTGATATTTTTTCTCTTCCTTGCTAGCCTTTTTAAAACGGATTTGTGCTCTAAGGTGCATTCCTTTCTCGGTGTCTTGTTCGTGTCTTCATGACCCGGTTCGACAGGCGGTACGTAGTCATCGTCTTTTGGTATGCAGATGTGGGCGTTATCGCTTAGAAGCCCTTTGCCTTCGAATACCAAATGGACGCCGATCAACGTGCCTGGCTGGACATCAGGTAAAACACCCGTTTTTAAATTTTGTCTTAGTTCCCTTAAAATCCGATTGTCTCTTAAGATATAGAAATCTTCGGTGGACGACCACTCTCGAACGAGAAGATGCCAAGGAGCGTGAAATGGACTCGGCACTCCGAGTTTGACATAATTCGGCCTTTTCGCTGGCGGAATCCTTAAATGTTAAAAAAACAAAAATTAATGAAGGTAAAAAAAAATTATATAATTATTTTGGTTGATTTTAAAAACCGACAGATGCATAAAAGCACCTTGAAATTAAGATCAGTGTGTAAAAAAATTATCAAAATTTTTCCATACCGAAAATGTCTTGCTTTGGCTTCATCCTTTTTCTGTTTGTCTTCCCATTGACCGGAGAGCGTATCTGGCGGGATGCCCAACGACGCTGCTTCCCTAAGGTGGGATTCGGCCTCCCTGAGTCCTCCGGCTCTCCCTCCGTTCAATATCAGGCTGAGCCATACCGCCATCCCGTATCCAGCAGGGCAGATCAAGTCCCAGCCACACCCAAAACCTAAAGGAAATTTAAAAATCAATTTAAAAAAAGTGCTAAGTAAGTAAACCTAAGATCAAGTCTCAGCCGCACCCAAAACCTAAAGACAATTTAAAAATCATTCCCAAAAGATTGCTAAAAAAAGTAAATAAACCTAAGATAAAGTCTCATCCACACCCAAAACCTACAGGAAATTTAAAAATAAATAAAAAATTGATAAAAAAGTAAATAAACTTAAGATCAAGTCCCAGCTGCACACACAATCTAGACAAGTTAAAAATCAATCCAAACAAAAGAATTTCAAAAAAAGCAAGAAAAAGTAAATAAACCTAATCTTTTTTCACTTGACTGGCTCCCAGGGCTCTGTATCGCTAAAACAGGAAACGCAGGACTGTTCACGTTCACGTTTATTTTTTTCCCAGTTTCAAAGTTGACTCCAGGTACCAACTTTTGAGAACGAATTTCGTCAATTTTCTTCGGAGTAAGTCTCTCCTCTGTAATCCTCTCCCTCAAGACGTCATCCCATATTGGGCTAGTTAAGTCTTCTAATTTTACCTCCTCTGTAGATATACCTTAAAATAAAAAATAAAGAAAAGTATTTGAACCTTTTTTTAAACATATTTTAAAGCATACTCACTTTCATTTTTGGCTTTTGTTCTAAATTCAGGCAATGTGATTCGTGTGTCGTAGATTGTTATTGGGACGATGATCCTCGGTGTCAACTGCGCTGGGCTTGTGAAGAGCTTCATTTTGTCCCAGTATTGTTCTTGTTCTTTTAAAGAATTTTTATTATCTTGGTTGTAAAATTCGCTGACCCAGTCTTCGATGATGCGATTTTCACATTGCAAAGGTATCAGTGCTTTTGAGACAATCGCTTGCGACATAGGCCCGAGAAGCCTGAACCTGTTAAGAATTATATTTTTCATTTGGACATCGCCCGAATAAATTCTGAGAATCCTTCTAGGCAGTTTATCCGATTGTTTATCGATCAAGTCGATTTGGCTCAGGCAAAATGTTCCGACGAATTCGTCAATCAGTTCATCAAAAAAGCTCGGGTGGACCCAAAGCCAGATCTTCTTCGGATCGCCAGGTCTCCAGAAAAACTTGACTTCTCCGATTGCGCCTCTCGGGTATGAATCTCTCCTGTAAAAGAACACTGAGCCTTCACGACTCCCGTTCAAAAGAAAAGCCGAATCGACGCTCTCCTCTTTATTGACATGTCTCTTCAACCCTGACATAATGACATCCAAGTTTCCAGATATTTCCAAACAGTTATAATAAGATATGTCCTAGAACGAATCCTTCAATAAATTAAAAGTTTAAAAGAAAAATTGAAAAGTACCTGGATGAGGCAGTGGTTCGCGGCAGCACGGTAGCAAGCCCTGTAGCTCTTATCCGCAGGCCTCAATGGCACCTTGTAGCCCCATTTCGTCGCCATGAAAAATCGCTTGGCGTGCCAGATGTGCGTTTCAAGCCAGAGATTTCTATTCTGCCTCCTACTGTAATCCTTTACGAGGTCCTTTGGCCTCCTGCGATACTTGCCCCTAGGCACTTTGCCTTTGCCTTCTCTCGTGTTGCTCTTCTCCCTCTACAAAGCGAATACTCAAATATAACATTTTTATCGTAAAATGTATTTAAAAAGTACAAACCAGAGCTTGGTACGTCTCCCTGAGCCTCTTTGGTATCCTTTTGATATTGTGGCTCATCGCCCTCCTTCTCATATGATTAGGCAGTTTCTTCTTCGTAGCCAAACCGCTCGTAGGGTTTTCTAATACAATAAAAAGTATAAATTTAAACAATCAAAAGATATATTAATAAATAAAATACCAAGAATGTAAAGAAGGGCGTTTATTTCATCCAGGCTATTTTTAACCATACTCCCGACTACGACGCTCTTAGGGACTTCGTCCGTATCGCCTTTATTCTCATCCATGCTTACAAAATAAAAAAAATAATAATTAATCAATTAATTTATTTAAACAAATTAAAAGCACGCTTTGAAATTTAAAAACATGGAAGGTAACGGTCTTGTTATAACCAACAGAGTGAACAACGACGCACAATTTCTTTAAATATCAATTGTTTAATCTAGTATATATCTGTTATAATCTAGTAATTATTAATTAAAAAGTGTTTTTATATAAAAAGCTATTTAATTAGATCGTTATTAATGACAATGTAGAATTTTTGTGGGAAATAACTTCAAAAACTCCCCGGTAAAATATAAGCCACAAGATTTAATCATATCAACTTTGTTATTTGTTTATAAATTTATTTGAAAAAGGTGTGAATTATGTAAAAAATTGTAATTTGAAAAAATTGTAATTAGATAAGTTTTTAAACCTTTTTGTTAAATTGAAATGAAACTGGCTTTGTTCATTAGTAAAAATTAATAATGAGTTAATGTTGTCTGTATTTGATTAATACTTACATTTTAAAGATTTTTTAAGGATATTTTGTTTTTCTTCTTCTGTAATTATTTTGTGTAATTGTTAATTGATAACGGGTTTTTTTATTATCTAATGGGAAACCTTGGTTGCAACCTTCCCGTTTTAAGGAGTGTTTGCGTCGCCGTGACGCTCGTCGTAGGTCCTCTCACCTTCTCATTCGTCCTCTGGCCGGAGGCGACCCCTGAAATGTACCCATGGAGAACGATGAGGGGCAGAACGCTAGCGACAAAGGCTCAAACGACTTACAGCAGATCTACAGGGACGAGGTCGACAGACTGCCCAACAGGTGTCATGTTACGAACTGGGACATATTCGTTCTCATGGTCTCTGTCTGTTCCCACATCGTCGACGTCGCCCTGGACATCAACCTCGCCTACAGGTACTACCAGAAGAAGGACTACGTCGATTTCGCCCTGACGGCCACGTTCATATACTTCCCGTCGTTGGTGAACACTTTCATCAGCCACAGGATGTAAGTAGATAGCTGACCAATTTGGACAATCAACCAATTCCTATTTGCATCTAGCCTGTTTTATACAGAGTGCAGTCCATACGGCATCTTGTCAATCAGCTTAATCTAATTTGCATCCTTATATCTATTTATTTACACGCAATACATTTATCAATCCATCTTACATGTATATACATTGATACAAACTTAGATGATCATCCATCGATTCATCTTTCATATCCGCCTAATTTTCTTTTGCTCATTTTTCAATGCATCAAAATTATCATCTATTCAGTCATCTTGATACCTATGTTTATTTACATCCGTATATCTATTTATTTACATGAAATCTATTTATCAATCCATTTTACATGTATATACATTGATACAAACTTAGATGATCATCCATTAATTCATCTTTCATATCCGCCTTATTTTCTTTTGTTCTTTTTTTCAATCCAACAAAATTTACATCTATTCGGCCTTCTTGATATTTTACCTTTCTTTATTTACATACGTATATTATATGAAATCTATTTGTCAATACATCTTACATGTATATACATTGACACAAAGACACAAATTTAGAGGATCATCCATTCCATCATCCATCCATCTTTCATATCCACCTTATTTTCTTTCCTTAATATTTCAATGCATCAAAATTATCATCTATTCTGCCTTCTTGATATTTTACCTACCTTTATTTAAATCAGTATATATATATGAAATCTATTCGTTAATCCATCTTACATGTATATGCATTAATGCACACTTAGGTGACCATCCCTTGAAGAGGAGTTGGAATCTTGTCCTAGATTAGCCTTTTCACCACCAATTGCACCTTCCTGCAATAACTGCACAGGCTTGTTTCTTCCTCTCCGGGTCTATACATATGCCTCCAGAGACTGCAGTGTCCAGATAGCAGGCTAACGATTTTTCTAGTAGTTGTATTTTGTAGTTCTATTGTCAGTTTGTGGGACCTTTGATGGACTTTTTCACAAGCCTCTGTCCTGGGCTACATTCCCATTGAACATAGAGGGCTTATTTTTAACCCATTGTCTGATGGATACATAGTTTTGGCAGTTTGTTATGCCACAGTGGGTTCAGGGTTGCTAGGTGTCCTCATTGAACTCTTCGTTGCTCGCTGTCCTGGTGGGTATTTTATGGTCCCGATGCAAACCTAACAACTCTGAACTTGCCAATGTGATCATTGCTCTCAGTGTCGAGTAGATGGCTATTCTTCTGCTAACATGCCTTTTAATCTTCTTGGTGTGCCCAATAATGGTGTTTTCAATAGCCAGTCTCTGCTTCTAGCCCTTGGTTTATTTCCATAACCAGCCATTCCTTTTGGTGCCCTCGGCAGATATGTTCTACTAGGTATTATTCTGAATATTATTGTCAAATCTGAATTTAGGGATCATGGCATCATCACTAGAACACTGTCTGCTTTAGTCCCTTTTGTGCGAGTAGGCTATTGGAGCCTGTCCCTGTATTAGCCTATGAATTGGGCCTCTCCTTGGATAGAGATATGTAGTGATATATTCAGGACTTCCAGGGCAGCAGTAGGGGTCATTCTCATTACCCAAGTGATGCTCAGGCACGTTAATACCGCCCTTAGCTGTAATGTCTTTGACCATTAAGCCACTGTCCGTAGGCTATCATGGGTCCAAAAACCGTTGACCATAGGGACATCTTTGGGTTAATCTTTTTTGTAGGTTATCTTATCATGTTGGTACTTATTTCCCTCTCTCATTACATATCCATCTATCTATTTAACATTTGAGTACTGGAACATTTAATAATTAATAAACAATGGTTATGGCATCCAACTTGCATTTGCCTGAGTGGTTCCAGGTTTGAATCTCTGAATCTCAGCATATCACATGGCTTTTTAAATGAACATAATATGGAAAAAAGTATTGTGAAATTTTTCAACCTCTCTTCCAAGACACCCAGATTATAAAAGAGTATGATTACCGTATCTTGCTATAATTATTCTCATGCCAATGATAACCTTGGTTTTGAACATTTAATGAGCCATGGTTTGGTATCTTAATGCACTTTTATTAGTTTTTGTCAATCTTGCAAAGAGCTACTGTTTTTAAAGCATATCGTTCTTTTGTATTGTTTGATATTGAATTTTTCAACCTTGATAACTAATCTCCGACTGAGACGAAATATTGATCAATCCAGGCTCTTTGACAAGGTTCATTTATCAAATTGGCCTTTTTTAGCTCAGTCGATTTTTTTCATTTTATGTCCTAGATAAAAAGAATAATAGATGCAGGCCATAACAGATTATATATTCATTATTGATCAGTTCTTTTCGAGGATAGTTTAAAATGGACAAACTTTTCCCCTTTTGTTATTTATTTTTCTAAATTAATACAGTCATTACTAGCATTCTAAGCTTACTAACTAGGGAAAGGAAGAGTGAATGGGAAGGATGAATAGTGAGTATTGAATTTCTGAGGGAGATTGTGAATTAGAGGAAATTACATTAGGTATAATTGAAAGAAATTGATAAGGAAAGAAAAGATTGATAAATATAGAGAAAGAAAGAGATGGAATGTAAGTACAAGTAATTAGGGTCATTTTTTTTGTAAAAGACAATGTATAAATTATGGTTTTGAATTTTTTAAAATGTAAATTAAATTTGTCAGGTATGTCCTAAGTGAAGATAACGCTTCCTCGTCGAAGATGGCTGTTAAAAAATGGACCATTAGAATATTTGTTCTAATTTTTCAACTCGCTCCAGTTATGAGGTAATTCGCCATCGCCCGTTGTTATTATTTATATTATTAATTAACATTCTTCTGTCTGAAGGTATTGCGATTCCCTCGATTACGCCATGAAGTCGAGGAAGGCGGAACGGAGGCTCGACACGAACGAGCAGATCCGATATTACGAGTTGATGCTCAAAGAGGATGGGGATGTCGCTCTGCTCAGGGTGTTTGAATGTTTCCTCGAAGCTGCACCGCAGCAGATCCTCCAGCTGTCGATAATAATCAACAGAGTACTGTACGCAAATGACGAGAGCAACGATTCGACATTTACTCGTAAGTTGTTTTTTTAAAGATTAAATTAGAATGAATCACTCGAGAAATAGCCCCACTTGACCCTGGATTCATTGTAAATAGAATAATGGATTACAATAAGAGATAAAACTCTCTTTTCCTTTTATCTACCGACTTTGATATGAAAAGTTCAAATATCTATATGACAAATGACTAATGTTCCTTTCAATCACAATAAACATTTGCAAAAGAAACATTAAAAAGCTTTCAATTATTATTGAAAATATTTTAAAAAATCATTATTAAGACAAATAAATTCAGGTTGTCATTTTTAACATTTCTTTCGCCTTATGCTAATATGTGCTTACCAGAATAATTACCAGGGAAAAGGAAAAAAAAAAAAAAAAAAACGGCAAAACACCAAACTATATGCCATCAATTATAGGACCTCTGTAGCCGAGTGGATGGGATGTTCAACTCGTATTTGCCAAACTAGTGGCCCTGCATTTGAATCTAGACACAACCCGAAAATTTTTAAATTTAGAAAGAAAATTTAATTAGTTAATAAACTATCAATAAATAATTAAAAATACTTAAATTATTTAATAATAAATTAATTGTTGGAAAGGTGTTTTGACTCTCATCTGCGACATTGAAAGCCTGTGCACCCTAGTTTTATTAATCGGCTTCGAGTTGTTTTTTTATTTCAAATCTCATATATTTTTTTTTTTATGACTATAAAGTAGGTTTTAAAGTTTATAAACAAGGCATAAAAGGCTTTATTGTTTTTTTTAAATCAATCAATAATTTTAATTATTTTTATAGTGATCCATCAGGTGGGTTCTATAGCATCATCAGTGTTGTCGATGGCTTGGTCCATGGCTTCGTATCATCGTAGTATACGCCTGTGCCAGAGGGATAAGTCCAATATATCATTAACCGGTAATTCTCTTATTTATTTATTAAAATATAATTTTTGTTTATATGTGTGAATTGTATTCAGGCACTGCGGTTCAGTTTCTCTGGCATTTTAATATAACAGCGTCGAGGATATTGTCGATAACGGCGATCGCTTACAACCACCCGTATTTGACGGTGAGCGCATGCTGCATCCACTGGATCGTCATGACATTCTGGCTTGCCCTTTTTGAGAATACGCAGTTTGTCGTCGCCGAGTCGACCTGGCGGGCCAAAATTTCAGAGATGTTCTTCTGCGGTCTGTTCAAGCTTTCCTTTAGGAAAAAAAATAGTTTATTTTATTTTTATTTTTTAAACAGGAATACTGGGTTTGGTGTATATTTTCACCTATTTGACACCGAGCGAAGGCTCGACCAGGCACCGTTACCTCGTCTACTACCCGATCTGCTTCTTCGAGAACGTCACCGCCATCATAATCTGGACGATATTCGCCGAGCCTGCGATCCGAGACTCCTGGTTCTACATACCGATGATAATATCCGGTATTCTTCCTTTCATTATTGGCCTCTTGTTCATGGCCCTGTTTTACAAACTACTCCACCCTCAGACATCAAGGCGCGTCCACACCGCCGAAACCGTCCGGAGCGATGTTGACGTCCAAACAAGCTCGATATCCTTAGCCGCTTAATTCATTTATACGTACGTAAATTCTCAAAAGTCAATTAAGCCAGAAAGACAGATATTTTTCCATTAATTTAAGAAAAAGATTGCTACAAAAACTCAAATAACTATTTAGTTAAAGAAAATAATGGTAGGCAATTTTTAAGTTTATTAATTCCTTTTTAATCACCAAAGCTGTTAATTAATTATTAATTTGATTAACTTTTCCTAATTTTCATAATATTAATCGTACAGGAAATTTAGAGGAAAATTTTGCAATTTGTAAAATTTTGGTGAGTGAATCGCCTATCTCCCCCTCACCCTGATAAATAATATTTTTATATATACACATTTTATAAAGGTTGGTACAGTATGACCAAATTTCAAGCAGACTGACCACTGTTTTCAATCGTGCGAATATTTTTTTTTTTCTTAACATGTCAGAAGAGATTTAAAAAATTATTTGTAAAAAAAAATTACATTGATATTCAGTATTATCGGTTAAATTCCAACTGTTTTGGTAAAATGTGCTAGGGTTTTAAAGTGTAGTTGATACTTTTGGTGTTAGACATTAGTGTAGGGTTTTTTGTCCAATCCCCCCCTCCCTGTGTGCGGTTAGGGTTACTCACGAATGTTTTATATATATAATAGTATAGACATACAAAGTGCCTTTGAACTATTGGCCTAATGTGTTCCATTTTTCTACGACTCTATTTTCCTAAGACCAAAAAAAAAAAATTAAATTAAAAATAAAAATAATACAGTCAAATTTCAAACATGTTTTTCGATTAATATTCCAAGTCGCGATTTCTTGACTTTTGACTACTGGTTACAAAAGGAGAAAATCCTCTTGGGAGTAAAAACGCTTTTCTGCCCAACTTTATCTTTCCTGACCAAAGGAAAGGCTTCACCGTGCGTCCGTGATGAAAATTTATAAATATATTTTTACCAAAAAAAAAAAAAAAAAAAATCCTACAAAATATTACAAAATGAAGTTCTTTAAACAACTTAAAAAAAAGCCCAAAGAAAATCCATTTTAAAAAGGAGTAGCGATATTATAACATAAAAAATGAAATGAGTGATTTTTTTTCCAATGTCTTTCAGTTTTAAGTGGACAAACATAATTTTTAATTATTAAAAAAAAAATTATATTTATTTATTTATATTACGTCTGTTGTACATATTGTGGTCGTTGATTTTTTTTTTGTAAATAAAACAATTTGTAAATAGGGTCTTTACGCAATTCAAGATGTGTGGTTACTCTTATGCATTCCTTTTTGTTTTCATTTTCCTTTTGTGTGATATTTTACCTATTGTCATTGTTGGTTTGTTTTTGTAATAATTGGAATAATAAGAATACTAAAGAGAAAAGTTTTTTTTTTGTTAATTTACCAATCAGCCTGTTAATGGTAAGTACCATATAATTATAGTAAAATGCAATATGTGTATTATAAACGGCTGATTATTTCAGTTTGCCTCTATGGGGAAAAAAACGAAAATATTGAACATTGTTTAACAACCTTTAGAAAAAAAGAAAAAAAAAAGATCTTAATGGCATGAAAAAATAAGTCCAAGAAAGTTCGACTTTTAAGAAGCGGAAAGGAAATTTAATAAGAAGTTGATTCATTTTTGGATATTTACAAGGTAACTCTCAGTAATTCACTCTTTCTCTATGATCATTGACAATTACGATCGGCCAATATGTCAAAATGATTTCTTCATGGTTAAAATATCGATTGTCACATTATTGAGTCCAATAAAAAATATTTTTTTTTTGGGAATCAAAAGATTGTATCAAAAATTGAATCATCATGGGTGGCAGCATCCTTTTTGCTGTTATCCGTTATAATTGATATTTTTGTGTGATTTTCTATGATATTTTTGATTAAATATAGCGTTAATGTACAATTTATAACAAAATTCAATGATTGATAAATTTAAAAAATGTGTAAAATTTAGTTGACCGTTTAATTAATGATAATGTAAAGACAATGAGATGCCGTCTGGGGTGATGTAGGTTAGAAAATCATTTTCTTTATGGGGCCAATGTTATGATCTTTATTGGGATCATCTTCTGGGTCTGGGAATTATAAACATTGTTTAAATTATACAAGTACGTATAAGACATCAATATGAATTTACATGATGTACACAACATAGAGCTGTTAGGTTTAATCAAAGTATTTGTATTCACTCAGTGTGTGTTTTCTGTGTATAATTTAATCTCACTTTCATTAAAAAATCAAATGGAAAAAATCTTAAAATTTGCAGATATTGAATCATCAGATGTGGCAGGTTTACTCCTTTTTGCTCGTTTTCCATTATTATTATTATTATTGAAATTTATTATCATTCCTACAATATTGGTTGCTGGTTTCTGTTGTTTTTGATATTTGTTATAATTTATAATATACAGGGTGAATTGCTACTCGTGCTACAAACTTCTCCAGTAGATTCTTCACCCTAAAATGAACAAAAAAGTTCATATTGTCCATGGTCCGATTCTCAACCATTTCAGAGTAATTTCGCTTTTTATCGATTTTGAAAGATATCACGTCCTGGCGTCGGAAAATCGTGATATCTTTTAATCTAAACATTTCTCT